>NC_139631.1:28283518-28368518 GCF_964638095.1 Poromitra crassiceps | reverse complement strand
TCTCCACAGAGTCATTCATCTCTCTGCTTAGAACAGCTCCGCGGCTCCGGCTGCATGCGGACTGCTCTCATTTAAATGCCGTCTTTTATTTACAGCTACGTATTGTGTTCACAGTATGAGCTTCACATAGCATAGTTTATAATCAACCTCTCAGATCAAATGGCGCGGGTCCCCCCTTCTGATAAGCATGCAGACAGTATCTGTGTCTAATATATCTCAATCCCTAGACTTCCTCAAGGGACCTTTTCAAAGCTATTCAACTCGTCCTATTTGCTTTGATTGGGCCCCGTCGCATTGAAGACTGGCTAAATAGTCACCTGCTGGTTTCAAGTGGTGCGCTGTGCATCTGTGCGTGTAATTCATCAAAAGACATGTTGGAGTGTTGAAGATGCAGCATCCGGCCAGAGAGCCGAGACTCCACTCCAGAGATTTTCCTTTCAGAAAAATAATCACTTACTGTACGAGAGATGGAGCCACTCATGGCTCGATCAGCAAAACAAACGTGGATGGCATGGCATAGATGTAGAGCAATAGGATGCACAGATTCATTTTGTTCTTGGATTGGCTTGTCGCCATAGCTTTTATGTAGGTTCCTAATGTACACAACCAATAGGTTTGTGGTTTTAGCAGGTTTTGTGCAACTGAAATGATCGGACATAAGAATAATTATTAGTGTGTAGATCTGTGCAAAAATATTGTCCAATATTAGAACTACATGAGGTACGCTTGATTTACCTCACCAGACACTTGTAGAACCTCAAAACAATAATAATAATAATAATAATAATAATAATAATAATAATAATAATAATAATAATAATAATAACAATAATGATAATAGTCGGCATTATAATCATCATAATCATAATCATAATTCAATGGATTTCTATAGCACTCTTCTAGGTACTCAAAGATGCTTTGAAGATGCAGTAAAATCATTTAATAGGTACATCTGCATTTTTCTTTTTATAAAATAAAGACAATAAAAGTAGGTAAAAACTAAAGGAGGCATGGGGTGGAGGGAAGGGAGATGGAAGGGTTAGCTGGTTGAAGAGGTGGGTTTTAACGGCCTGTTTGAAGGATGGTAGTGGCGGATGTAGATGGGGAGGGCGTTTCAGAGGGAGGGTGCAGCAGCTGAGAAGGGCCTGTCACCCCAGGTGCCTATGGTCCTGGGGGCGTCTTGAGTCAACGAGCAATGACCTAAGGCAAGGAGTAGGGGCATGGCGGGGGAGGAGGTAGGGAGGGCAGGTTGTTTAGGGCTTTGGTGAGTCGAATTTTGAAGCTGATCCTGTATTCAACGGTACTAGGAGCCAGTGACGGTTGTGAAAGACAGGGGTAATGTAATCTCGGCGACGGGCTGAGGTGAACAGGCGGGCAGCGGAGTTCTGGACGTATTGAAGTTCATTGAGGGTTTTGCTGGCTAGAGGATGCTATTGGAGGAAGGAACGAGAGGGCGGGGTCAGGCATGATTCAAAGGTTTCGGACCGGGGTGGAGGGGTTGACGTTGGAGCCATCGATGTTGAGTGACAGGGTCTGGGCGGAACGGCTGAGGGAGTTTGGGCTGATGATGAGGATTTTAGATTTATTGCAGTTGAGTTGGAGGAGGATATACAGGATGACAGGACTTGCAAGATAATATAGATGAAACACTTTTCATGCCCCCCCCCCCCCCCTTCTGCCATATCTGTCCTGATTGTAATTCTACTTTGTGCTGTTGATTTCAGGTTGGAGCTTCAGCATGGGCTCAGCCTATCAGTTCCACAGTTGGAGGGTGTTTGTGGTAGTGTGCGCTCTGCCCTGTGTCAGTGCTGTGGTGGCCCTCACCTTCATGCCTGAAAGTCCCAGGTTCTACCTCGAGGTAAACTGACTTTTCCTCAATATTTCCAGCTCATGCACCATACATGTAGATGCAATATATTCAATCCCTCCTAAATCTGCTGCATTAGTTGGAAGGAATGCACATCAGACAAGTTGGGGAGCGCTTGGTCATTTCCCAACAGATGTCTAGCAAACACACACACAACATAAACAGCCAACAACCTCAGAGGCCTTGATGTCACTGTAATCCATGCTCCTGGTCTCATGTGTTTGCAAAGTTGAAGGCCATAGATTGGTGACAGTAGGCTGTAGAATAATTACTAGACTTTGAAGTAAAATGAGTCATCCATCGTTGTCGTGGCGGCCGTCATCTTAGTCCATCTTGGATGAATCAAAGCAGTGCTATGTGTGAACATGTGAGAAGAAGACTGCGATGCTGGTGGTGATCCCGTGAATTAATCTATCTCTCTCCCCCACACCGGCCCTCCTGTCAGGTGGGGAAGCACGACGAGGCCTGGATGATCCTCAAACAGATCCACGACACCAACATGCGAGCGCGTGGGCAACCGGAGAAAGTCTTCACCGTGAGTACTCGTTTCTCCCGTGCGCCGCCTTGGCCGGGTTCCCGCACGCTTAAGGAAGCAAAGAGGCTTATGTTCTGCCATCGCTGGGACAGGTTTGAAAGCTCTCGCCGGGATCCTATCTGGATTCTGAAGGTTCTCAAAGCCGTTTTGTGTCATTCAGACTTATCTGCTGCCTGAGGTGCACTTTGGGAAAGCCGCTTAGTCAATACATGTTACTTGAATTGATCACATATTATTACACACTGTCCACATGTACCTTTTTTGATGTTGCTTATTTAACAATTCTGCTGATCATGTGTAATTGTGTCTTCATGCTTATGGGCAACTGGGGATGCGCATGTAGAAAAAGCAAATACAGTCAAAAGCCATGGTAAAAGTGCTCTGCAGTAATTGGCATTCTATTTGCCATGCTTAATTCCCCAGGTAAACAGGATCAAGATCCCAAAGCAGCTGGATGAGCTGGTAGAAATGGAGT
Source organism: Poromitra crassiceps (assembly GCF_964638095.1). Classification (NCBI taxonomy): domain Eukaryota; kingdom Metazoa; phylum Chordata; class Actinopteri; order Beryciformes; family Melamphaidae; genus Poromitra; species Poromitra crassiceps. Next base: position 28,365,641 of record NC_139631.1, on the reverse strand, counting down.
CAGAGTCTCGCAACCCAGTCTCCAAGTTTTTCTTCAGGATCAAGGCTGAAATACACGGGGTGAATATTTCATATCTTTCTATTTTTTATCGCTAGTTTTCTCGCCTGCTGTTCATCTGTCATTTGGTGGCCCCAATTTCTTTCTTTTTGGCTGCATATAAGCTATCATTTTGTCTCTTGTCTCTCTATAGATCTATCTGAACCTCGTGAAGTGTTTCAACTACCCTATGCGAGAGAACATGATTCGGCTAGCCATAGTGTGGTTCACACTGTCATTTGGGTGAGCTTTTTTTATTTTATTTGATTTGTTCTCTTGTGATGCCCTCAGCGCTCTCCAGTTCTCCACTTTAAGGTATAGAAATGAGACAAGTCTCATTTCTTTGGTCAGGACATATAGCACTAGGCAGCCAGGCTTGCGGGCAGCCACATTGCGTTTCTGTCATTTTGATCTCTCTGCTGTGCAGAAGTCGCATGGTCTCTGAATCAATCATGGTCTCTGGATCAATACCGGCCTATTGGTGTGTCAGTGGGAGCTGAGATGGGTATAAAAGCAGCCAGAGAGTAAAACAACAACAACAACAACACCACCAACAACAACTACAACAATAACAACAACAACAACAACAACCACATCCACAACAACAACAACAACCTGAAAACACTTTTTAAGATGTTTCCTGGTCAACTATTGTTGTCTGCGTGTGCATTTGTCAGTGTATCTGTCTTCTTTTTTGTCTGACCTCGCTCTAAAATCAAACAATATTAAGCTGATCAGTTGGCAATACAAATACCCAGACCCTAACTCTTTAGATCCTGACATTCCTGCATCTTGCTGGCTACAGGTACTACGGCCTGTCAGTCTGGTTCCCTGATGTCATCAAACACCTCCAGGCAGATGAGTACGCCTCGAAGGTGCAGACCCACCACGATGAACGCATCGAGGACTTCACCTTTAACTTCACCCTGGAAAACCAGATCCACACCAACGGCCTCTTCATCAATGACAGGTCAGATATATACAAGTCCTTACCATTAAGCACAAACATATTTATCATGAGAACACAGTTATCAGATAGCATATTTGTTGGCAGATACTGCACTTTAGTTCAACTGACGATAAACTATGATGACTGTGGAGAAAAAACAAGAACGTTATGTCATTGTGCCTCTTCAGATTCATCAATATGAAGTTGAAGTCAGTCACTTTTGTCGACTCTACGTTTCGTAACTGCGTCTTTGACGATGTGACATCGGTGGGCTCCTTCTTCCGTAACTGTACTTTCATTAGAGCCTTCTTCTACAACACAGGTGAGATGATTAGTACTATTCCTCTGACAAGAAAAAGGCACGTGTTTGGTATGACATAATTTGTATCTTGGTAAAAAATAAATCTTCAAATTGTATTGTATTGTATTGTATGTTTTGGGTAGACATCGATGACGCCAAGTTGATCGATGGGACAGAGGTGATCAACAGTACCTTCACCCACAACAAGACAGGCTGCCAGATGACGTTCGATGATGACTACAGTGCCTACTGGGTCTACTTCATCAACTTCCTGGGCACCCTGGCTGTTCTGCCTGGCAACATTGTCTCCGCCCTTCTCATGGACAAGATCGGACGCCTGTCCATGCTGGGTAAGACGGAGCGGGAGGGGTTAAGGGGCGTGTGTGAGCGTGTGTGTGTGCGTGCGTGTGTGTGTGCGTGTGCATGTGTGTGTGTGTGTGTGTGTGTGTGTGTGTGTGTGTGTGTGGAGGTTGGGCTACAGTAATTTATTTTAACATTGACTGTAGGATGTTGAGATGTATGTATGGGGATGGACATACATCAGCATTCATCATCACAGAGTATGAGAGGGCTATTTTGATTAGGCCCTAGCTGCCATTTTGTTGAACATTAGTCAAAGGAATGTCATGTGCACTATTATCTATCACTACTATCCCTCTCTCCTTCACTCTCACATGCACTAACTCTCTCTTGCTCCCTCACTCTTTCTGTGTGTGTGTGTGTGTGTGTGTGTGTGTGTGTGTGTGTGTGTGTGTGCATGTGTGCGCGCTCGTGTGTGTGTGTGTGTGTGTGTGCGCACGCACGCGCATTAGGTGGATCCATGGTATTGTCAGGCATCAGCTGTTTCTTCTTGTGGTTCGGCACCAGCGAGTCCATGATGATCTTCATGCTGTGCCTTTACAACGGCCTGAGCATCTCAGCCTGGAACTCCCTGGATGTGGTCACGACTGAGTCCTTCCCTACAGACAGGAGGTGAGTGGAGCAACACATGAGTATACTAGATGACAGATGAGTATATACAGTATATACTATACGATACTATATACTATACGATATATATATACTATATACTATACTATATATATATACTATATACTATACTATATATATATAGTATATACTATACTATATATATATATACTATACGATATATATATATATATATATATATATATATATATATATATGTATGACTTTCTTTCCAAAGCCTTTGCCTTTCCGTCAAGGCAAAGGTTGGCTACTTTAAATAATTAACAATATAAGCTAGTTTTGATTTGTTTAACACTTTCCTTGGTCACACATTCATTTGTGTTATTTCCTCGTTTTGAAAATGTGACATTATGCCTCCTCACATTCCCGCGGCCTCTTTCTCTCTGCAGAGGGACAGGGTTTGGGTTCTGCAACGCCCTGTGCAAGCTGGCTGCGGTGCTGGGGAACCTGATTTTCGGTTCTCTTGTTGGCATCACCAAGGCCATCCCCATCCTCATGGCCTCGTCCGTGCTGGTGGGCGGAGGCCTGGTGGCCCTGCGGTTGCCTGACACCAGGGCTAATGTCCTCATGTAACAGCGGCGCGGCACTCCTCGGCTGGGATAACGCCCGGATAAAACCTGGGCGACACCGACATGAAGCCCAGGGAGCGTTGAGCAAGGAGTGTGCAAAGGGCTTGGTTCATACGTATCTAACACGATTTCTCCAATTTGGCTTACGCACCTCCGTGGTCTTAAGGCAAACTTTGATAGCAAACCCACACTTTCACTACAATGCTGTGCATTCTTTTAACACTAAATGACTTCTAGTACAAAGCAGAAACATTTGATTCCTCATAAGTCAAGAGCAGCCTCCGTCATTTTGTGAATGTATTATCAGGGGATTTCACAACAAATCTGCAAACACGTATTCCAAGGTTGCAGATTTGGGAGGTTGCAGAGGTTTTGGTATTGAGCGGGTTGGTTGAGTTTAGTAGTTACAGTTGCAGCTCTGTATGGGCGGGGTCACACGGTGGTTACGGGTCGGCTCAATGGTGTTAATATTGATACAGTCTTATTAAGACAAGCCAGATGGGAAGGAAGGTGAAAAACAAACCGTAATGAGCACAGCCAAGCTGGTGTGTGACATCGGAGGGAATAGATGATCAGACAGAGCGGACACATGACACAGCTGTATGACAGCTGGCTGCCCACTGGACCCAGATAGTACACAGGACGCACTGTAGACAGTCTACAGACAGTCCACATACACAAACACCAAAACAGCCCCGCATTTATTATATCTATACCCAGACCCGCATCTTAGAATAGACTGACATAATACCGGTACACACTCCCACACTCTGTCACTCTGTTTCTTTCTCTGATCTGCACATCAGACACCACATGCACAGAGAGGAAGTGGATGCACTCAGTCTAACAATGTGCACAATGTTGCATTTTCTTCAGCATGACTTTTGCTCAGGCTTCTTCAACCTGCTGTACAGAAGATACTGTCATGTACGTAGGACACCAAGCCCTTTGCATTAACGAGCCAACCAAGAATAAAAAAGGCCATATTGAACAACTGTATTTTGTCTGTACGACTAATTGTATGGTATGCCAAATCTGAGGACGTTAACTTTGTTTTCTCCTGCTTTATTATGGAAATTGGAATCATAAATTATTCATTTTTGTCCAAATGTTATTCCAGCTCCCCTCCACTGTGTTGTATTATTGTACAAAGGCTCTCTGATGATGAGGGCTCATTCTGATTTAGCTTTGTGTTGGATCTCGCTTGTGGCAGTGACTTTGATAATGACATGTCATGCTGCTTCTTTTTCAAACTACTGAATGGCCTTTTTGAAAATGTGCCTCTCCTTAACTGGAGCATCCTCCCCACAGCCAAGTGGCGTCCAAAAGTTACAAGGAGTGGACAAGAACTGAATAGGAAGTATAGAGAAAATGATCCTTGTGTGTTTATTATATTAGGTGGTGAACTAATTTACCTTCTCCTTCTTACCTAACCTTCTGTTGGATATCTATATTGTGAAAAATGATTTTGTTCTATTTCTGAGAAAAGCCTTATCCCATCCTGAGATAGATCCTTATACTATAAATCACATGCAAACATTATCAATACATTAATGTCAGTGGCACACTTTAAAAAGATCCAGCCTCACAAAAGAACATCAGTGAGTCATATGGTTGATGGGAAATTGAAGACCTTAGCCAAGTCAGTTTGAAACTTTTTTTTTACAGTAAATTCAAGGATTTGTCCAAGATAACAATGGATCATAAATTATGACCAAATTGTAATGTATTTGCATTACAACAAGTAAAGTAAATACAAGATAAATAAAAAATAAATTATGTAAAAGACACCCAGTTCTTTAGGAAGGATAACTTGCACCTCTGATTAAAAAAAAATGCTTTGTTGGCTTAGTATCTAAAAACATCTGGGCAAGTGTCTCACCTTTATGGATTCAACTACAAATTAGATTTGCATATAGTTTTCACATAGCCTGTGAAACAAATATAAAATTGGATGACAGTTTTGAGCTCTGTCATTTGTCACTATGGGCGTTTTGCCTAAAAGATGTCATAACCTCACCCTTTGTAAACACAACTTTATTTATACTTAGTCATTATCACACCACATCAGAATCTCAGTGTACACCATTAATGTCAGAATGCCTCTCACCATACATGGCTTAGAAAGTACAACACAAAATTCATTATTTTTCTTTCAATCTACAAATCTCATTTATTTTGTGCCAGTAGTTTGTATTTTCTGTGGCTAATGGTCTGTGGCCTCCTGCTTTCCTCTGTGTTTGTGGTATCTGTGATTGCAGCGTAGAGGTAGTTTTGCCCTTGTACTGCAGATGGCTTTCTCAAGGCTATTCAATGGAGAAAAAAAAGACACAGGCTTCCAAGTGGTTCCTTAATGTTTCCTTAAACCTCACCTTTTGTAAAAAATCACTTGGAAACATTCGATCAAGCGTGCTGCTAATGTGTGACAGATGTTTTTTTCGACAATATATCATTTTACTATTTTTGAAATGAAAGTACGGCATACAGAGTCAAGAGTAAATGTAGTATATAAAAAAAGCATTGGCATTATTAGTGTCAAACCAAAGCTACTGACTCCTGTTGCTGCCTCAGAGCTACGCTGTCAGCAGGGTGCAAGAGAAAAACATGACGATTGCATCTGTGTGGTTGTCTGGGTGTTACAACCTTGCGTCTTAATTAGTGGCAGAACTACTACCTGTTGTATTTTATTGGGGAGAAATTATATATGACCTTTTCAGTTTGAGGTATTTGGGGTATTGCTTATACAGTATACTGTATTTGTGTGTGCAAGTGAGTGATTGAGTGAGTGTGCGTGCACACGTGTGTGTGCGTGTGTGTGTGTGTGTGCGGGCCTGTGTTTGCATTCACGTTTGTACATATTGTACATATCAAAGCTGATATTGTGCACCTCGATCGACTCGTGTCTCCTGCGTTGTCCGAGCGATAAGTCCATCCACTGTGTCTCTGTTGTACATCTCTGTATGTCCTTGGCTTCAGGCCCCGTGTGTACATCTGCTACTGTGTGTGTGCACAAACTTGCATGTGTGTAGGAAAACGTGTTATTTTGTGCTCAACTTATGTTGTGTTCTTATTGTAAATTCTTCCGGCAGAAAATGATGGCAATATTCAGATTTTTGTTGAGGAAAAATATGTGAATGTATCACTTGTAAGGTTTTGTTCATCCGTTTTATGGAGGTAAACAAATGTCTGTGGAGAATAAAGTTATGTATATTATTGTGAAGGGCATGCCAGTCATAGGATGACTGCGTATGTTCAAAGGTCCATAAGTGTGAAATATGTGAAGAAATATTTGCCAAATGATGGACGCCCTGTGAATAATGTTACGATTTGGAAAGGCAGGGATTGCAGACTGTGCTGCTTTTGAACATGTAAAAAAATAAAAATGTATGTTCTCTAGCAAATGATGTAGTGCATTTATTATTTTATTAAATAAACAAGTGCAAATTTGCTATAATGGCAGGCATCATGTGTGTTACTGATGACATCACTGATGACGTCATCAGGCTGCCTGCCAAAAATATTGCCACTGATGACGTCCTCCGGGTTGTGAGTCAATCAGTCAGCTTCAGACAGAACCAGATTTAGGCCGGCAGCCAGCTGCTGATTGTGATGTCAACAATTATGTCATCAGTGAATTATGTCATCAGTGATGTCACTCTTTGTCCTCAGGGTTGTGAGTGAGTCAGCCTTCATTCATTGGATACTTGCTTAGGGTCAGTCAGGCACCTACCGACCTTCAGACAGCCAGATTTAGGCTGGCAGCCAGCTGGCAAAAATCAGATTGTATAATTCATGTCTAGATTATTCATAGAAATGTTGTGCGCTAGGGTGGATACTCTGGAGACGATGCGCCATCGGCACACTTTTTTGGGTATCACTGATGACATCACTTCCCTCACAATTCGTGACTGACACCACCACAAACACAACCAATTTTAACTAAAGATGTCTATGGAAACAAGACTAGGCAAAACCTAGTATATGCCAGGCAGCATGTGTGTGACATCACTGACATCATCACCAATGACAACCGAACAATTGTGATGTCCTGTGGACAATTTGTCCTAGGGTTGTGAGTCAGTCAGTCAGTCAGTCAGTCAACTTCAGACAGAGCCAGATGTAGGCTGGCAGCCAACTGCGTGGCAAAAATAATGGCAGATTAAATCTCTTGGTGCATTTGCCTAATTCGAAAGTGGGTGTGATTTTGGCTCTCTATATTAGTAGCCTATTGACCTGGCCACCATTCATAAAACGAACGGGTTAAGCAAGGAATATTTAATATAGTGAAAAGCAACAATGTTGGGCAATTTCCCTAATAGCCTAAGGGCCTAAGGCATCAAATGAAAACACCATCATCAGCACTGTGAAGCAGCAGCGGCTGTAAATAGCTGTTGTACATTTTGTCCACTAGGTCGACATGCCATAACAGAACTCCAGTGGTGCATCTAGTCCCATGAAATATTAGGCCTATACATTTAAAAAAATATATGTTATCATGTTAAGAGTGTGAACTGGCCAAGATGAGCTCTGGTAGTAGACTGCTGGTAGCTGAAGTTACCCCTGAGTAGTTTTACAGGTCTTTGAATGTGTCCCAGGACACATAATGTGATGTGTGATAATATCTGATGTGATGTGTCCTGTTATCGATCAATTTGATATGCTCCATGTAAAGTTACTGAGCTTTATAAGTTATAACCATACAAAGTATGCAAACACAGCTGGGTTGTTTCATCACTCTCTGCCTCAAAATAATGCTGCCACCTAGTGGCCGATTTCAAAACTCAATAGTAATGGGGGGGGGGGGGATTTAATATATTAATTGCCTCAGCATCAAACTTTTGACATTGATTATTTTATATAGTATTCATGTTTATGTACAGTAAGGTGAGAAATGAGGAATAGCCTAGGCCAGTGGTTCTCAAAGAGGGTTCCAGGGGGTCCCCAGCAAAAAGGGTAATAATTTATTTTCATTAGAATTCCAACTATAAGTAACACAATGACAGAATGTATGACTATTTTGGCCATGGTTTTCATACACTTTTTGTAATAAAACATCTAAGTGTGGGCCTGTCTTGCAGGAGCCTGGTGTTGGGGTTCGTTAGGCTGATTGAGTGCACCTGGCCCCGGTCCAATCTTTGGGCGAGCATTCATTAGTTCTCCCTCCTCACCGATGCACCTTTTGTTCTGTTCATTTATTGTAGTTTGTGTTGTCTGGTTATTTTCCCTTAGTTTTAGTTACTGTAATAAATTATTGTTTTAACTCGTACTTTGGTGTCATGACTTGCCTCATATGTTACGACTTGAAAGCTAAAATGTTATCAGAAGGGGGACCCTTGGACAAAATCTTGTCAAATGGGGGTCCGTGGTCTAATTTGTGTCAGTTTAGGGGTCCTTGAGGTGAAAAGGTTTGAGAATCACTGGCCTAGGCTACTATAAAATACATGCAAGATGCAAGACATTTAATTTAAGCGTAAAGATGTAGCCTATAGGTCGCTACACTTTGGATGGGATTCACAGCAGGCAATTGGTGACGCATCTCAAAATCGTCTCTGGAAAAGATGCGAGAATACAGCTACATGTCACATGATCGGGACCATGGGTCACCCCCAGGTCACGCCATAGATATATGGGGTCACCCAAGTTGAAAGTTCAATGTCCGCTGCTGGGGTATGCTGCGTTCAAGTCAAGTCGTCCACTTGATGGTCCAACACAACCATTGTATTTGTAGATGTATGACATTGATTAATTATATATATTTGATATATTTGCAGATGTCAGAAGGGCATAGTAGAGTATTTCCAATTTCTAAAATATTTTTCAAACACCCCCCATATTTGTATAGCCTACACATTCATAACTACATGTGAAGTGTATTTTTTATAGCCAACCCAGCAAAGAAAGGGGTAAAAATGTCACGTACCCCCCCCCCCGCCTCTCTCTGTCTCTCAAATTCAAATTATCTTTATTGGCATGACAAGTTACAAGCTCGTATTGCCAAAGCAGTACAGAAAGTTGGTACAAATAATCTAACAATATACAAATATAACACTATACAAATAAAATCATTATGTACAATACAAGTATAATAAAAACAGTAAATTGCAATAACATTCAGCTATAGAGTAACATGGGGCTGTGTCTCAAACATTTTCAGGGCTTGTCTCTCTTACAATAATAGTTAATATATGTTGCAGCTACTGTAATACTGCACACTGGCTTTTCTCACCACATATATAGGGCAGTTTCTGGGGATCTGGGAGGTGAATGAATCCAGGACATATGTCATTAATCTTTTTAAAGGAAACCTCTCTCAGATCTTTATATCTGTCACAGGAAGTGAGATTCTGTCCGAACTTCTCTTTCTTGACAGAGTGAACACAGCTTGGTCTCCCTGGGTAGCCAGTTATTCAAGCCTAGATTATGTATAATGTGTTGTATGTTCAATTTCTATATTTCCTAATGTGAATTTATTTTTCAGAGAATTTGGTCTTTTTCACAGTGAATGCTCTCTCTCACTCTCTCTCTCTCTCTCTCTCTCTCTCTCTCATTAATTCTGCACTACAGATACAATAGACCCTTTTCACGGGGGGCATTTTGTGTCGAAAAGGCAGAATAAACACAGGTGCAAGCAAAACACTAATGGGGGTTTCCAAATTCCAATCAAGGAAGTTGGAAACCCTCATTAGTGTTTTGATTGCACCTGTGTTTACCCTGCCTTTTTGACACAAAATGGCCCCCATGAGAAGGGTCTATTGGTCCATTGCTAAATCTCGTGGTCCTGGTTGGGTTTAGGCCTACCATTTGTAATGATGTATCTTCAAGTTCGAAGCTAGTGTCTGGCATCTTTCCTGTAGCCCCTGAATGCAGCATAAAAATCACCTTTTCGGCCACCAGGTGGAGCAAGGTGCTACATTATATTTTGCCTTGTCAATCACCTCAATTGAGAGTGTAGCCGCTGCTGCAAAGTAGTAAGTAGACAGACAGAGCACTTTCGGTCAGGAGTCACGCCAAAGTGGACGCCATGGGGATTATTTGCCGCAAGTGACAGTTGGCACTTTCATGAAACTTTCGAAGATTGCCTGACACCCTCTCTCTCTCTCTCTCTCTCTCGGTTTTCCCCCTCAGCATTCAGCGCCAACACCATTCATTTGATTCACATCAATATCCTGAGGCGCGGCACATTGGCTTTCTGCTGTAGCTGTGTCGGTGGTGGTGGCTACTAACGTTATTTCGGGTTCAATCGAGTGCAGCAGAAGTGGAGGAAACGAGGCAGGATGTACCATGAAGAAACCGCAACTTTACAAAAACCACGTTATGGAAGTAAGTTGGGCTTTCTTGTAACGGTTTATAACTGACCTAATTCTGTGTCTTTATTTGTCATGAAATAATCAGCACCAGCGCAGCACGCATCCGAATCTACCTGCTGTTCAGAGACCAGAGGAATTTGTGATGAGGAACAGGTGGTTCACCAGCTCACCTGGCTCCACTGGAACAGCTCAGGGTGCCTTCAGGTGTAGTTGGAGCAATCACTGACCATTTTGGCATTTAGAGACATTTGCTCAGTCAGAGGTTGTTTTGGTAGGTTTTATGTATGGGAGCCCCAGTTTTGATTTTACATTGAAGACTGGGATTGGTCAAGAGATGCTGGAACTCATGGCTGCTGTCTTCTACCCTCTGCCCACACTTGGTATTCCTGTAACTAGTGCTCCTTCTCAAAGTGCCCACAAATCAACACACTACACAGTGATATTTAGGTTTGTTTAATGGTGGTAGCCAACACAAACAGCCTGTCTACACAGAAGGCCTTTTCTCATAGGTTAACTATTAACTTTTTCAATTACTTTTGTTGCGAAATCTACACCTGACTTCAGGAGTAGGCTACAGTATCTCAAGAATGTAACTGGGCTAACCAACTGAAGTCAACATAAGCCTCAGTACATCTCAGGTTAAAAAGTATGAAAACTGCTGTAAGCCAAAGTTGACTTCAGTCTGCTATCTGACGCACACCTGAGAGCAAAGTACAACTTTAAAGAGATAAGACCAATCAATTGTGTCATCAATACAGTATTGTCTTTTGCCTCTGACTTGGCAGATTGAATTTCATTACTCAACACTGTCTTGGTCTGTTCTTTCAACTTGCCGCAGGTGATGTTGTTGTCATAGATGGCTGTTTGCTGGCTCAACATTGAAGAGGTGTGTGTCTGCGCACCTAGCCCTAAAAAGTGCACAAAGTGTTCTGAGCCAAGAATATGTTTCTTTAATTTGTTGGGTAAGTCCACTTGTGAGAAACAGCCAGGCTAAAACTGTCCCAAGTATGGCTCCCTCCTGTTCCCTCCTGCTCTTTCAATTTTAATTGCTGTTGAGGGAGAAAAGCGATGTCATTCCCCACAGTTGCTTAAATAAATGCCAGACCAACCTTAGTTTATGGATTTGCCTGTGAAATGGAGTAACCTAAAATCCTGGTCTCTCTTGATTTGTAGTTCCCTTTAGGCCCCAGAAGGGTCGGTAGAACAAACCTTCAGCCAAACAAAAGCATGAGTCATAATCACAGAGCTCATAACTCGGGTCCAGGGATCCTGTGACAGATGAGTGCAGCAAAACCTTCCTGCAGATTAAATATAACCCTCCCTGCAAGAGTGCAGACGGGCCCGTCCAGGAAGTGTGTGAGTCACTGTGCGGTGTAACGGCAGTGCTGGGGATCCTGTGCCTCTCAGTGGTGTGTTTATACACACACACACACACACACACACACACACACACGCACACACACACACACACACTCGCGTCCTCACCGACAACACAGCTGGGCCAGCGGCCTTCAGTGCTATGGACGACGCATACTGTGGTCATGAGGCCAGGGATTTCACCCCAGTGGCGCTGCTTCCTTTGATGTGCTATGTCACGTGACTGTTTCTCTCTTCTTATGTGCGTGATACTGTAACTGCACACCCACCATTTATTGAGGCCTAGTGGTCTAATGTCTATGCAGGTGGTTGATGAGGAGACAGACTGTAGGAGAGCAGTTGTTGGCTTTGAAAGATTCAGCCAGGCTCTCCATGGAGGCTGGAGTGCAGCACCGAGTAAAGGAGGACACGCATTGGGCTTTGATAAATTGGGGTACGGTGAACCACTGCCTCGACCCCGAGTGCTACTCATTTATGGAGGGTATGCGATTTTAAATGAATGTGGATGTGGTCAATAGGGGGCGCTCTGATTGAATCATGAGGCTAGCCTGGAAGGCTACAGATTTAGATAGGATTGGTTAGGCTAGGCTAGGCTAACCAATCAACAGGTTTAACTAGTCAAACTTGGCATGGCTAGAGGTGATAATAATAGCCCATGGACTAAATAATTATTTACTCTGTGTGTGTGTGTGTGGGGGGGGGGGGGGGCACCTCATTGTAAGTTTTCTGGCCTTTACTTACTGTGCCTTGTAGAGAAAGGACAGATAAAACCATGTGTTTAGTCTAGTCTTTACTCAAGCCTAGTGCATGCATGGTGCTTGGCCCAATGGGAGAGAAAGAGAGTGGGCCTCCGGGCCTTGGATTGACCCTTCTTCACTCAGTCAGAAATAAAGGGATTAGATTGCATCAGAGGGGGTGAGGAGGAGCAGAGGTCTGATCTCATTAAGCTGCAGGTAAGGGTCAACTCCCAGCAGAAAGCAGTTGTCAGTTGGTACCCCACTAAAGGCCATGCCCACTTCATCTCCCTCATACACGGGTTCGCTGAAGCATGGGGTTTAGTACAGTCTCCCAGTGCTACCGAGGCTTCTAAAAAATAAGCTATAAGAAACAGCCATTTCGTCTTTAGCGTTTGGTGTTAATTGTGCAATCTTTCAAATTTGCACCGGAGTTTGATAAGTGTGATAAGAAGACGTACTTTTCCAAATCCAGATGCATGCAGAGCTGCCATGCTGTAATCATGACTACGGTAATAAGACTGTGCAACACATGAGTGCCTTTTATTGTGTTACTGTAGGAAAAGACTCAGGTCTCCTCACATTTCTAATGCAGAAACTTCTGTTTGTTCTTGCAGCCATTCAGGATGATGAGAGGCTGTCAGCAGAGGAGATGGACGAGAGGAGACGACAGAATATCGCCTACGAGTATCTGTGTCACCTGGAGGAAGCCAAACGGTAGGACTGGAGGAGAGGAGGGAGAGAAATACAATGAAGATGAGAAAAACATAATGAAGACCAAACGGAGTAACTTCCCTTTGTATAGGGCCATATGAAATCCATTAGATCTTTCCCCAAATAAAAAATAAAAATAAAAATAAAAATCCGTTTTTTCAAATTCAGGTTAGAATCATTTATCCCCCCCCCCCCAGATGTGATGGGATAAGTAGGCAAGCAAGCTAACATTATTCATTTAGCTTACGAGACCTAAATTTACCAGCCAAAATATTTGAGGCTATACTTCAAGTAATGTCACACACCATGAAAACCAGCTGTCACTTTCCTTCAGTATTTAATTTCTCAAGAAATGTACGCTTGAGCTGACAGATACGCGTCATATAATTAGGGAAATCCTGACACAGCCGACTTCCAGTCAAAGACAAAGTAGAATTGAGAACAAAAATGGAATAACTGGGAGAAATTGAGAAGCCACATTTCATCGCAGGTCTGGGTCATCATGCCCTATTCATGCACTCACTCTCTTCTCAGACAATGCATGGATGCAACTGTTGGCCCTGTGAAACGGCATCAATACGCTTTGCCAAAGAGAAAGATGAGACATTCACTTGCAGTTTAATGAGGAGAGAGTGTGAGACGGGGGAAAGAGGGCCATGTTTAAAGAGCAGATAGCGGTAGTGAAACTAAGAGATGGAGGGAGAATGTAACAGATAAGGGAGGGAAGCCCAGAGTGGCAGTGATGGAGTAAGATGGAGCCATCGTGACAGGTGAAAGCATGCAGGTGAGACCAGCGTGTGTGTGTGTGACGATGACACAGGGCTGTAAGCATGCAGGAGATGCTGGTGTGACGATGAACACATGGGAGTCGCTGACATGCTGGATAGAGCAGCCACGGTTAGCTTGAGAGCTCTTTGCGATGCGCTCTCAAGCTAACGTCTACCCCAGAAACACATTTTATATTGGATTTTAATCAAATATCAACAAAAGATAATCAGATAAAATGCCAAATGTACATTACATTATGTCATTTAGCAGACGCTTTTATCCAATCCACTTACAATATCACATTTTGTCAACAGTACAGAAATCAACTATGCAACACAGTCAATGGCAGCTAATACCTTTGATGGAATAGAGTAACACTTGTAGAAAGTAGTAGAAGGAATAAGTATTATTATTATTATTATTATTATTATTATTATTATTATTATTATTATTATTATTATTATTATTATTATTATTATTATTATTATTATTATTATTATTATTATTATTTTCAGAAGAGGGAGAAAGATGTTAGTTCAAGAAGGGCCCAGGAATAGCCTGACAAGGTGTGTTTTTAGTCTTAGTTTTAAGATGGGCAGAGATTAGGTTATTCTGACTGAAGGGGGGAGCTTGTTCCACCATTGTGGTGCCAGGGACGAGAAGAGTTGCGATCGGGATGAGCGACTTTTGAGCCCACGTAGCGGTGGAGGAGCGGAGGGAGCGGGGCGAACCTGACCATAGGTTGCAGATACGGAGGAGCTGCCTGGTGCACTGCCCTGTAGGCCATTACCAGTGTCTTGAATTTGATGCGTGCAGAGAGGGGAAGCCAGTGAAGGTCACATGAGAGAATTTAGGTTGGTTGAACACCAGACGGGCTGCAGCGTTCTGAATGAGCAGTAGCGGTGGGATGGCTGAGGCAGGTAGCCCAGCCAGCCAGAAGAACATTGCAGTAGTCCAGGTGGGAGATGAAAAGTGCCTGGACCAGGACTTGTGTCGCTTCCCTCGTGAGAAACGGACGGGTGTTGTACAGTGAGAACCTACAGGAGTGGGCAGTCGCTGCGATGCAGGCCCAGCTGGACAGCTGGTTGTCAAGGATTTTTTTTTTTTTTTTTTTTTTTTTATACATACAGGGGTGGCCCTTGAGAGTGAGCTCTCATTTGCAAGAGCGCCCTGTTGTAGCAAAACATTTATAAAAAGTTTACAAAATTACAGACGGACAAGATAAAGACAAACGATAAAAACAGATGATAAAAACACAAAGTGAAACACGAGCACTCCCCGTGCAAGGTACCCTCTAGGTCGGAGCACTCTAAACGAACCTAGAGAGATGAAAGGGTCACCCAGAGGTTCTTGACTGTTTGAGAGGGTAACACAGTAGTGTTGTCAATGGAGAGGTCAGTGAGAGGGCAGTCTTTCCCTGGGAGGAAGAGTAGCTCTCTCTTACCAAGATTGAGCTTGAGGTGGTGGGCAGACATCCAGACACCGATGTCTTTGACGCATGCAGCGATTTGTGCCTCGATTTGTGTGCCTGGGGGGGGGGAGGAGAGGTAGAGCCGAGTGTCATCGGCATAGCAGTGATAAGAGAAGCCATGAGATGAGATCACATGGCCAAGTCAAGAGATCTGATCTAGAGAAGGAATAGCAAGGGGCCCAGGACTGAGCCCTGGGGGACACCGGTGCTAAGAGTGCAGGATCTGGATCAAATGTATAGGGTTTGTTTTGTTTTGTTTGTTTCCCCACGATAATCCCTGGTTATATTTTATCTTGTTCTTCTCACTGACTAATCCCGAACCACTTCCTATCTTCTACATCCAACTGAACAGGAAGTCTGATCTTGCCTAATTCCCCCCCCCCCCTCCGCCCAAAACACACAGATTTTTGATTTTTGATCAGCCCCACCCAGCCCCGCAGTTCCTTAATTCCTCCTGTCAGGCCTGAAGCTTGAATGTCGGGCCAGTGGCCTCTGGTGATGTCAGAGAGCCTTTACCATTTCTCCACAGATTATTGTTTGACAGCTGAATCTGGACTTTGACTCTGTAAAGACTGTTTGAATAGCCCCGTTCTACAAGGATAGCTAGCCTGCACTAAGCACAGATGTACAGTACATGGATGTAGTCATCCATCAATTATTAGGCTATGCGTAGATTTTGGCACACTTTTTTTTGTTTACTGGCTAAACTGAGCAGCTGTTGAGGTAACGCATGCTTTGGCAACTGCATGGTTAACCTCTAGTGTGACCACTATTTCACTCTCACTCTTAACGCACACGCACACGCACACACAATCACTCTCTCTCACTCTCACTCTCTAACTTCCTGTTATTCCATCTCAGTGCTTCTGACTTCCCTTCACTCCTCTTTCTATTGTGGAATGAAGCCTCTATTCTGGGACAGCTGTCAAACAGGATTAGGATTAGGACAGACTGCTAATAAAGCTGTTAAAATACAGAGCGTGGGATTACGTCCTGCTCTCACTAACCCTGCTCTCTGGGGTCAGGACTCAGGAGTCAGTGGAACAACGACAACTAAAGCAGAAGCACATTTGGACTCTGTCAGTACACCTGGGAAAACGTGTTTAAGGAGAGCTAGATCATCCTTTGCTCTCACTTGATTACACATCCTTATGTGAGCATTTTGTGGTGGCTGTTTTGTGTCATTTGAATAGGCTGCATTCAAGTTTGATGAGGGATGCAAAATGGTGCAGGTGAAACTCATATTTTCATAATGACATAAAACATAATGGGCTACAGGCCGCCTACCACATGTTATGTAGTTCAAAGTCCCCCTGGATGTTTTAATTTAACTTCTTGCCAAGTAGCTCTTACTCTTTGCTGTAAGTTTTGTTGATGTTCGCTGAAATACGCACCCTCCCACAATACATACACACACACATATACATATATATATATATATATATATATATATATATATATATATATATATATATATATATATACACACACTCTGGAGGGAGACTTTGTCCCTGCAACACAGGAGTAGGTACAGTTGCGGTTTACATCTTGATGGCTTGCAGCCAAAGAGGTGTATTTTTGGCGATTTTGGGTCAATTGAAAGGTCAGTGAGATTTTTCAGTGCCAAAAGCACACAACTGAAATCATGACCCATACTGTAAGTTTAAATTAAACAAAAACTGAAAGCCCTAACAGTAAGTAGGGTTTTGTTTGCTGCCAAAAGAATGTAACTGCACTCATGCCCGTTTGACACCAAGCAAAACCCCACTTTTGACACTGAACAACCATTGTGGGTAGATGATTCTTACAGCACTTAGGTCAACTCAAAATGCATGCTGACATAAGTAATGTTAGCATGGCAGCATGATCACATCAAGTTTAGTATCCTATTCCAATAATAGATGAATGTAAATGTTAATATTCCCATGAAATACTTTGGCCTATAATCAAAATGTTTTAAATGTTACTTAAGAGTGTGAACTGGTCCAGATGAGCTCTGATAGTAAGACTGCTGGTAGTTGAAGTTATCCTTTTACAGGTTTTTACAGGTCTATGAATCTACATTTTTGTATTTGTCGCCCAGGGACACATACAAAATACTAGCAACAAAAAAAGTTGTTTGTAGTCAAAAGTATATATATATTTTTTATGTCTATAGAAGTTTAATAGAAAGGTGTATTGACGTTTTTTAACAAAATAATTATCCATTTGATTTGTTCCATGTAGCCTACAATCCTAAAGGCCTTGGTGAAAGTTGCTGAGCAGATATTCTTTCTGATCTTGTTTTATATTTCATTGTTGATTGAAGTATAATTGCTAGATTCCTTTAAAATGTAATGTGTTTTACAATTGTTCACTTACTACATATGCCCATTCTGCACTAGAAATCCCGCGGCTCGCTAGATTGGCCGCTACCTGGCCTCGCCCGCCCTGAAGCTCGGCTGCTGTGTGGCCTCACCTGCTCTATTGGCATGTGCAGCGCACAATTTCTCAACTTCGCATCACTGATGATGTCAGTGAGTGATCAGTAGTGAGAGAAAAGTAGTCCGCACATTGACTGATGATGTCATAGACACTGTGACATCATCAGTGACATCACAGTTGCTCGAGTGACCATCACTGATGAGCTAGAGTGCTCGAGTGGCATCCCTGATGATGTCATAGACATTGCGACATCATCAGTGACATCATTACTGACCAAAATCATCACAAATCTCACAATGTGGGACCAAAAACGTGTTACAAATCTCACAATGTGGGACCAAAATCGCAGACAGACAGAGCCCACTTACTCAATTTTATGATGATGGCTGTATTGGGACAATACAGACACATTTCACTCTTTTGAAAAGTTAACAAATATAATTCAACTTAAACTGTAGCAGCATTGTTTTATAGTACTAGTATGCGGTAACGGCAGCTGATCCAGGTTTGATCAAAACTTGTTTTGACTCGCCTGTAAAATCTACTCTAAACGCACTTAGACCCCTTTGGCTTCAAGCCCTTGTTGATTATTTTGGAAGGTTGTTTTTCTTTCTTTTCTGAACGTCTGTTCTTTCCTGTGATTCGCCCGGAGGTATTCTGGAGCATAGCACAGGTTATTCTTCAGTCAGGGCTATTATTCTTAATGATCTTAAGACACCCTATATACTTCAACACACACTTGATTCAACACACACACACACACACACACACACACACACACACACACACACACACACACACACACACACACACACACACACACACAAACTCATGACCAGCATGACTCAGTTACATGACCCACGCTCCTAAATGAGGCTCTCTATAGACAGAGATAGCTCAAAGATAAGGAGTTTAGTCGACTAATAATGTCTTGGTGTGGGACAGCCTCTAGTCCCAGAGTCCAGAGAGCCATGTTTTGTTTTGCCTGGTAGGTTGCAGAGCGGACAATGACAGGAAGGCCTGCTTTGGGAGTTTGTAAACAAGAGGAGCAGTGGTCTGTCCTGCTTTCAGGAGACACGTTCTCACCACATTGTTTTAACTGCAGGAAGTAAAGCTTCAGAGGACAGCTGTGTGTGTTACCCATCCGGGATGTCCTGTCTTATTATTTGGCTTTCTGTCCTTCTGCAGCCACGCCTCCCCAACAGATTCTGATGAGCCGTTGATAAATTAGCTGTTCTTTTTTCACGTCCATCTCATCCCCTCCAATTACTGTAAAGTACTGTAAACCATGTCTACCCATGGAAAGTCTACTGCACCACTTTCCACACCGTTTGCAGAATTTAAACAATTCCACGGGCCGTGAGTGTGCGTACCGTTACATATCTCTCACACCATGCATACTGTACGCCGTTTTCTGAGTCCGACTAGTAATTTTGCACCTAAATTTGCACATAAAAACAGAGTTTTATACATTTTGCCCCTGGTTTCTTGTTGTCTCCAGAGTCAACAATGTCTATCATAGTCCCCCACGTGGCTTGCTGTTAGCTAGCATCTCCACGCTAGTCACCCGTAGCTCAGATAGTAGCCACGCCCACTGCCACCAGCTCCACCACTCTTTTCGGCTGCGTGTGTCTCAGTATCCACACAGATAATCCCAGCTGCCCTCAGTAAACAGCCGCGTCATGTGCGTTCATCATTCTCCGCTGTCTCACCAGCCAGCCGGCTGCCTTCGGCAAACATGGCATGCTAAATCTTTCCCAGGCGCGTCCACTTCCTGCTACACCAGCTCTCTCCCAGGCAGTGTTCCAGATGCTATGGCAAAGCGCTAACCCTTCCCCCCCGGATGTGAAATGTCAGTCTAACCCTACAGCTCCACCTACACCTAGATCTCTATCATCCTAGATCTGCAAGCATTTATCATTATACAGCAAAACCCGTATACATACTGAAAATAAAGGGGGAAAGATGATATTCTACATATTAAGGAAGTCCTGTCAGGCTGACTTCATGACTATAATCTCCTGCCTCAAGACGTATCCTAACAGTCACCAATATTGGGAACTGCATGAGCATGTGCACAATGCTATTTTGAGAAAGCTGGAAGTGTATATTTCAGAAGTATTTCCACTAAAGAAAGACATGGGGAACACATTTGATTAGTGTACCACTTAATTCAGTTCAACCAGAAGGCCCCAGACTCACCAAATCCACCAGAAGGCCTCAAATCAACCAGAAGGCCTGGGGACTCACCAAACCCTTGATGGAGAGGCACTCAAACTGACCCTGCACTTTGGAGTGGAGCCAGCACAAACACATTTCTGCTGTGGGGATAAATTGCATGACAGAAAAATGAGGAAGTAGCGTAGCCAAAATTGTCAACAATAAGAAAATAACTGAGCACTTGTACATGATAGTTATGATGGCTATACTATAGTGTAAGAAAATAAAGTAGTTGTGTTTATTAAACAAAACACATGCGGTCTACAGCATCAGCTCATAATTTGTTGTGTGGTGCGGTTGCTTTATTCATTAAGGTGCCTACACACTCCGTTGGGTTAGTGTTGACAGGGCAGGTGTGTTGGCGTTTGTCCTTTTTAAAGCGCTGACACATGTTTGGACAGGCTGGCTCCTCTGGGCACCCACATGTCCTTAATTAGCCTAAACAAGGTGTCTGTGTGCATGGATGTGAGTAGTTGTATAGGATACTTACCCCACCAGGCAGTGCGAGAAACGCCAAAATCGAGGGGCGGAGTTTAGGGCACCTACGTCATCAAATGGGCGTGGCTTCTTTTTTTTTGTGAAAAGTCATTTTTTCACTACTTCCTCAAAGGGCACCTCTATTTTTAAACCATTATGTGAAAAAAACCTTTATTCCACTTCTTCCGCAAAGGGCACTTCTGTTTTTAAATCCCTTTCATGTCGAAAGTCCATTTTTCAGTACTTCTGCAAAGTGCACTTCTCCATTTTTTTTTGCCTTGTGTTTTAAAATCACCTTTCTTGGGAAAGTGTTTTTTCAGTACTTCCGCAAAGGCCACTTCTCCATTTTTTGCCTTGTGCTTAAAGCCATTTTGAGCAAAAATGCTTTATTTCAGTAGTTCTCCAAAGGGCACTTCTCCATTTCCTCATATCAGTTAGACCATCTTGTGGGTGTTGCAATGTTGTGCGCATCACACAGACAGCCTGACAGCGTGTATAAAGCCACCGTGTCAGCCAGAACAAAGTTTTGATCTCGGCCAAAATGCATTTTGGCCCATTTTAGGAACTACTAAACTAATATTTTGTTAACAGCGGAGACCATTTTCACTGTCTCAATCAATCTCTGACTCACCCCACCCCCCAGGCTTCCAATGCCAGCCCATCCCACCCCATCCCCCACGTTTTATTTGTCTATTACCACGGCCGGCCTGTCTAAAGCTTGGCAAAGCTGTCTGCACAAACACTTCCGTTTTAAATAAACTTGTTTGTTTTTTGACCGTCAGGTGGGGGCGTTCCCGACAGCACGTAACGCCCCTTGAAAGCTACGAATAGCGGCGAGATCAGGGGGCGTTCCCGGCAACACGTAACGCCCCTTTGAAAGCTATGAATAGCTGCTTGCTCACGTATTTCTCTGACTCACCCATAGAGGCCCCACAGTTTTTTCCTCCCATACCCGCTTATATGTATGTACAATACAATGTACAATGTATCCATCATTCAAATATTCCATAATTGCATGTTGTACATGCAAATATTCCATAATTGCATGTTGTGCAGGCTATCTTAGCTAGTATAGCCTACTAATGTATTGCTGTTAGGCATAGCAATTCTGTCAAATATTCTGTAGATTCCCTACGTGCAACACACACACACACACACACACACACACACACACACACACCCACCCACTCACACACACACACACACAGACATATTTACAGTCAGCCACAAACACACGCACCCACAAATTCACAGGTAAACATGACACACTTCATCATTCATGTGTGATATTATGTATTTTCCCATGTTTTTCCCACTCCGGATCCAATTGTGATGTGACATCAACATGATGTTTTTTTTGATAGGCTATAAGCCTATTAAGCTTTGAATTAAATATGATCAATACAGACTATGCTGTATGACTATGTCGTTTAACCGTCTCTCAAACAGACCAGAGTTTCCCAGCATACACTAATGTGTTTCAACATTGTGTTTTTGGAGATTACTTATATGCTACACGATATTAGTTATCTACAATGTTATGTGATGACTACTAGAGTTTGTACCCATGCGAACTACATTGCTTTACGTTGTAAAATGTTGGCACCATAGGTGACATGAGTTAACATGTTCTAAATGCAGTTCTCTGCCTGAAATGCTACTAATCAAATGGCTTGTTACAATCCTATGTAGGCTGTAAGACGAACAACCCCTTCTCTTGTGACACCCCAGACCCCGGATATCCGCGACCTACGGGTATTATTTCAAAATATGGATTGAATATGAATCTTGGAACGTGAACAAACATCTTAACAACCCAACAAAACCCATTGTTTTTATTTTACGTATTTTATATGATTATTTTAATAGTAACTAACTAGTCCTCCACACAGAATTGGTTAATTTACTGTGAGACTTTATCTTTCTCACTACACTTTCCAAACGTTAACACACATCAAACACAACAACTCTTTCTCACTACACTTTCCAAACGTTAACACACATCAAACACAACAACTCTTTCCCACTACACTTTTCAAACATTAACACATGTCAAACACAACAACTATTTCTCACTACACTTTCCAAACATTAACACATGTCAAACACAACAACTCTTTCCCACTACACTTTCCAAACGTTAACACACATCAAACACAACAACTCTTTCCCACTACACTTTTCAAACATTAACACATGTCAAACACAACAACTCTTTCTTACTACACTTTCCAAACGTTAACACACATCAAACACAACAACTCTTTCCCACTACACTTTTCAAACATTAACACACGTCAAACACAACAACTCTTTCTTACTACACTTTCCAAACATTAACACACATCAAACACAACAACTCTTTCTCACTACACTTTCCAAATGTTAACACACATCAAACACAACAACTCTTTCCCACTACACTTTTCAAACATTAACACATGTCAAACACAACAACTCTTTCTTACTACACTTTCCAAACGTTAACACACATCAAACACAACAACTCTTTCCCACTACACTTTTCAAACATTAACACACGTCAAACACAACAACTCTTTCTTACTACACTTTCCAAACATTAACACACATCAAACACAACAACTCTTTCTCACTACACTTTCCAAATGTTAACACACGTCAAACACAACAACTCTTTCTTACTACACTTTCCAAACATTAACACACATCAAACACAACAACTCTTTCTCACTACACTTTCCAAATGTTAACACACATCAAACACAACAACTCTTTCCCACTACACTTTCCAAACGTTAACACACGTCAAACACAACAACTCTTTCTCACTACACTTTCCAAACATTAACACATGTCAAACACAACAACTCTTTCTCACTACACTTTCCAAACATTAACACACATCAAACACAACAACTCTTTCTTACTACACTTTCCAAACATTAACACACATCAAACACAACAACTCTTTCCCACTACACTTTCCAAACATTAACACATGTCAAACACAACAACTCTTTCTTACTACACTTTCCAAACGTTAACACACATCAAACACAACAACTCTTTCCCACTACACTTTTCAAACATTAACACACGTCAAACACAACAACTCTTTCTTACTACACTTTCCAAACATTAACACACATCAAACACAACAACTCTTTCTCACTACACTTTCCAAATGTTAACACACATCAAACACAACAACTCTTTCCCACTACACTTTCCAAACGTTAACACACGTCAAACACAACAACTCTTTCTCACTACACTTTCCAAACATTAACACATGTCAAACACAACAACTCTTTCTCACTACACTTTCCAAACATTAACACACATCAAACACAACAACTCTTTCTTACTACACTTTCCAAACATTAACACACATCAAACACAACAACTCTTTCCCACTACACTTTCCAAACATTAACACACATCAAACACAACAACTCTTTCTCACTACACTTTCCAAATGTTAACACACATCAAACACAACAACTCTTTCCAAACGTTAACACACATCAAACACAACAACTCTTTCCCACTACACTTTTCAAACATTAACACACGTCAAACACAACAACTCTTTCTTACTACACTTTCCAAACATTAACACACATCAAACACAACAACTCTTTCTCACTACACTTTCCAAATGTTAACACACATCAAACACAACAACTCTTTCCCACTACACTTTCCAAACGTTAACACACGTCAAACACAACAACACTTTCTCACTACACTTTCCAAACATTAACACATGTCAAACACAACAACTCTTTCTCACTACACTTTCCAAACATTAACACACATCAAACACAACAACTCTTTCTTACTACACTTTCCAAACATTAACACACATCAAACACAACAACTCTTTCCCACTACACTTTCCAAACATTAACACACATCAAACACAACAACTCTTTCTCACTACACTTTCCAAATGTTAACACACATCAAACACAACAACTCTTTCCCACTACACTTTCCAAACATTAACACACATCAAACACAACAACTCTTTCCCACTACACTTTCCAAACATTAACACACATCAAACACAGCAACTCTTTCCCACTACACTTTCCAAACATTAACACACATCAAACACAACAACTCTTTCCCACTACACTTTCCAAACATTAGGCGTTTCTAAGATGTGGGGTCAATATCAATCTAGAATCTAGATTGATTTGATTCATTAATTTGGCGTTCTCTCATGCAAAATATCCAACATCCAATATCCAGAAGTAGTGATTACTACACAGAAGTAACTTTAGTTCCACCATTTGCTATTTGCTTCAAACATAATTTGGATCAGTTGTAACTTTGACCATTTCTAACAATTTCTAGACAGTGAATTTACACAAGCACTTGAGTGAAATTCATAGTACCTATAGGGACTGTGATTGAATGAACGCAGATTGTCAGATTTGTATACCAAACCCTTATCCTGGTGCCTGCAAGGGTCGGCTGTACCACTAATGTCAGCCACTATGTGTAAATGTGTTACAATATTGGGCTGGTTTCATAGACCTGGCCCAAAAGTACATACATACATGTTAGTTAGTCATAATAGTCAAACATGGTTTTTCATGTTCTGACTTGCTGAAATGTGTGCTGCATATATACATGTTAGTTACACATAATAGTCAAACAGGGGTTTTCATGTTCTGACGTGCTGAAATGTTTTACACGTCACGTAAAACAGTTTTTAAAACAGTTAATTGGCCTACACAATGTGTAATTTCAGGTTATTGTAAGTTATTGCATAGTTGCAATCTTTCATACTTGCATACTTACAAGTGGGTTGTTTTTAATGGCATGTGATTTGCGGTTCTAATTACCCATTGTGTAATTTCAGGTGATTGTAAGTGTGTCATACATACAAGCCTTCATATCAGTTGGCTGTGTCAATGATTTTCTGTACCTCTTGGTGCGTCATCATTGTCTTTGTCAGGCTTAGAAGCAATGTCTAAACAGTAAACAGTTTATGACAAGTGGTGGCAGCATGCTATGCTACTACACAAGACGTGTTATGGTACATAAATAATATGTAGCGTGTAATAATCTGTAGAACTCTGTCAGAGTTCTACTCTGTCATTATTTTTACATTTGACTTTGAGAACTATGATGAACTGTTAGTCAGTACTCTGTACTGATGTACAAAAGTAACAAGATTGAGGTTGTGAAATCTTCAACCGGAATAAAAAACTGGATATAATATAACTGAATCAGTTAGGCCAAACTATTATCAGTCAGGTCGGTAATGACCGGGGGAAATTATATGAGTATTGTCCATTGTGTGTATGATACAACTTTGTTTATCATTCTGCCCCCTCACACTATACAGTCTGTATTTAACTCAACTGTACCTGCCCCTTGACCACGGAGGGGAAGAAAGGATATTGTCAAGGATAGTGTCATAAGCTGATAGCAAGGTGTGATGATCACAAGCATTGTCATAAATATTGTGGTAAATTAAATTGGTAAATTGGTTAAGCAAAGCAAGTAATGCTTTTGCAATGTAGATTTAGCTATATATTAGCTATTAACTATACATATTAAAGTATAGATGATTGTTTTGCCCACCTTATTTGGTTGCCTTATCAAAACAAATGTACAGCATGTTAAAGTTTTAAATAAAGTCAAGTCAAGTCAAATCCAAAATAGACATTAATGTCAATTAATTTAGCTTTAATGTCAATTAATTTAGCTTTAACATGTTTTTTGAAACACACACACACACCCACACATTGACCCCTCTCATATATACGTAACTGCCTATAACTGTACATATATTCCTTTCACACACACACTTTTCAAAATAGACACTCTTTCATATTGTGATTCATAGTGATTCTTGTTTGTTTTATGTGATCCCGGTTTTTAAGCAAACCGGATCCAGTTTCCTTGTATGTGTACATCCTGTACAAGGCACATCCTGTACAAGGTACATACTACATTGGACTCAATGATTCACAGATGTATCAAACAAATGTATGTTTTACTGATACAAATGACCAAATTACCACAAATTCAACATGTAATGCCATTTTCTCAATAATTTTGGTCAAAACATTTGGTGTGACCCAGATCAGTCCTTGTAACGAGGACCTTGTTATCACTGGTGTATAGCCAGACTTGGCACATCTGGGTTGTCTTAGGTCAGTCCTTGTAATGAGGACCTTGTTATCACTGGCGTATAGCCAGACTTGGCACATTGGATGTGGCCCAAGATCAGACATTGTAATGAGGATTATATTTTTTTTTATCAAAAATAATACAGACAATGTATATATATATATATATATATATATATATATATATATATATATATATATATATATATAGTAAATATAATTGTTAATTATTATTCAAAGTATTGTTAGTTGTTAATTATTATTCAAAACCTGAAAATACTGTAAATACTGTAAATAAACTAAACTAAAACTAAAACTTGCTAAGTTGTACTGTGTGTTAATTTAATGTGTTTTGAAACACATACCCACACATAAAATCTCAAGTGAGATTTATGAGAAAGAAAAAAAGAGAAAAGAAAGTATAATACAAACATCATCATACATTTATTTTCATTATCGGTTACACATAGACATTTTTTCTTATCAATCATACTCAAATATTGTATACACACACTTAAATGATTATCGCACAAATACAGTAATACTTCATCTATTAAACGTTTATTGTTTAAGCTACACACATCATTAAGAAATACCACTAACACAATTAAATGTCCTAAACTGAATACATTATCATCACTCGTTAAAAATGAGCTCAACACTTTGTGAACAGACACGTCTCTTCTATGACACAATAACACTTTCTCATCCCATTCAGATACATTATATCTTACAAACTGGACATGATTTCTAAAAGTATGATCATTAGAGGCGTGTATAATAGTTGATAGTCTAGTTTTTTATAAAACACGCCCTACTTGACGAAAAGAAAAAAGTGTACAATAATAGAGAAAAAACACCACATCATCAAAGAAAAAATCAGTTTCAACTTTACCCAACGATCGTTTATAGGACTAGAAGTCAACACGTCGACACTCGAGGTGAGTGGGTGGAGCACACCAGATATGAAAACACTCTTTAAGGAATTCTTCATGCTTAGAGCCATCAGGGTCAAATTCGTCACAACGCCACTCGACTGTATTTGGACATTGGTAGAGGTCTGCCATAATGGCTTCTGCAGCGCCGAGCAATTTTTCGTGAGGGTGGGGCACAGAGCTGATCAAACACACGAGCCGGCGTAGAGCAAATCGTAGTGGAGGCCTGAAAACTGAGTCATAGATTTATTTTGTGTACAATCCATATATATTTTCATCAAACGCATACACACATGAATGTTGGATCTGGGACGGGTGTTCGATTACACAACCGTTACATAGGGCACGGGCTTGTTTCCAGGCAGCAGATCTTATACATCGAGAAATAAGAGCACGCATAGCCACGAGCGACGCGGCGTCTATCCTTGGTTGATTGAATTGTGGAGCAGCCATGAGCTGCCGCTCTACATGACCGGGGAATGGCGCCCATGCATCTCGGTCACCGTAGGCTGGGGTCGTCTGATCCAGAAGATTCGACGGCACATCCAGAAGGTTCTGATTGCTGCTGGCGTTCTTCTGCATGCTTGTGTCTAGTCTGATTTCTTCCGACCGGTACAGACCCACAGAGCCTAGTTTAAATCCACCAGTCTGGTGCCGTTCCGAGTCGCACATACCTGTGTTAACAGCCGTCATCGCGAAAATATAATATGGAGTAGCGTTGCGCTCTAAGAGACCGATGGAGGAGTAGGAGTTTCCCGGAGAGCTGTAGAAAAAAGTTTGAATAAAACGAGAGCGCCCTGTAGCCGCAGATTTGGAAGAGTGCTTAGTGCTGAGTTGACAAGGGTTTATATGTTTGAACCATTGCTGGCCCCGCCTTCGGGGTGTGTTCTAAAGACAATTGCAGTACCGTGACCACCTAATGACGCTATTCGGCTTCCTAACGTAGAAGCCATGCATGTGGCCTTTTTCATAGTTACATACGTGTCCTTCCATGCATGCCATGCTTAGTAACGTGCAGAAATCGTATAGGGTCGCGCTACTTATTCACACAAACTCCTCCCCCCTCAGCCAACGGGTCTCTTCTGTCAACGGGCCCTCCCCCATTTCGAGTATAATTGACGACAAACATCGGATAATAAGAACAGTAAGAACAGTAAGAACACCGCAAGGCATCAGGTACCAAGTAATAGTTGAGCAAATTATCATATGTTATCTTATGTTAGTAGACACACATCACTATATAGCTACCATACATCTAACGTCCATAACATGGTGGACCATTTAACGTATTCAGATTTAACTCTGTATTCAGACCATTGGATTCAGCCAGAAACCAGAGTACGTTATAACGTTATAAATATAGTCACGTTATAAACAGCTAACCAGCGCCGGGGTTAGATCAAAAATCAAGTTAAATCAATTTGATCATTCAGTGTCGTTTTACTGTAATGCAAAGTAAGTAGCGTTAGCCGCTACATTAGGCAAAGTACCGGTAGTATCTGACTACCCATAATGCATTACGGCGATAAGGGAGACAGTGCAAATTCGGAAACTCCCCCGGCACCCGCTGGGGGCCGCATTTCATTCAATTTAATTCATTCAACCCATCAAACGAAATGAAACAATATCCGGAAGTTAGCTTCATTTTACTGTGTTAAAGTCAATGAGCACCATGGTGCCATTAATATATATATGTCAATGGTCTCCACCACGCTGGGGTTAGGGTTTAGGGTTTAGGTTTTAGGGTTTAGGGTTAGGGGGAGACAGGGATTTTTCAGAGGTTTGATTGTGGGACAGTGTTGGCAAATGCAATTACAATTACACAAACTGCTCGAGAAGAGTTGTTTTCCAAGCAAAGTGTACTTTTAAAGTTAAAGTTTGATAGAGACCAGCACAAAATAGGTTGTTTATAATAATAAACTTTTACTTGTATAGCACCTTTCATACATAAAATGCAGCTCAAAGCGTTTTACACATGTTCTCTTTTTTTCTTTCTCATAAATCTCACTTGAGATTTTATGTGTGGGTATGTGTTTCAAAACACATTAAATTAACACACAGTACAACTTAGCAAGTTTTAGTTTTAGTTTAGTTTATTTACAGTATTTACAGTATTTTCAGGTTTTGAATAATAATTAACAACTAACAATACTTTGAATAATAATTAACAATTATATTTACTATATATATATATATATATATATATATATATATATATATATATATATATATATTGTCTGTATTATTTTTGATAAAAAAAATATAATCCTCATTACAATGTCTGATCTTGGGCCACATCCAATGTGCCAAGTCTGGCTATACGCCAGTGATAACAAGGTCCTCATTACAAGGACTGACCTAAGACAACCCAGATGTGCCAAGTCTGGCTATACACCAGTGATAACAAGGTCCTCGTTACAAGGACTGATCTGGGTCACACCAAATGTTTTGACCAAAATTATTGAGAAAATGGCATTACATGTTGAATTTGTGGTAATTTGGTCATTTGTATCAGTAAAACATACATTTGTTTGATACATCTGTGAATCATTGAGTCCAATGTAGTATGTACCTTGTACAGGATGTGTCTTGTACAGGATGTACACATACAAGGAAACTGGATCCGGTTTGCTTAAAAACCGGGATCACATAAAACAAACAAGAATCACTATGAATCACAATATGAAAGAGTGTCTATTTTGAAAAGTGTGTGTGTGAAAGGAATATATGTACAGTTATAGGCAGTTACGTATATATGAGAGGGGTCAATGTGTGGGTGTGTGTGTGTGTTTCAAAAAACATGTTAAAGCTAAATTAATTGACATTAAAGCTAAATTAATTGACATTAAGACCTGTTGGATTTGACTTGACTTGACTTTATTTAAAACTTTAACATGCTGTACATTTGTTTTGATAAGGCAACCAAATAAGGTGGGCAAAACAATCATCTATACTTTAATATGTATAGTTAATAGCTAATATATAGCTAAATCTACATTGCAAAAGCATTACTTGCTTTGCTTAACCAATTTACCAATTTAATTTACCACAATATTTATGACAATGCTTGTGATCATCACACCTTGCTATCAGCTTATGACACTATCCTTGACAATATCCTTTCTTCCCCTCCGTGGTCAAGGGGCAGGTACAGTTGAGTTAAATACAGACTGTATAGTGTGAGGGGGCAGAATGATAAACAAAGTTGTATCATACACACAATGGACAATACTCATATAATTTCCCCCGGTCATTACCGACCTGACTGATAATAGTTTGGCCTAACTGATTCAGTTATATTATATCCAGTTTTTTATTCCGGTTGAAGATTTCACAACCTCAATCTTGTTACTTTTGTACATCAGTACAGAGTACTGACTAACAGTTCATCATAGTTCTCAAAGTCAAATGTAAAAATAATGACAGAGTAGAACTCTGACAGAGTTCTACAGATTATTACACGCTACATATTATTTATGTACCATAACACGTCTTGTGTAGTAGCATAGCATGCTGCCACCACTTGTCATAAACTGTTTACTGTTTAGACATTGCTTCTAAGCCTGACAAAGACAATGATGACGCACCAAGAGGTACAGAAAATCATTGACACAGCCAACTGATATGAAGGCTTGTATGTATGACACACTTACAATCACCTGAAATTACACAATGGGTAATTAGAACCGCAAATCACATGCCATTAAAAACAACCCACTTGTAAGTATGCAAGTATGAAAGATTGCAACTATGCAATAACTTACAATAACCTGAAATTACACATTGTGTAGGCCAATTAACTGTTTTAAAAACTGTTTTACGTGACGTGTAAAACATTTCAGCACGTCAGAACATGAAAACCCCTGTTTGACTATTATGTGTAACTAACATGTATATATGCAGCACACATTTCAGCAAGTCAGAACATGAAAAACCATGTTTGACTATTATGACTAACTAACATGTATGTATGTACTTTTGGGCCAGGTCTATGAAACCAGCCCAATATTGTAACACATTTACACATAGTGGCTGACATTAGTGGTACAGCCGACCCTTGCAGGCACCAGGATAAGGGTTTGGTATACAAATCTGACAATCTGCGTTCATTCAATCACAGTCCCTATAGGTACTATGAATTTCACTCAAGTGCTTGTGTAAATTCACTGTCTAGAAATTGTTAGAAATGGTCAAAGTTACAACTGATCCAAATTATGTTTGAAGCAAATAGCAAATGGTGGAACTAAAGTTACTTCTGTGTAGTAATCACTACTTCTGGATATTGGATGTTGGATATTTTGCATGAGAGAACGCCAAATTAATGAATCAAATCAATCTAGATTCTAGATTGATATTGACCCCACATCTTAGAAACGCCTAATGTTTGGAAAGTGTAGTGGGAAAGAGTTGTTGTGTTTGATGTGTGTTAATGTTTGGAAAGTGTAGTGGGAAAGAGTTGCTGTGTTTGATGTGTGTTAATGTTTGGAAAGTGTAGTGGGAAAGAGTTGTTGTGTTTGATGTGTGTTAATGTTTGGAAAGTGTAGTGGGAAAGAGTTGTTGTGTTTGATGTGTGTTAACATTTGGAAAGTGTAGTGAGAAAGAGTTGTTGTGTTTGATGTGTGTTAATGTTTGGAAAGTGTAGTGGGAAAGAGTTGTTGTGTTTGATGTGTGTTAATGTTTGGAAAGTGTAGTAAGAAAGAGTTGTTGTGTTTGATGTGTGTTAATGTTTGGAAAGTGTAGTGAGAAAGAGTTGTTGTGTTTGACATGTGTTAATGTTTGGAAAGTGTAGTGAGAAAGTGTTGTTGTGTTTGACGTGTGTTAACGTTTGGAAAGTGTAGTGGGAAAGAGTTGTTGTGTTTGATGTGTGTTAACATTTGGAAAGTGTAGTGAGAAAGAGTTGTTGTGTTTGATGTGTGTTAATGTTTGGAAAGTGTAGTAAGAAAGAGTTGTTGTGTTTGACGTGTGTTAATGTTTGAAAAGTGTAGTGGGAAAGAGTTGTTGTGTTTGATGTGTGTTAACGTTTGGAAAGAGTTGTTGTGTTTGATGTGTGTTAACATTTGGAAAGTGTAGTGAGAAAGAGTTGTTGTGTTTGATGTGTGTTAATGTTTGGAAAGTGTAGTGGGAAAGAGTTGTTGTGTTTGATGTGTGTTAATGTTTGGAAAGTGTAGTAAGAAAGAGTTGTTGTGTTTGATGTGTGTTAATGTTTGGAAAGTGTAGTGAGAAAGAGTTGTTGTGTTTGACATGTGTTAATGTTTGGAAAGTGTAGTGAGAAAGAGTTGTTGTGTTTGACGTGTGTTAACGTTTGGAAAGTGTAGTGGGAAAGAGTTGTTGTGTTTGATGTGTGTTAACATTTGGAAAGTGTAGTGAGAAAGAGTTGTTGTGTTTGATGTGTGTTAATGTTTGGAAAGTGTAGTAAGAAAGAGTTGTTGTGTTTGACGTGTGTTAATGTTTGAAAAGTGTAGTGGGAAAGAGTTGTTGTGTTTGATGTGTGTTAACGTTTGGAAAGTGTAGTAAGAAAGAGTTGTTGTGTTTGACATGTGTTAATGTTTGGAAAGTGTAGTGGGAAAGAGTTGTTGTGTTTGATGTGTGTTAATGTTTGGAAAGTGTAGTAAGAAAGAGTTGTTGTGTTTGATGTGTGTTAATGTTTGGAAAGTGTAGTGAGAAAGAGTTGTTGTGTTTGACATGTGTTAATGTTTGGAAAGTGTAGTGAGAAAGAGTTGTTGTGTTTGACGTGTGTTAACGTTTGGAAAGTGTAGTGGGAAAGAGTTGTTGTGTTTGATGTGTGTTAACATTTGGAAAGTGTAGTGAGAAAGAGTTGTTGTGTTTGATGTGTGTTAATGTTTGGAAAGTGTAGTAAGAAAGAGTTGTTGTGTTTGACGTGTGTTAACATTTGGAAAGTGTAGTGAGAAAGAGTTGTTGTGTTTGATGTGTGTTAATGTTTGGAAAGTGTAGTAAGAAAGAGTTGTTGTGTTTGACGTGTGTTAATGTTTGAAAAGTGTAGTGGGAAAGAGTTGTTGTGTTTGATGTGTGTTAACGTTTGGAAAGTGTAGTAAGAAAGAGTTGTTGTGTTTGACATGTGTTAATGTTTGAAAAGTGTAGTGGGAAAGAGTTGTTGTGTTTGATGTGTGTTAACATTTGGAAAGTGTAGTGAGAAAGAGTTGTTGTGTTTGATGTGTGTTAATGTTTGGAAAGTGTAGTAAGAAAGAGTTGTTGTGTTTGACGTGTGTTAATGTTTGAAAAGTGTAGTGGGAAAGAGTTGTTGTGTTTGATGTGTGTTAACGTTTGGAAAGTGTAGTAAGAAAGAGTTGTTGTGTTTGACATGTGTTAATGTTTGAAAAGTGTAGTGGGAAAGAGTTGTTGTGTTTGATGTGTGTTAACGTTTGGAAAGTGTAGTGGGAAAGAGTTGTTGTGTTTGACATGTGTTAATGTTTGGAAAGTGTAGTGAGAAATAGTTGTTGTGTTTGACATGTGTTAATGTTTGAAAAGTGTAGTGGGAAAGAGTTGTTGTGTTTGATGTGTGTTAACGTTTGGAAAGTGTAGTGAGAAAGAGTTGTTGTGTTTGATGTGTGTTAACGTTTGGAAAGTGTAGTGAGAAAGATAAAGTCTCACAGTAAATTAACCAATTCTGTGTGGAGGACTAGTTAGTTACTATTAAAATAATCATATAAAATACGTAAAATAAAAACAATGGGTTTTGTTGGGTTGTTAAGATGTTTGTTCACGTTCCAAGATTCATATTCAATCCATATTTTGAAATAATACCCGTAGGTCGCGGATATCCGGGGTCTGGGGTGTCACAAGAGAAGGGGTTGTTCGTCTTACAGCCTACATAGGATTGTAACAAGCCATTTGATTAGTAGCATTTCAGGCAGAGAACTGCATTTAGAACATGTTAACTCATGTCACCTATGGTGCCAACATTTTACAACGTAAAGCAATGTAGTTCGCATGGGTACAAACTCTAGTAGTCATCACATAACATTGTAGATAACTAATATCGTGTAGCATATAAGTAATCTCCAAAAACACAATGTTGAAACACATTAGTGTATGCTGGGAAACTCTGGTCTGTTTGAGAGACGGTTAAACGACATAGTCATACAGCATAGTCTGTATTGATCATATTTAATTCAAAGCTTAATAGGCTTATAGCCTATCAAAAAAAACATCATGTTGATGTCACATCACAATTGGATCCGGAGTGGGAAAAACATGGGAAAATACATAATATCACACATGAATGATGAAGTGTGTCATGTTTACCTGTGAATTTGTGGGTGCGTGTGTTTGTGGCTGACTGTAAATATGTCTGTGTGTGTGTGTGTGTGAGTGGGTGGGTGTGTGTGTGTGTGTGTGTGTGTGTGTGTGTGTGTGTGTTGCACGTAGGGAATCTACAGAATATTTGACAGAATTGCTATGCCTAACAGCAATACATTAGTAGGCTATACTAGCTAAGATAGCCTGCACAACATGCAATTATGGAATATTTGCATGTACAACATGCAATTATGGAATATTTGAATGATGGATACATTGTACATTGTATTGTACATACATATAAGCGGGTATGGGAGGAAAAAACTGTGGGGCCTCTATGGGTGAGTCAGAGAAATACGTGAGCAAGCAGCTATTCATAGCTTTCAAAGGGGCGTTACGTGTTGCCGGGAACGCCCCCTGATCTCGCCGCTATTCGTAGCTTTCAAGGGGCGTTACGTGCTGTCGGGAACGCCCCCACCTGACGGTCAAAAAACAAACAAGTTTATTTAAAACGGAAGTGTTTGTGCAGACAGCTTTGCCAAGCTTTAGACAGGCCGGCCGTGGTAATAGACAAATAAAACGTGGGGGATGGGGTGGGATGGGCTGGCATTGGAAGCCTGGGGGGTGGGGTGAGTCAGAGATTGATTGAGACAGTGAAAATGGTCTCCGCTGTTAACAAAATATTAGTTTAGTAGTTCCTAAAATGGGCCAAAATGCATTTTGGCCGAGATCAAAACTTTGTTCTGGCTGACACGGTGGCTTTATACACGCTGTCAGGCTGTCTGTGTGATGCGCACAACATTGCAACACCCACAAGATGGTCTAACTGATATGAGGAAATGGAGAAGTGCCCTTTGGAGAACTACTGAAATAAAGCATTTTTGCTCAAAATGGCTTTAAGCACAAGGCAAAAAATGGAGAAGTGGCCTTTGCGGAAGTACTGAAAAAACACTTTCCCAAGAAAGGTGATTTTAAAACACAAGGCAAAAAAAAAATGGAGAAGTGCACTTTGCAGAAGTACTGAAAAATGGACTTTCGACATGAAAGGGATTTAAAAACAGAAGTGCCCTTTGCGGAAGAAGTGGAATAAAGGTTTTTTTCACATAATGGTTTAAAAATAGAGGTGCCCTTTGAGGAAGTAGTGAAAAAATGACTTTTCACAAAAAAAAAGAAGCCACGCCCCCTTTGATGACGTAGGTGCCCTAAACACGCCCCCTCGATTTTGGCGTTTCTCGCACTGCCTGGTGGGGTAAGTATCCTATACAACTACTGATGTGGGAGGGGGCACTTATTACTGCTAGATTGGAGGTGGGCATTGCTTGCTGGTATGAATAACCCGTGGCCAAATCACTAAGTCTGCCTTGGCTGGCTGAGGAGGAGGATGGTGAGCAACCAAGTTGACAACTAGTATAGCGACTGAGCTACAATCATATTTCTTTATTTTTTATAATATTTTATGAGAAGTGCAGAATCAGGGGAGAGATGTGGTCATAATGAAAAACATGGTCTCGCTTCCAGGCAATAAGATAATGTGTAACAGATTCTCAGACTATGATGATTCACTCTCACTTGCCTCACAAATCATTAACTAGCTCTTTGGTATTTGGACATTTCCAAATATCTCTGGGAAAATAACCTGGCAGAGCCTGCTCAGAGACTCCGCTTAATATGATGTTGAGCCTTTCACCTAGAAATGATATCAGGTTAAAAGAATGTGAACAAAGTAGTAATCCGTTTTTATTGTTACTCTGTAAGCAATCTTAATAAGTCGACTTTCACAAGCCATCTCTCTCTTTGTTTCTTCCATGCACTTTGTTTTTTCTTAGTTATAAAACGTCCTTCCATTCACAAAGAATGATCGCAAATGGCCAAATTCGGGTGTCCGGGTAGTGTAGCGGTAGATTCCCTGCCTACCGGCACGAGGGTCGCAGGTTCGCGCCCCCGTGTTACGTCCTCCGGCTTGGTCGGGCGTCCATACAGGCACGATTGGCTGTGTCTGCGGGTGGGAAGCCGGAATGAGGGTATGTGTCCTGGTCGCTGCAGTAGCGCCTCCTCTGGTCGGTCGCGGCGCCTGTTCGGGGCGGAAAGGAACTGGCGGGAATAGCATGATCCTCCCATGTGCTACGTCCTGCCGGTGAAACTCCCCCTGTCAGCCCTGTCAGGCAGTGACCGGGGCAGCAGGGAGAATTGGCCAAGTACAATTTGGGAGAAAATGGGGGGGAAATCAGAAAAAAAGCCCAAATTGAACTGATGGGCCTTTAGTGACCCAGGTTAGGTTGTAAACTACATGTGGTGTTGGGCAAATACTGCTCTCTGGTCTGATGCCATGTCCCAATATAACCTCACAGTTTACACTTTTTTTTAAATCATTTACAAGCCTAAGCTGACAAGCTGACCTTCACATATTCCCAAAGCTCGGTCTGAAAGTCTGCCCAACCCCCTGACAAAGGCATGCTGGGTGCAGTGTGGGTGCTGCCTGTAACAATGCCCAGTTCTCACTGGCCCTGCAGGGCAGGCTGCTTGTTTACTTTGTTTAACACAAAACCTTTCAGTTAATTTACAGCATAGATGCCACTTAGCTAAATGAATGAATATTGCGCCTTTTTAGGAGCTGTGTAGCCTAAAGTTTTTAACACACATTTAACAAGGCCAGGGCTATGTGCTCATTTGGGATTCAGTCAAAAATGATCCCTAGTTATAAACTCATGATTTGTTTCAGCCTGACTGGCTAAATTTGCCATAGACTAGGCCAGAACATCCATGGAATGATTTTAACTGTTTAGAATAAATAGATGCATTTATATTCAAAGTTCAATCAACTTTATTAATCCCACTAGGGGCAATTAACGTTAGTAAGAGTGGAGCCTTTTTATGGATCATTTTGGCTGCACCATGACTCACACGTGTGTTAGATACAGTAGAGTTGCCTTCAATCTGTTCGACATTTGAGTTGATCCCATAAATTTATTATATATTACTGACCAAGTTGAACATAAAATCATATTGGATGTACTGTACCCTATTCTTCAATGCCATCAGTGGCAGGTGCAAGAGCTGATTGATATACAATTCAATACACCATAGCATATCTCTGTTAATATTCAGTAGCCCATACAAGTACAATATATCATGTCCTCCTTGCAGAAATCCTGTATCTACATGTGTAGGTGTTAAAAAAGGAATTATTCAACACAAGAGTTTTCAGACTAGCAAGATGTTTTGATGGCCCTTTGTCACAATCATGAATATGCTGAAATGTGTATTTTGGAGCCTGTTTAATTTTTATCTGTGGAATATTCTTGGCCAAGTGTTAGATTTTTGCTTCAGGCAGTGCAGCAGGTGCAGGAAAAACCAATATTGACTTGCTGAGTACAGTACATGCAGGCATCCAGTCAGGTAACGGCTTGCATTTCACTCTCAGGTGACAAGGTGAGGGACAGACTAAGGTTCTGTTTGTTTATATCCCCACTGTAACATAGCATTGAGTTTAGTATAAAAAGAAAATCAACTCACTACATGAATTTTGAAGGGTTCAAGAGTTCTGAGATTAAGCTGAAACTGGTCTGTTGCGTAACCCAGCGGTTCTCAAAAGTGGGGTCCGGGGACCCCCAGGGGTCCTTGAGTAGAATTTATTTTCACTATAATTCCATGCATAACTATTTTGGTCATGGGTTTCATACACTTTCTGTAATAAAACGCCTAAAAGCAAACACCTTATCAGACGGGGCACCCTGGGACAAATTCCTATCCTCCTTGAGGTGAAAACGTTTGACAACCAAACCACTGGTGTAACCAGTTACTTGAGTGATTTGAGGTTTTGTTGTACTCATTACCTTCTGTTGAGAGAGAGTAGGCATATTAATCATCATAGACACTCAAGCGATGGCCTGAGATATCAGTTTTCAATGTTTACATTTAACAATTAACCTGCTTGCTTAGAAATGAGAAACTTTCCCAAAAGCAATTTTGGAATAAGGTCATCTACTTCCAAAAGATGAACATAGTGTAGACTAGAGAGACTTTTCTGAGTCCTAGTCCTGTTCTCAGGTTAAACGTCTGTGTATTCTCAGGTGGATGGAGGCCTGCCTAGAGGAGGACCTGCCCCCCACCACGGAACTGGAGGAGGGACTAAGGAATGGCGTTTACCTCGGCAAACTCGCCAAGTTTTTTGCCCCCAAAATGGTGTCGGAGAAAAGGATCTACGACAGAGACCAGGCCCGATATAAGGTGCGTTTCCATCCTGAAACCCACTGGCATCTATTCTTATTTGGAGATCTTTTCATGTGCCTTTTACACACTTGTGATTTATACTTCTGGAATACAGTAGGGAATCCCTCTTGAGGAAAGTGACCTCACTAGACAAGTTGGATAAGCTTATATTTGCTTAGCTTACCCCGTAATCCTCAACAAACTTGCTTTGTGTTGCACACGAAGATGATCCAGATCCTTCACACACGTCCTCACTTCCTGTCAACATTCTTCGACAGGAAAAAGGGAGAGGAGGCAGGGTGACGCTCAGGCTCATTGAAACATTCAGCTGTTGCACTGATACAATAAGATAAACTACTAGATTAGCCTTTGACGAATTATAAACCAAACGTCATTTGACTGTGAGAAGCCATATTAAATTGGCTTGATAACCTTGCTCTTCCATAATTATTTGTGTGTCATAACATCCCTCTTATCAATTCTTTCTACTTTTGCAGAGGTACAGTAACACGTTTGTATCATTTCATTGCAGCTGCTAGTCATATTGGTGCTTGGTTTCTGTGAGGTAATGCTTCTGTGTGTGTGTTGCTGTGTGATCTTCAGAGCACGGGGCTCCACTTCCGACACACAGACAACACAGTGCAGTGGCTCAGGGCCATGGAGTCAGTGGGGCTGCCCAAGGTGAGGAGCGTGCACACACAGCCATCACTCATGCATGCACACAGGCTAGCAGATACACTAAAGCATCTATGCAAATATGCACAGTGCACTTCCAGACATGTGCATTCTGCTTCAAAACACTAAGCACATTTTACTTCAAAGCCTTGTCAAAAAGAGGGGGGGGGGGGTATTAAAATGTCAGCTGTTACAGTCTGTACCACATTTAGAGATTAATGAGCGTTTTCATCAAAGTCATGAAAAGGTGATTTCGTCCTCTGAGGTCCTTTGCCAAGTGAAAACTGTCCCTTGTCCCTCAGTGGTAAGATGGATTCACTCCTACAGTAAACGGGTACAATGTGGATTACATGCCCATACCTGCCCATGCTCCAAAGTTGTTGCAACATCGCTTTACAGTATATGAAAAGTAATAAGGGGCTGATGTCAACATCCCGAGCTATTTTACCTGCTGGGTTTTATCAGAACCATCAGCCACGGAGATCCCCATTGTTGGAGTGACCCTTTGCAACAATGAGGCATGCTGTTGAAAGCGCTGGGCTTTGTCATGTGTGTGCACTGGCTCAGGGCCGCTACGTACGTACTCGCTCATATTACAGGGTAGAGTCCATCCTACAAGCAAGACGGCAGCGGGATAAGATTTCACTCACTGTAATGTAAGAAGCTGCAATTTAGGACTTGGCAGAGAACGTCAGGGGCAAATGAGAAAAAAGGGAAAATGAGTCTTGTGATGATGGGTCAAAATTTGTGGTCGCTTTACTTGACCTTTATTCACTTAGTCAATCTGTCCCAGCACTTGTGATCACCAGACGTTTGGGGCTAAATAGGCTAGCACTATGGAAATGGTTCTAAAATGATTAACACATAGAGATAAAAACTAAAATAGGCTGAGTTAAAGGCTGGCATTATGTACTTTGGCCTAATGAGAAGTATAAATTATATCGGTCTAAAGCCAAAAAGAAGTCATATTTTGATTGTTTAATTGCTTATAGTTGGGATTGTATGATAGGCAGATACACACATTGGACACACCTGTATGAGTCTTGTCACTGTGCCAAGAAAGGCGGTAAACATTGACACGTGAAATTGTGATGAAGGGTGTGGCAGGTAATCTAATGGGATTAACCCAGATGCATCTTTTATGAGTGGACACAAAAGACGCCTCTCCCTGAGGAGGATACTAGAAATGGAAAATGAGGTAAAATTGATACCTAAATATCTCTGTCATGCCCTTTGGGACAGCTTTTTATATACTAAGCTTAATTGGCATTTTTCTGAATAGCCTTTTCAGGAACAGTCACTACTAGGATAACTTTGTTAACCTTGTCCATTACTCCATATTTTCAAGTAAAACCACAACGTTTGAGCGTCATTCTGGTGTAAAGTGAGAAACCAATCGCACATTAGAGATGGTAACGAATGACGTAAGTTCCCGCTGAAAATAGTTTTTGGCCCAGTGTTTTGCAAACTGTTCTCATAAAACTGGTGATGTGCACGGTGCGACATCTTCACGGGTAAAAGCTTTACGTTTGACACATTATGCCGATATTTGTGTGATGCTTGTTTTAAAAAATCATAACCAAAGTCACCCTGGACAACTGGATATTTAGCATGAGCAATGACAGTTTTCTCACTGAAGCCCTCCTTCCATGTGCCTGCCTACATGCGGGCGTTTGAAAGGATCCTTGTGATGGATGGTGCGTTCCTCTGTGGCTGCAGCAGAATAACGAGTGTCAGGAGACGTTGATAAAAGCAGAGTGACTAATACCTTCAGTACTGTGGTTTCTACTTTCAGATATTCTATCCCGAAACGACAGATGTGTACGATCGCAAAAACATGCCCAAGGTGGTGTACTGCATACACGCACTGAGGTAAGAATAAAAGACAGATGGATTTCCTTTCCTTTTTTTTTTTTTTTTTACTTTAACTTGAACCTTTGCCACCTGCATCCTTTTCTCAGTTTTGACAGCAAAATGGCAGACTTGTCTAATGGTCTTTGAGTTGGTGCGATAGCAGCATTTTTTTTATTTAACCAGGAAGTCCCTTGAGATTGAAATCTCTTTTCCATACCCAGGTGCTTTCTCCTAAAAGGGCCACACCTGACCATGAAGTGGGTTTAAAGCACCATTGTTAACGATGACCTCAAAGCTAAAGAAGCTCACATGCTGTCATCTGCTGTTTCCAATTAAAATATGAGATATTGGACACCGTGAGAGATTCATTTATCGTGTCATGAATGTGGCTAATTCAATAAGGCCTTCGCTGTATTTGTCTGTAAACGTAGGCGCAGATGTTGTCTGTATGCAGTGGCAGTTTGCTCCTACTCTTGTCAGTGATGGATAGGTAACTTCCTGTCTATTCCAGAGTCATTTCCTATCCCCAGATGGCTATGGCAGATGAGCAGGTCATACATTTAGAGTGGTAGTGGTTGTCAGTTATCCACACAGAGCACTGAGCAGCAGCGTCTTCAGACTGCAGAGCAGAGGCCAGAACTTATTTGGGAACATTCAAGATTCAAGATTCAAGATTCAAGATTTTTATTGTCACTCCATGGTACAAGTATCACGTGTGAAATTCTTGTGCTGTGGACTCCGTTTACAACATAGTGCAAATAGTACAAATATAACAAATATAACAGGGCATATGGGTGCAAAAACACAAGAGACACAACAAGCATAAGGCAGTATAGTGATAAGACAAGTCAGAGACAGTGGCATATTCACTGCACATAGGTGCACGTGTCGGGTGCATACTTTAGACGTGCTTAAACATTTTAAATTCTGCGTATTTGACATACAGGTGCAAATAACATATTCCTTATTAAACATAAGTGTGTGAGAACCAACTGCTTCCACTTCTTAAAAAAAAAAAGTCTATTTTGTCCCCTTTCCTCTTTGGTTGCTGTTCTTCCCCTCTCTGTGTGTCTCTGCTTTTCATGCATGGCCTCTTTCTGGTATCCATTAAGATCCACAACCCTTCATTCATGTCAACAACCGAAATAGCACCAGACTGATGTGAAACGGGAACCGGGAAATTACATTTCTACTTCCTGTCGTTTAGGCAGTGAAGGTGTTTCTTCTGAAGCACAGACCGTTTATGACCTTGATCTGTGATGAAATAGTTCAAGGCTTTATTTTAGAGCAGCGTGCACTGAGCTAAAAGCAGCTGCTGTTGTGGCAGGTCCACATCTTCTCAGTCGCTGCATTGGCTGTGGGTCTGTGTCTTTACTATCTTTAATACTACACTAATTAGTCATTCATTCGTCATTCATTCAGGTTGCAGCCGCACAGTTTGTTCATTTGTGTATTTATTTTGAAAGGTGTGATTACCGATTACTATGTCAAGACTTCAAATTTGTTAATTGGAGAATCGATTGGTCAATCAGGAAAATGCTTTATATTAGCTGTAATCTGTAGACCCTTTGCAATTCTGATCAAGGTAAACACTCACACACTCATTAACTTATATGCTTATATTAACCTATAGTCAGCATGTCCGCATTTTCTTTTTTTTTAACGCTGAAATCCTCACACCTTAGCCGCAGTCTCACCTCAAGACCTCCGCCCTTGTTCCGGTGTGGGGCTCGTGTGAATTCCTGTGACGATTTCAAAGAAAGCCATGTAAGGATGGTGGCTTGAATGTCACCACGTTGGCCTAACACAGATTTAGGTGGTGATTATTGTGAACTGTTTAGATTGTTTTCTCTGCTGTAACGTTTTGGTCAGGCCCTGAGAGAATTGGTTTCCTTCCCC
Organism: Poromitra crassiceps; assembly: GCF_964638095.1. NCBI lineage: Eukaryota > Metazoa > Chordata > Actinopteri > Beryciformes > Melamphaidae > Poromitra > Poromitra crassiceps. The sequence continues at coordinate 28,322,338 of NC_139631.1, read as the reverse complement.
CCTTACGCACGCGCGTGCACTTCCTTCCTTCCTGTCAGCACGGGCTTGAGTCCCACAAGGACCCAGTGAATCCTCTGCTGCCCAGAGGAGAAACACACGCACATATGGAGGCATGGGAGAGAGGATGCTGCATCACATGCCGGCCAGTGGAAAAAATGAAGAGGGAACACAATGGAACGGCAACAGGCTTCTAAGTGAATTTTAAAATAGTGTTCTGACAAAATGGTAAAGGAGTTTGGATGTGTTGTGTAGAAGTAAGAGGAATAAGTGGACTGCAATCAGATGGCACCATGGGAAAGAAGCCTGTTGCTCAGAGCCAGTCAGCTGATTGCCTGTAAACCTAGTGGCTTGTAATCAGCCTCCTCCTTTAATCAGTCAGCTGTTGCTGTGTTTGCATCTCCTGAACAGAGTCAGTGGTCAGCACATTTAACCTCACGCTTTGTCTAAGCTCCATTTAGATTGTGATAGAAACGCCGCCTGTGTCCCAAGGACAGACTGCATTTCATGTTTGCACACACACTTGGGCCAAAGGGCAGCATAGTTAGTGCAAATTCGCCATTCATAGTTGTGCTGATGCCAGACCTGAAATATCTATCATTCATGACCACTTGTCAGATACCTGCGGGCAGATGAAAGTTTGATGAAGTTTCCGGCCACCTGCTAGTTGTGTGCTGGGTTCAGTGGAGTAACTGGCCATGTGGACTCCTGTCAACTAGTGCTGTTGTTTTGACCAACACTGCCCCCTTGTGACGTCGTCGTGTGTGACACAGGCGGGAATTGGAGATGGCCCTCAGAAGCAATCGCAATCATGAGATCAGTCAGTGTTCATAATATCTGCCCAGCCCTACAACATGTCACAGGCTTATTGATGCTTTATGAATCCTAATCATTGCTCGTATAATGCTAATGGTCTGTGTGGTTTATTTCAGCTTGTACTTGTACAAACTGGGCATTGCACCACAGATCCAGGACCTGCTGGGAAAAGTGGCCTTCACAGGTAACACTGATGGAAATCAGCCAGTTGGAATAGCCTAACACTGTTCAGAGAAAAATGCTCCCTCATAAATAGAAGAGAAAGCACTGAAGTAATTACCTTTTTCCTTTTAAAATGTAGGATAACAGCTGCCTGAGGGCTTCTCTAAATACTGATGTAGCCTCCTTGTGTGGGCTGCTAGGATGAGTAATTACTGGTCTGGTTTGGGTTTAATTGAAAACGATAATAAAACACTCTGAAGCATGTTCATTTTGAGTGTTGGAGATTTGTTTTGCAACCTGTATTGGGTTTGGATGTTCAAATTAAGTAACGTTTCAGATCAAGATAAACACACCCTGCAGCCATTCCCTTACAAGTAAAACTTAAGGTGGACAATCTGTCAAGCTGCAAGGTTTTTGACTTCGGGGAAAAAAATCTTGCAGTCTGTTTAAACACCATTACCTTCCTTGACAGCTGTGTATGTTTCTGTCTTGCAGAGGAGGAGATCAGTAACATGAGGAGTGAGCTGGAGAAGTATGGCATCCAGATGCCAGCCTTCAGTAAGATTGGCGGTATCCTGGCTAATGAGCTGTCAGTGGATGAGGCTGCCTGTAAGTCCTCTGACCTCTCACTGTATCTTCACAGTCACACAGAATGGCCAAGAAGCAGTGTCATTTTGTTTTCATGGCAGCCTGCAGCTATCATGGAATTTTGGAGCTAGTCTTTCTATGATCTAACTCTGACACACTCTGTTGTCCTTAGTGCACGCTGCTGTCATTGCCATCAATGAGGCAGTCGACAAGGGTCAGGCGTCTGTGACGATGGGCGCCCTGATGAATCCTAACGCTATGCTGAGGAACACCCAGCAGGCTCTGGCCCAGGACTACCAGGACACGCTGAGCCGGGCCAAGGCTCGCAAGGAGGACCAGTCCTCAGGCAGAGTGAGAAGCCTAATAACAATCTCTTATGTGCCCTGGCAACACTTTTAGTGCTGTTAATTCTTTGTGTAATGTGAGATGTTTGATCATCACCCGTGTGATCTTTCCTTTTCTTATTTGACTCCTGTTTCAAGTTGAAACGATTCCGTACTTCAGTCCCTGAATTGAAATTATGAAAGTAGAAGAACCTACACTAGTTGAGACTTGATGAGAATCAAGTTTGACCAACCCACAGAATCTGTCCTTGACCATTGCACTGAACAGATGTTTCTGACTGGAGTGTTTAGTGCTGGCAGCTAATGAAGTGAGCTGGCACCCTGCGCTGAGGTGGAGAGCAGTAGCCACCTCTCTTGACTCACAGCACAGGCCTGAGGTGGAGAGCAGTGGCCACCTCTCTGTCTCACAGTGCAGGCCTGAGGTGGAGAGCAGTGGCCGCCTCTCTGACTCACAGCACAGGCCTGAGGTGGAGAGCAGTGGCCACCTCTCTTGACTCACAGCGCAGGCCTGAGGTGGAGAGCAGTGGCCACCTCTCTTGACTCACAGCGCAGGCCTGAGGTGGAGAGCAGTGGCCATCTCTCTTGACTCAGAGCAGGCCTGAGGTGGAGAGCAGTGGCCACCTCTCTTGACTCACAGCGCAGGCCTGAGGTGGAGAGCAGTGGCCACCTCTCTTGACTCACAGCGCAGGCCTGAGGTGGAGAGCAGTGGCCACCTCTCTTGACTCACAGCACAGGCCTGAGGTGGAGAGCAGTGGCCACCTCTCTTGACTCACAGCGCAGGCCTGAGGTGGAGAGCAGTGGCCACCTCTCTTGACTCACAGTGCAGGCCTGAGGTGGAGAGCAGTGGCCACCTCTCTTGACTCACAGTGCAGGCCTGAGGTGGAGAGCAGTGGCCACCTCTCTGACACACAGCACAGGCCTGAGGTGGAGAGCAGTGGCCACCTCTCTGACTCACAGCACAGGCCTGAGGTGGAGAGCAGTGGCCACCTCTCTTGACTCACAGTGCAGGCCTGAGGTGGAGAGCAGTGGCCACCTCTCTGACTCACAGCACAGGCCTGAGGTGGAGAGCAGTGGCCACCTCTCTTGACTCACAGTGCAGGCCTGAGGTGGAGAGCAGTGGCCACCTCTCTTGACTCACAGCGCAGGCCTGAGGTGGAGAGCAGTGGCCACCTCTCTGACTCACAGTGCAGGCCTTGCCAGCACATTCCGGCGGTTGCAGCGTCAGCTTAACTTCACCAAACATTGGCCCTCCGCACCTTCCGGCATCTCGCCTCCCCATTCTCCTTACACATACTGTACAAACATGAGCCGTCCCTATAATGTCTGAGATGTGATATGTCAAAATTTAGCTTCATCAGTATGAATAAAAAAATCAATGTGAACATGTAAAAATAAAATTTCATTTCCGTGCATTTCATTCCACCCTGTCTCTCCCTACCTAGCGCTCCTCTATTGCTACAGAGGAAAGGGAGATCTATGAGGAGCTACTGACTCAGCAGGAGATCCAGGGCTGCGTCGACAGAGTCAACAGTAAGCAGTGTCTCACTCTCACCCCATTTGACCTCTCACACTTTTTTAATCTCCTCCATCTAACATTTGCCTACATGTTTGCATGAATAATAACCCCTAACCCGTGCAGTGTTGTTGTCACGCCTTACCCAATGAACTACTGCATATACTGTAGCTCAGACCACAGGATCCCTGAATGACCTCTGTCTCTATTTGCCCCGTCCCCAGTCCAGACAGCAGTGAGGCAGGTGAATGAAGCGGTGTCTGCCCAGGACGAGGCTGCTCTGCTGGCTGGGCTGAGGCTGGAGGCCCTGGCCCTGTTTAGTGTTCACGAGGCAAACAGCCACTGGTACTTGGAACACTTCACCACCTACTGCCAGCATAAAGCCAAGGTAAATGGGAGCAGGTTCCCCCAGTGGTTTCCAAATCCAGTCCTTGGGACCCAGAGGCCAGAGTACTGACATTTTGTCTTTTTCCTCCTACCGGGTAGTTGATTTCATTCACCTGGCATCCCAGGTCTAAATCAGTCCCAGTCGGATGGCTAGAATGAAAAGTAGCAGTACTCTGGGTCCTGAGGACTGGCGTTAGGAATGGCTAGGCTAGCTGATGTATGCTTACAAGCCAGGATACATGTGAATCATATATGAATATATGGCAAGACAGAGAAATCATCATCAAACATTCCTAGAGAGAATAGAATCACAATACACACCAGTAGGATTTTTCTTAATAAGGTAAAAGCCTTTGTCAAATGGGAACTTGGGAGCAGACTGTAAGACTCATTGGAGCATGTTGAATAAGCATGCTGTGCTCTCTGTGCTGCAGGATGGAGGGAAGGCCGTGTTCGTGGAGAGAGAGGAGATCCAGAGAGTTGTCACCTCCTGTAACGATGTTTCTGAGGCAGAGAAACGAAGTAAGCAGCTTTTTGTTGAACGTTTTCTAGCAGCGATTACTCGCCAGTTGAAAAGCCCAGAAAGCATCAGTGTCTGTCTGTCCACCACAAGCACTTTATTCATCATCAATACTGGAGCTGGGTTTTCCAAAAGCATTTCAGCACTGAAGTCCTCCTTGCTTCACTATAAGTCAGGGGAGAAATAATATAATTTCTATACTAAGGTGCCTTTGGGAAACTGGACTCAGGTAATCAACATGCGATGACTAACAATAATTGTCCTGTTCAGAGCTGGAGGCAGTGGCAGCCATCAATGCAGCCATTCGTCTTGGCAATGCAGCGGAGACAGTGGAGGAGCTGATCAACCCAGAAGCCCAACTACCTATTGTCTACCAAACCGCTGCCAACCTCTACCAGGCTGAGCTTTTCAGTTTACAGCTGCAAGGGGGGCGGGTGAGACACACGCACACGCACGCACACACACACACACACGCACACACACACACACTTTTCGGGCTCTCTCCGCTGCATCTCCACTCACTGCTGCGTGCATAATGACGCAGCGTACTGAGAGCCGCGCTGAGTGATGCCGCTCTCTTTGAAGTGGAATTTCATTAGATCTGCACACGTTTTCTTTATCAGCTTTTTTTTTACACTACTGCCTCGCCGTCTTCGTCCACCACAGCATCAAGAGTTTTCCAGACTTCTGACTAAACTTCTTCTCCCCTCCCGACGCTCCAGGGTGTGTTCCCCTTTGTCTAACGTTTTCTTTATTGTCTTAGCATCCATTTTGTCAGGTGGTCTTCTTCACTCACACAGCAACTTTCACTTTCATTCTTATCAGTGAAGTCATGTCACCTCATTAAATCCCTGCCCCCGCCGCAAGCAATTAAGCATCCTGCCATAGCAGAACAGCTCAGCAAATGATAGATAATAATAAAAATTAATAACTACATTTAACATAATTAAGAAAAGATAATTAATGATTATTTGACTCAAACATGAGCACCACTGTGCAGTCTCTGTGTGTAGCTAAATAGCGTATTATAGTCCTAAATATATATAGGCTATATATTTTCCCAGCCCGAGCTCTGCCCGACCCGGCCAATTAAGATCAAATCTCAGCCCGTGCCGACCCAAACCCGTCGGGCTGAGCAGGACCCGACGGTACCCGTCGGGTTCGGGCTGACATTGAGAACTTTAGAGTAGAGGTATCGGGGGAAAGTCTATGCTAGACATTCTACTTAAATGCCACTTGATGTTTGTAACTCAGACTCGGTTGTGTTTGTCAGTCGGGCCTGAGCCACGAGGAGCTAAGTGTGGCTGTGGAGATGCTGTCTGCTGTAGCCGTGCTGAACGAGGTCCTGGACACCAAAGACCCTCAGGCCGTCATCGAGCAACTAACAGACTCCCCTCTGGGCTTCACCAACATGGACCAGGACAACCTCAACAGGTAAGACAGCTGGGGGACAGGTAGCGGGCTGCTGACACACACACAAATCTAATGTGACATTGGGAGTTCATGGACATTACTGTAGCTGCAAAAAAATAAGACCACTGAAACCTCTTTATCAAATAAATACAATACTGTATGGGGTACTATAACTTAACCCCACTAAAATTCTAACCCAATGTTTTTAGTATTGATGTGTATTTTCTATAATACCATCATATCAGTATTATAGTATGATGATTGTAGGTGCCATTACAACTCAGCTGTCCACTGCACTATGTGTGACATCACATTGCTGATCACCCCTCTACTGCAGGTTTCTCATCCCTGTCGGACTAGTATTTTATTTAATGTCACAAAATGTTGCCCTGAGATCCCTAAGGCCACCCTGGCAGTGCCCTGCTACCGCCCTGCTACTGTCAGTTGCTTTAAAAGTGTCAGTGGTCTCAGTATAATAATAGCCTTCCCTGTGCAAAGGATGTGTAAGTGGCTCATTTTAACACACATTTTAGAAAAAACGCTCTACACAATGTCAATAGAGCAATTACCTTTGTGCCCTGGCATGTGGCCTTGTGCCCTAAAAAAAAATTGAGACGCCGAAGGCCAGATGGCCTTGCCCCTAAAATGATGAAATTCCCACCCTGCCTCTCCATGCTTTTCTCCCTCAGGTACGCTGACACTCTCATTAAGCTGCGGGCCGAGACCCTCACCCAGGGCCAGGAGTTCCTCACCTGGAACGATGTTCAGAAGTGCATCGACACGGTCAACGTTGAGGTCCATGAAGAACATGAACGTAAGAAAGCCTTGCAGACTTTTGGTTACGTTTTACATAGTGAAGTTTGGACCTAGCCCTGTGCTAGAGACTATTGTATAGAAAATCAATCAGGAAAGCTTTTACGCAGACATTTTGAAACCTTGTGCAACTATGGTCGTAAATTATAAAGCAAAAAAAAATCATTATGCTAAAAATAAAACTCATTGCCAGATCAAGTTATAAAAGAAATCCTGTCTCTACTTCCAGGCATCATAGCTATAGCTGAGATCAACGAGGCGCTAAACTCAGAAGATCATCGGCAGACACTTGCAGCACTGCTGCTCCCTACAGCCAAGCTGACAGGCGTGAACCCAGCTACAGCCAAACACTACCATGATGTCCTGCTGCACACCAAGCTGCTCCTCTGCCAGGTACTGGCCCACTAGATCTGTTCAGTCAGGGTCTGCTCTGTAGAGATCTCTGCCAGTTACTGGCCCACTAGATCTGCTCAGTCAGGATCTGATCTGTAGAGATGGAGATAGAAAATGTATGGCTTGCACCTCCCACACCCTCAAGGTGCAAAATATGCAAATATTTTTTTTATGGCTGATTAGAGCACTGGAATGTTTTAACTTTATCTGTAATTTTGTCAGAGGAACTGCAGAGCAGCCCGCCATCCCTGATATGGCTCTATTTTACATTTCTATATTATAAATCTTGATTCCTATTGTTGACCTTTTATTTATGTTTTTGTTTATTACATTCTGTCTATACTCTCTCATGATTGGGGGTTTATTCAGGGAGTAGAGACAGGGCAATTAATGCAATGATGTTGAAACACATCGGTCTGGAATGATGGAACATTAGTAGCCTGTAACTGCTCTGAACTTCAGTTTACCAAAATCAATTTTTATGTTGGCAAAAGGTCGAGCACGTTGATGAAATACTCTTGTTGAAGAGAGTAAACGTGGTTTAAATTTTTATTGAACAAGAAAAAATTGTAGCTGGTAGATTATCATGGTCTCTCCATACTCCACCAGTGTGTCACTCGACAAACAATCACCCAGTCTGAGATTTGATAGTTCTGCCATGATAGGCTTGTTGCACACAGTCTGGATATTTATTTCCTGAAACTGCACAAAGACGTGAAAACTGACTAACCACAGATGGTAAAATGGTAAATGGACTGCATTTATATAGCGCTTTTATCCAAAGTGCTTTACAATGTGCCTACATTCACCCATTCGCACACCGAAGGCAGCCAGCTGCCATCACGCAGGGTGCTGGCACAGCCATCGGGAGCAATTTGTGGTTCAGTGTCTTGCCCAAGGACCACCGACCTTCTGGTTAGTGGACGACGCGCTCTACTGTACCTCCTGAGCCACAGCCGCCCACAGAGACTGTTATTCAGGAACAAATAGTCAACATGGAACAATGTTCTGTTTTAACTTTGTTCCTCGGCCTGTGCATCCTTGCTGTGTTCCAATGGGTTCAATGAGGTGTTTACAGCATTATGTGCACAAACGTGCACACATCCAGTCTCACGTGGAGGTGTCCCGCTGAGGGAGATGAATTGCAGTTTGGAGGCGACGGTCTTTGACATGAGCATGCACAGGAAGGGATCCAGACAGCTGTGGAAGCAGCACAGACACACAGCCAGTCTGTAATATCCGTACAGTCTGTCGTCCCCGCCGGAAAACAGACGGACATAGTGGGCGATGTGCAGGATGCCACTGGGCGAAAAACACACGGCGAAGATGAGGAAGACCAGGGAGCTGACCCTGACAAAAGGTGCCCAGTTGCAGCCAGATCGCCCCAGGTGGTACACCACCGCCACGTGAGCACAGATGCAAACCAGGAAAGGCACTATGAAACCCAGACAAACCAGTATCAGCCGGTATGGCACCAGCAGGGCGTGGGAGCTTTCTCCCAGGGGAAGTACATCATGGCAGGTGGTGACTCCCAGCTCCGGCACCTCGTAGCTCTGTCTGACGAGGAGCTCGGGCACCACAGCGGCCCCAAACAGGACCCACACGCCCAGGCACGTCCCCACTGCCACTGTAGTCTTGGGCAGCGTCCTGTACAGGAATGGCCTGACCACAGCCAGGTAGCGCTTCAGACTGATGCACGCAATAGTCAGGGCCGAGCAGTAGACGTTGCCATAGAAACAGGCGGTGACGGCGCGGCAGGCGATTTCCCCGAATATCCAGTTGTTTCCGTTGAGGTGGTAGTGGACCCGCAGTCCCAGGGAGAGCAGGAGCAGCAGGTCTGAAAAGGCCAGACTCAGGTAAGGCACTGCGGTGGACCAGGACCTCCTCCTGAGTCTCAGCAAGGCCAGGATGTAGGCATTGGACGGGATGCCCACCACCATGGCCAGCGTGTAGGATATGGGAAGGACCCGGGTGCTGAGGACTCCTGTGGTGTAGGCTGTCGCTGGGTCCTGCGGGCTCACGTGAAGCTGGGGGGGATCTGTGCTGAGATGTAGCAGCAGCTGGTTTGTGTGGCTGGAGATGTACTTCCCACGGAACGTTTTGGGTGTCAAAACGGATGTAACATTTGTTTTGATTTTGGCACTCTTTCCTGTTTGTTGGAAGATCAGAAAAATGTGTTTGAAAAAGTTATTGTCAAAAGAAACGATAATTATTGTGAAAAGAAACATTACTTTTTCATGAATGTAATTGTCAAATTACACATTTCAAAAACATTTACAAAGGACTCCAAACATTGTGGGCAATGATTCTGTCTATTGTGAAATGTGCACAAAGGAGAGAAGTCCGCACACCGGAGGCTGTTTTGTTTTTGAAATGTAAACAGACCTGCCCGTCATGACAAAGAGTCTCATACATATTCAAACAATGACATTAATCTGACATGATTCTGTCTTGTTTTTAGATTGTGCCAAAATCCAGTTAAGCCTGGTTTTTGTATCTGAAAGTTGAATCCAAAATGGGTCGTCCTGAACCTATTACTGGTGTGTGCACACACATGACATAAGTAGCAAGATGTTTTTAAGAAGATACAAAATATCTCACATCTCGGCCCCAGACTAAAAAATTCAACAACCCTTTCTGTGAAGTGTGATGATGTATTTGAATGGACTTACCACTGTCCTGAAGCGTCTGTAGTGCCATCAGACAGGCCAGTAGTCCAGGCAGAAGGTTGGCCATATCACTTTCCAGTCACGATCCTGATATTGTTACAGCTTCCTTGACTTCACACTCTTCTGTGGTTCGTCTTTTAAGTTACTTCAGCAACTGTAGGATTTTTCCATTGATGAAGTTTGCCGGTTTGCATTTCTGTAAAACCCGTCTCTGATAACGGTGTGTGCTCTCAAGCTGTGTTTCCCGTTACTTTAATACGCGAGCGCTTGCATGTGCCTACAGCACTGGGAGTGCTTTTCCTGTCTAAGCTTGAAAACAGAATTCCCCCTGTCTGTGTCTGCCTCCTGCCAGCTACTGTACACTGACTCACTGGAGTGGGAGGAGACTGCTCTAATGCTTCTGTCAACTATTTACATCAATTACTGTACTATTACAATATCATTCATTTTATTATTGACTAGGTATGGGTGTCTGTAAAACCCATCTTTTGTTGCTAAAATTAATATGTTCATCTCTCATTGTGCCTTGTTTTGTTATATGGTAATTTGTTTGTTAGCAATAGTGTTTGTCAGACTGGTTATGGAATTTAAGGATTGTTGTAATATTAATTTTAACATTGTCACCTTCTGTATTTGCTTTGTATTGTAATATGCAATCCTTAGGATACTATATTATGAAATGGCTAGAAATAGATTCAGGCTAAGAAGCTGCTTTTAGTCTGTTGAGTCTATTTCCTGTGGTCTCTTTCCTGTGGGCAGGAAGGAACACAGCCTAGCACCAACTGCTAAAATTAGCCTGAGAACACTCATCAGGCTAAACAAACATTTCTTGTGATAAATAACCATTCCTTGTGGTTGTTGCGTGATTGTCTTGTTCTTTTGTTTTTAAGTACTTTAATCAATACTACTATCTTTGTATTTTTATTCTATACTTTTTTAAGCACTGTTGGTGCAGTCAGTCTTTGACTTTGACTTACCTCAGAGGAAATGGTAATGCCTGCTGTATTTGCTGTTGCCCTGTTAGCACCAGCTTATGTACCGTAGTCTTGGCAATCTGTGTTACAATGTAGCACAAAACACTCTACCTGGGCTTTGTTGAATATACTGTACAAAAATCTGTACAATCAATCCAAATTTGGATACTATAACTGGAAAGGTTTTCTAACCTCTAATATTGATAACAGTGATATTGTTAAGACTAAAAGTGCACTCAAATGTTTCACAAGCTGGTATCAAGTTGGCATTGTGTGACTGTGTGAATAATGCTTTGCGTGCCTGTGGTACAGTTTTATATTGACATTCTGCAAAGAAAAGGAGTGACCGTGTGTTTTTGTATGATTGCAGAGTTCTGGGGATGAGTCTGCTGTTTTGTGGTTGGATCAGATCCAAGAGGCCATACATACGGCCAATCAGGAGGAAGAGGAGGCTCTCATATGTATGGACAGATTTAAACTGCACTCATATCTTTCCCCACAACCCAACTTCTACCCAACCCAACGGTCTTCTAGTTTCCAGTTCATTTTCATATAACGCTCTTTTTGTTACTGTACTGTTAATGTGCAGTTTTCACAACTGATTAATTGGTTGAACTCTTCTGTATTGCACCAGTGGCTGGAGCAGTAGCAGATATCAACAGGGTGGTGGCCGAGGGGGACTCCCAGAATACACTGCAGGCCCTGCAGGCTCCCACTGCAGGACTGAAGGCCGTGCTCTCTGAATGTGCTGACACCTACCAGACTGACCTGGCCCAGAAACAGACAGATAGTGCTACGACAGGTAACTTGATTTACACGAGTCACCATGCAGCCTGCTGTATTCGTGAGAGACTGATGCCTATTTAGAAAAGAAGTCTCCTGATATTCTGATTTAGGGTTTATTGTGAATCCATCCAATCCTCAGATCAAACACTTGCCTACATTTTAAGGTAGCAACTGTGCGGACTGAGGCTAGAAAAAGGAGTTTATTATATTTTGGCCCTTGGTCTTTAAACGACCTGCGGACTCATCTGGAATTAGTCTCCCTCATCATTTTGTCCAGTTTTAAACAGAAAAGATCTGAAGTTGTTACCACAAACTGCTCTTGTCGCAATCCATAACTATTTTGTCATGTTCTTTCTTTCTGATGTATTTTCTTGTTTTCCTGTCACTATTGTGACATGACAGTTTTTGCTTTGTGACTGTGATTGTTGCGGTTGACAGTTGTTTGGAACAGCACCTTTGACACTCTGTTGCGTGTCATCCCTTCTGCAAATTGAGATTTGCAGAGGGCCTTTTATTGCAATTTTAGAATATACACTTCTGATATGTAGATGATAGTCTTTGTTTTACTCTTTTTATTGTATTGTGGTTTGTATTATTGTTTTGTTTCTTACGTACCAACTTCCCTGCCTTGTCACAGTTGGCCAGGTCACAATTGTAAAAGAGATTTTATATCTCAATTGTTTTGATCTGGTTAAATAAAAATGACACGACCGCCTCCCCTCACACAGTGGCTGAACAAACAAAGATTTAAAGGGTGACTTTCTGCTCTCTCCCAGGCAGCAGTGAGAGTGTGTGGGTGAGACACCGGATCAAGGACCGGTATGACTACTACTACAACCTGGAGACTGGAGAGGGCACCTGGGAGGAGCCAGAGGGGTTTGAACACCATGGTGGCCAGCTCAGTAAAGAGGAAATCCAGGTACGCCCCACTGTACTGTATGTGTCTGAATATTCAGTGTACCCACTCCACAGTGTAGTATAGAAAATATGTTACCATACTAACACATGATATCATTGATTTTATTGATGATATATTAATGGATTCAGTGACTATTCATTTGATGATTTTTATAATCTCATTTTTATATTCTAATAATTGAATGCGGCCACACTGAAACAGTCTGTCCATGCACGTTATTTTCAATGAGAGCTGGCCGTCTCTATCCGTTTTGACAGCCAAAGTTCAATCAAGTTGAACTTTTTCCATTTTCTGACGGATCAGTGTGGCCCCACCTCCTTGTATCACAGACCTCAATACCGTTGTTTCAACCTAAAGAACCTTGAACGTGCTTTGTTCCTTTTAGAATGTGGTCAGCGGTGTGACGGCAGAGTATAACAGGGAGCAGTTATGGTTGGCAAACGAGTCCCTGGTGGTGCAGCTGCAGGCTCGGATCAGAGGGTACCTGGTCAGGAAGGTGCACGGCCAGAGGATGGAGTATTTACGGCAACAAGAACCGCACGTGGTCAAACTGCAGGTACTGTATGGCACCACTGCAAAATATGAGCTGTGAATACTGGTCGGCACCTAAGAAATGAGATCAGATTAACTTTATTGATCCCTGAAGGGAATTTGGGCCATTGCTGCAATAGAGAATAGCATACATATCCAGGTTGTCATTGTAAAAGAGAACGTGTTCTCGTACTTCTCAATAATCTACCTGTTAAAGTAAAGGGACTGAATGAATGATGAATAGTGTGCAGATAGCAATACAGGAAAAACAAATGTATATACTCACTGTATATACTGTATTGAAGATTAAAGATACAATGTCCTCATGCTAATGCAGATGTCCTAGTGCAGGGGCACTCAATTAAAATTCCTAGAGGTCCAGTTAGAGAAAATGTCCTCAAGCAAAGGTCCGGAACATTGTAACGTAGCTTGCGTTATGATTCAGTGCCATTGAACTTAGGCTACTTCAATGATTGCAGTAGCCTAATGGTACAATGTCTGTATGTAGTCAACGACTGACTGTTAAATCAAAATAAACATCAACAATGTTTATTTAGTTTTCATATTTAACTGGATTAATTATAAATAACTAGCCTACACTAATAATAAATACATGTTCTTTTCTCATTTCAAGTAAAATAATGGCTGCATTTAAAAATAACATACAACAGAGTGCTTTGGGAAAATGTGCATCTTAAAAGTGTTTTAATTTGAGAAAGAAAATCTTCTTTTCTTCCCTTAACTCCACCTTTTCTTTTGAGAGAAGTGAGCTCCCTATCTGTCTATTTATCTATCTATCTATCTATCTATCTATCTATCTATCTGTCTATCTATCTGTCTATCTATCTGCCTGTCTGTCTGTCTGTCTGTCTGTCTGTCTGTCTGTCTGTCTGTCTGTCTGTCTATCGATCGTTCGCAATGCAAACGTCACATGCCGTTGGGCAGTGAATGTGTGAGTGTGCCCTCAGTCTGGATTTGAGTGTGTTTGCTCGTGTGGCGCTTTCATAGACAGGTTAGGATCGCATCGCACTTCACATGAGACATACTGCCTGGTTTTGAGCTGCCCGTGAGAACAATGAATGAACATGTAAGAGTCTGCCTGCTCCGGATTAAAACAAAATCTTTGTTTTTGCGGTGTACTCGTTTCTTTTGAGCACGTCATGTGAAATGACTTCTATCTCTCACGTTTCTCAGAGTCTTGCGCCTCTACTCCGTCAGTGTGTCAGACACTCTCTCGCACTGGAACCGACTGGAACAGGCAGAATCTAATCGGATATTTGATTGGCTGAGTAGCATCACGTGTGATGATTTACAGCGCATGCATTGGTCTGTGAGCTTCCTGGCAGATTAAACCAGTACCGTAAAGGGTAGAAAAGCATGTGCCGGTTAAAAAAGAAAAGCCCGGTGAAATGTAACAATTCTCAATACAATGATTTGTAGGTTATAGGGCTCGGTCCGGATAGGACGGCGTCTGGGTCCGGATGCGGACCGGAGTCCGGACTTTGGGGATCGCTGTCCTAGTGGTTGGCAAGAATTCTTTCCATGTTGACCTTTGATAGATTTACAAAATGTTTGCCGTTTACAGAGTTGCGTATGTCAGACTGAGCAAAAGCATATACTCAGAATGTGCATTATTGTTAGATGATTCCTTTTAATTATAACAATTTCAGACGGAAAATGACCTTTTAAAACTCTTGACATATTTATTTAGAACAGAGGTGCACCTCATTTCGGAAGAATTATATACTGTCAGTGTCAACTGAACTGTTTAAATAATGTGGAGGCCATCCCAGCTATGTTACTACTGATGTGAAACACCCAGCTTAGAGCTGGTTTTCACACAAATCTTGGATCACATTTGATATTATGTTTCATATTTTGTATCATATTTTGTCTTTTTTGTTGCAGGCTTGCTGGAAAGGGTATATACAGAGGAAGGCGTACAAAGACCGAATTAATTTGCTGCAAGACAATGTTGCTTCTGTTGTCAAGGTGATGAATTGTATCTTGGATTGCATTTCTACACTGTACCAAACATTGTACATTATGCACCAAACTTGATATTAACAGAGCTACTATATCAAGTTCTTAATGTAAAGCACTTCCATTTTCAGATCCAGTCCTTAGTGAAAATGTGGAAAGCAAGAAGTAAATACAATCAGAGATTGCAGTATTTCAAAGATCATGTGAGTAACACGTTTCTCTCAGCGTCCCCCAGGGGAGTCTCCTTTTGTTTTAACCTTTTATATAAAGGTTTATTCATGTTGTATGACACTCATCTTACCTTTTATATAAAGGTTTATTCATGTTGTATGACACTCATCATTGTCTGTGTGTTCAGGTGAAAGACATCGTGAAGATCCAGGCTTTCCTGAAGGCCAACAAAGCCAGAGACGACTACAGAACACTCAGTGAGTCCACACACACACACACACACACACACACACACATACACACACACACACACACACACACACACACACACACATACACACACACACACACACACACACACACACGACATGCACCAAATACAGTACTAAACTCAAATAATCAGTGGAGAAAATATAAAAAGAGCAGTAGACCTGTAGGCAGCTTCCTTCTTCATCATAGGTTTCTTACAAGTTGTAGAAGATTACTGAGCAGTGTTTTTGCGGTCTTGCATGCGTCCCCTCTCAGCTGGGGCCCAGGACCCCCCTCTGTCGGTGGTGCGTAAGTTTGTCCACTTGCTGGAGCAGAGCCCCCTGGATCTGCAGGAGGAGCAGGAAGTGACACGGCTGAGGGAAGAGGTGGTCACTAAGATTCGCTCCAATCAGCAGATGGAGAAAGACCTGAACCTGATGGACATCAAGATCGGCCTGCTGGTGAAGAACCGGATCACCCTGCAGGTTGGGAACCCTTGCTGTTAGCAGTACAAGGGTGGGAAATGCAAGCAATTGTTTTATTTTATTTTGCTTTGACATCATTCATAGCTAGTTAATATTACAAGTTCATGTGCAGCAAAATCAATAAAAACTGTTTCCAACATTGAGCCCTTATAATAATATATTGCGGTTTGCACCTGTATCCAGTCCAGTCTGGCTGCTTCATTTGCTTGCGTTTGTTTCTGTGAAAAGGATGTTGTGTCCCATAGTAAGAAAATGAAGAACAAGAAAAGTAAGACTGGTAAAGAGGAGCTGGCTGCAGGGATCAGACTGGGTATCAAGGGCCTAAATAAAGGCAAAAGAAGGAAACTGGAGGCCTACCAACACCTCTTCTACCTGCTACAGGTGAGACACACACGTGTGTAATCGCACACACATACACTAAGAGTTGTTGCTTTGAGCTCATCCTAATTGAACACAAATCAAATGTTTTTTTACAATATCTTTATTGACATTTTCAATTTCAGTTTACAGCATTTGTGACACAAATGAAATTGTCTTATTAGACATTTCAAGATTCAAGATTTTTATTGTCACTCCGTAGTACAAGTATCACGTGTGAAATTCTTGTGCTGTAGACTCCGTTACAACATAGTGCAAAAAATAAAATAAATAAATAAAAACAAGAGGCAACAAGCAATAAAGCAGTAAACAGACAGTGGCGTATTCACTGCACATATGTGCAAATGGCATGAACATATTTTAAACATAATTAAACATAATAACATTCTGTTAGGTGCAAATAGCATATACCTACGGTAATTAAACGTACTATTGAACATTAGTCATACGTGATGGTAGCAGCTGCAGTGCGGTACAGTACGGCTACTACACTATTTGTATATGTTAAGGAGTCTCGTGGCCTGCGAGAAGAAACTGTCCCTCAATCGATTTGTGCGTGCTCTTGGGACCCTGTATCTCCTCCCTGAGGGTAGCAGGGAGAACAGACTGTTGTGGGGGTGGTTTGTGTCTTTGATGATCTTCAGGGACCTCCTGAGGCACCGCTGGTTGTACAGATCTTGCAGTTCTGGCAGCTCACATCCTGTTACGTGCTGGGCCGCGCGCCTCACCCTTCTTAGCGCCCTGCGGTCCATGGTGGTGCAGTTCCCATACCAGGTGGTGAAGCAGCCAGTCAGCAGGCTTTCAATGGTGCCTCTGTAGAAGTCCCTGAGGATTTTTGGCCTTAGCCCGAATTTCTTCAGGCGCCTGAGTCCGTGTAGTCGCTGTTGGGCCTTTTTGACAACAGTGTGGTTGGCCCATGTCAGGTCCTGGTGGATATTGACTCCCAGGTACTTGAAGCTGTCCACCCTTTCCACCACTGTGCCGTTGATGGTGATTGGGGGGGGTGCGCCCCCCCCCTTCTGTAGTCTACAATGATCTCCTTTGTCTTGGAGACGTTCAGAGAGAGGTGGTTGTCACCTGTGTCTGCACATGCCTGTGCAGACACACTCCTGATGTCAACTCCACTGTCTTTTCCCTCCCCCTCAGACCAATCCTTCCTACCTAGCCAAGCTGATCTTCCAGATGCCTCAAAACAAGTCCACTAAGTTTATGGACACTGTGATCTTCACCTTGTACAACTACGCCTCTAACCAGAGAGAGGAGTACCTGCTGCTGAAGCTCTTCAAGACGGCCCTGGAAGAGGAAATCAAGTGAGGGTTGAGTCATCAGTACTGACAGGTCTGAATGATTTAAATAAATAAATAAAACGCATGAAGACTAAATTCCATGTTTCAGTTCCAAGGTGGACCAGATCCAGGACATAGTGACGGGGAACCCGACAGTCATCAAGATGGTGGTGAGCTTCAACAGAGGCGCGCGGGGCCACAACACACTCAAGCAGGTTCTGGCCCCCGTGGTGAAAGACATCATCGAGGACAAGAGCCTAGGCATCAACACCAACCCTGTGGATGTGTACAAGGCCTGGGTCAACCAGTTGGAGACGGCGACTGGGGAGGCCAGGTAGGAATGTGCTACATAAGCCGTTTTCACACATGCGCTTTATACCCGGGAAATTACCAGAAAGCGGTGTAATGCCTTCATGTGTGAAAGTTGTTTTCCGGTATAAGCGCGCCCCCGTCATCGCGGACATTTGACCACTTCTAACCTTGTGATGAGACCGGTATGCCGCGATAGGGGACATAAGTGTGAAACGGGTCCAGTCATTTCCCTGTATCAGTGGGTGTCGTCGAGACTTGGCGGACCAGGCAGCACACAGTAGACAGTCCAACACCAAATACACAGCTGATTGTTCGATATTCCCCTGGTGTTGCGTACCACCAAAGCACTATTGCCAGTCGCAAACGCGCTTCCAGTGGTTTTCGCCACCGGGTGATCTTGCGTGTTAGTGCAGGTCAGACCAGACTCAGCAGGTAGTCGAACGTACACCGGGACATGCGAAAATGACGCTTCCATTCCACGTCGTCAAAATTGTTCAGAGCATCTTCCCAAAATAAATTCCCTCCTGGTCTCTCTCGCTTCCAGACGGCTCTAGTCTCACGCAGCAGCGCAGAGGTATTTAACACTGTCATTATCTGTCCCCGGTTTAGTCTATCTTCATATTCTGCACGATGTTTAGCGAAGAAGAATGCGAACATGAATCTGTTTCTGTTCGCACGTATATCCCTTTCCATCTTCGCCTTAATTTGTCTACGTCGCTGTCTACGTTTGAGGAAAAAGCGCGTCAGCAATATTATCAAAAGAGTGGACACCGGCTCCATGTTTGTTTGTTTTTCTGACTGCCTCTGGCCCCTTGCAGCACAGTTTATACGTCATGACCCCAGCCCACTCTCCTCCGCCCCCCGCCCGCTCTGCAGTGCCGTGCAGTCCCCAAATAATTAAGTTTTCATGTAATAATTACTCTCAATGATGTGATACTGGCACCTTATAAGCTCCACCGAGCAAAGCAGACTAGAAGTTAGTTCCCTAATCCAAAGTGTTACCAAATATTCTTCTATCAATTAACCCATTACTGCGATGAGTACTGGATGACAGTACATACTGTCTACCTAAATCCCTGCCGTTTGCACAAATGTCAGCTCACGTCGTCTCCTTGGTTTTGTCGTCCCTCAGCAAGCTGCCATATGAAGTGACACCGGAGCAGGCCATGTCACACGAGGAGGTCCGCAGCAGGCTGGAGGCTTCCAGTCTGGCTCTGCGCTCTGCCACAGATAAAGTTCTCAGCTCCATTGTGTCTTCGCTGGATAATATCCCGTAAGTTTGAGAACCTGTTCGATGTCAAAGTCCACACATCCTTTGCTTCTTCTGTGACAATATTCCCTGTCTCATGCTAGAGCAGATGGGTGAGCACCATGTTGTTCATAGTGTATGTGTTGTCCACTTTGTTTATTTTTATTTTTGCATTTATGTTAAATCAGTTATTAGGGAGAATAAATACAGTTAACGGTGTTCCTTTGATAGATGTTGCTAACATGGTTAGAGGTCACAGTACCTAACTAGCAGCTAAGTATAATATAATATAATATTAGGCGGAATAGTGTCGTGCTCTTAAGAGGTTATGCAAAATTTGATGGGACTCAATCTGAGAAAAATGTATGCAGAAACATTTGTGCAGTGCAATACAATTTAATTAAATTTCTATGGCACCTTTTGTGTGCCGGCACCTTAAATAGGATAATCCAGCATCAAATATAGATATTTAAATTACTATTTTTATATTTGAGTGGAAAAATTAATTAAACGATGTATACATTATGATGAGAAGGGTGTGACTAAAATGCTACGTGGGTCTGACCATGGACCATTGACTAAACATTGTAGCTTTTCGACTGCACAGTTCTGTGGCTGCATCACAGTTGCTTTCAGTTGCTAGAGACATATCCCACTAGATGGTGCTGATGTTGGATTATGCTCATGAGGAAAAACGGCACTCCTACTGTAAAGTGAAAACAGTTTGGATTCATGTATTCTATACTTGTTAACACAGAAATGGAATTACAATAAAATGTAGAGAGACATTGACAAATTGACTAAAGCTTAATGCTTTCAGTTAAATCCGTCAAAGCATTGCCATTATAGATTTTAATTGTGTTCAGTTCTCCATATCTTGAGTTGGCTGTCATTTTTTGCATATGTGAATGCATGTTGTTTTGTTTTTGCATGTAGTTATGGCATGAGATACATGGCAAAAGTTCTGAAGAATAGCCTCCATGAAAGGTTTCCAGATGCTTCAGAGGATGAGCTGCTGAAGGTAGAGGGCCTTCATGTATATCTTCATATAAATGTCCTTTTATTTGCATACATGTAGTATAATACCTCTTCCTTCCTTAATTGATGTACTGTATACTATAGGCTTAATGATCAGTTTAATATATTGAGACATATTGCTCATTAGGCAGTTTGTACCTTAGTTTCTCTGTTGGACACATTATATACTAATTAGCTGATACTGTAGTAGGCGGGAAAGATTCTGCACACAATCCTCTCTGCATCTTTTATTGTAAGTAGACCATGCTGAGGTGATTGCCTGTGTATAAGTTCATTTTACAAAATGTTTTAACTATGCATTTACCGCCTCTCGTGTCAGATTGTAGGAAACCTGCTTTACTACCGCTACATGAACCCAGCCATCGTGGCGCCTGACGGCTTTGACATCATCGACGTGTCAGCAGGGGGTCAGCTGCACTCAGACCAGCGTCGTAACCTGGGATCTGTCGCCAAGATGCTCCAGCACGCTGCCGCCAACAAGCTGTTTGAGGGCGAGAACGCACATATGACACCAATGAACAACTACATATCACAGACTTATGAGAAGTTTAGGTGAGAAAGTGAATGCATTTGAAATGAATATAGCTACTCCTATAGAGAAAATCTGCTCTGCAATTGTAAGGTAGCTGGGGGGGGGGGGCATATTTAAATCTTCCACATGACAACAGCTATTTACAGTATTAAGGAGTGGCTCTTGGAGTACATGTTCAATACAATTAACATGGTACAAGGGGGGGGGGGGGGAGGATGGCGGTGGAGATAATTAGTGCACTTTTGTGCTGTTTTCTTTGTTTCGAGGGATAAAAGTGAAATCTTTTTAGTTGGCGTAGCCTACATGAGCTACGGTCTCCTGATGTTGTCAAATTCACTCGGCAGCGCCGCTCTTAAGGATGGTTTGCATGCAAAAATAACATTTCCATCCAATAAAAAAGGCAGGAGGAGGAGAGAAATAAAGGGAGGCCTCCTCAGTGAGGTCAGGAACAGGCTGAGCTGGTGTGGTGGAAGTAGAGGTAAGCCTGGGAGAGGAGTGCAGTGTCAGCAACTAGGAGATGTTGAACTCCAGTCAACCTTGTACAAATGAGGGAGTGTCCCTTGTTTTTGGGGAGAAGTTGCATTCCCAGAATTCTCTCTACCACAGTGCTGGAGTAGCTAATGACTCATCATTACTGGAAATGGGCCTAATTCCCTGCCAAAGGGTCGGACGTGCATACAGGCACACTTTGCTGTGTCTGCGAGTGGGAAGCCATATTAAGGGTGTGTGTCCTGGTCGCTGCACTAGTGCCTCCTCTGGTCGGTCGGGGCCATAGTCGGGGCTCCTATTGGGGGGGTGTAGGGGAACTGGGGGGGTAGCGTGATCCTCCCACGCGCTACATCCTGCCGGTGAAACTCCATGCTGTCAGGTGAAAAGAAGCGGCAGGCGATTGCACATGTATCGGAGGAAGCATGTGCTAGTCTACAACTCTCCCAGATTGACAGAGGGGGTGCCACTCTGACACAATCAGCTGCATGTAGCACTGGCCCATTTGTGTAGAAATGTGATTTTATGAGAAAATATACATTTTGGCTGTTTTGGGGTTTCACCAGATTTTAGTAAAAGAAAGCCTTGGCTTACATTCTGTGCAAAGAGTATTGTGAAATTTGAATGCTAAATATAGTTTTGAAGCTCATAAAGGTAGGGTGAAAAGCAGAACTATCTTACTTTGTCAAATTTCGAGGCCCTAAGATCATTTTGATATCACCAGAAATCTTACACTCTTTCCAACAGTGTATAAAACTCAAATTGTGTGTTTGGGGTCAATGTGACTGATTTTCTCAGAGCAGGTCACATTAAAAAATACTGGAAATCAATATATTTTCTAGACCCAATTTCTGGGCTAAAAACCACAATCAGGACTACAATAAAGTAACGCATACATTACAGAATGTTTTGTTTTTTGATTAAAGTTGATAAAACCGTTATAATTCCTTGTGAGCTGGCTAGCACAGGACAAGCCGTGCAGACTGATATCTGCTAATGTCCCAATGTTCTTATCCTCCAGGATGTTTTTCCAGGCGGCCTGTGATGTCCCGGAGCCTGAGGAGAAATTTAACGTCGATGAATACTCAGACATGGTGACCCTGAGCAAGCCCATAATCTACATCTCAATAGAGGAGATCATCAACACCCACTCGGTAAACCCAAACAAGACTCCTCTCTAATTGAGTTTTCTATTCGCCATATTGGATCAGAACAACTTTTCCTTCCAAAAATCACCTTAATAGTTATCATTCAAATAACACCAGGTCAAAGAAACATGCAGTCACTTCCATAATGTAAATTTGTAGATTTATGATTCATGCGTACCGCAGATCTTTGGTCTTTCCCTGGTGTCAGTCTCTCTCTATGGCCTGTTTGTAACTATACTACTGTTACTGCATTATTTCCTTTTTCCTTCTATTCAGTATTCTATCCCAAATTAATCTCCCATCTCTTTCCCACTCTCTCCATGTGAGCGTTTACTCTAGTCTGCAGTCACTTATTTTATTTACTTTCTCTTCCCCTCATGCACTGCTTCCTGGGAATGGGAGTAGTGGCATTGGTGAGAACAAACTCCTCCTGGCTCCTGGCCGACTGAAGACATTAGTTGGTTAAAGCCAGATGTGTTTTTTGTCATCCATGTCACTTTACACTGCAGTCACCCAGGGACTAACACAAACAATGGAGATGACGTGCATGTTGCTTTGGGCGGATGTTATCTCACCCCTCATTTTGTGCCTAACACTATAGATGATTCACAATTTTGATTCACGTTTTTGTGTTTGCTATGTGAAAATAAAGTAGTGGTATGACAAAGAGACTACAACTAACATTTTACATACCGTATACGTTTTATTGCAGGCATGTCCAAAGTCCGGCCCGGGGGCCAGATGCGGCCCTTTGACCGATCTTAAGTGGCCCTCAGCTTGTCTCTCAAAATATACTATATGTGGCCGTTTGCACAGTATTGGTTAATCAAGCAAGTTCAATTCAAATGTTTTCTGTTCACCTAATGATGACGGCACTATCATACAGTTTGTAGACAAGCACCAAGTAGGAACAACGCAGGCAGAACTAATGTTTTCAGATGGTAAACAAAATCCTTAGAGTGCAATTGTATTGTGATGTGATTTTTTTATTTGTATAACTCATATGATGCGAGCAGCAGCTGGCCGGCCCCCCGGTTTCACATGATCTAATCTGGCCCCCCATTCAAAAAAGTTTGGACACCCCTGTAATTTATTGTGTAGTTAGTGGGCTTGCTGCAAGCAACCTACAAACACAAACGGTAAACTACCGCAAACACACGCACGTATTCTAGTAATCCTTTTGTGGAGGAAGGGAAAGAAAAATGTACAGTTTCACAGCAAAGTAGAATCAATTGAAGTTATTTTTAAATTGATCACAGTCATGAGTCATTGTGTGTTTGTTTAGCTGCTGTTGGAGCATCTGGAGGCCATCTCTCCTGACCACAACGACCTGCTGCATGAGCTGCTGCAGGACCTGGGAGATGCCCCCGATGTAGAGGCGCTGCTCGGTACGCACGCACGCATGCACACACACATACATACAGAGTAAAGAATTTGTTTCTGTAAATGCAATACATCTCTAAAATAAAATGGCATAATATGATTTTAAGCTTTAGTTATGCACTAAAGAGCACTTTTTGAGCTACTCTTTATCACATTGATAAAGTTAAATATGTCCACATCTTTGGGCTGTCCAGTAGAGTAGACCCATGGTGATCTAACATGACTGTTGACATTAGACATTAGTTGTTGAAGGAGGGGAGCACATCAGTTTGCTTTCTTAGATTTCAACCCTCCATTCAAAACCCAACATCACTAACCCTTTACCCTACTCCTGCTTCTTCTTCTTTTTTGTTACCAATTTGTTTGCCATATATCTTGTAATAACAAGTTGGCCATAGCTTGTTTTACCACTTTTCATGTTGTGCTGCTCGACCTCAGGTGAAGGAGCTGTTGACCCTAACGACCCCAACAAAGACAGCGCCCTGAGCCAGCTGGGAAAGACGGAGATCTCGCTCACCCTAACCAGCAAGTTTGAGCTGCTGGAAGGGGATGACAAGGACCTGAAGACACTCATGATAAAGTATGTTTACTGATGGAGGCAATTGAGACACAATTCCTTCAAGCAAAGACTGTTGTCAACTCTGTTGCAATCCTTTGGGAGCATTCAGCCAAATTCAGCTGTCAAAAGGATGATGTACTAACCCACACACAAATTAACCCACACACAAATTAGATTACAGCAGATATCGGGCTATACTTTCATTATCTTATAATGTGACACATGATTCCTATGAAATGCATCACACCAGGCTTATTGGACTGGCTGGTAGTCGGCCTGCAAACTGTAGGCTTCTACTGTTTTGATCATATTTAGAAGCCAGAAATAACAACATACAAATTCTGCGTGACGCAATTATGTGTGTACTTAACCCTTTTAGACACAGAGCATGTTTCTTAGAGGCTATCTCTCAGTGGCACGCCTTTGTTCTCTTTCCTGCCCCTCTATCCTTTCCTGCTCAAGCAGGAAGTGGCTTGGTGGTCAGGGTTATCTGGGCTATAAAGATGTATCCATTTGGACCTAGTGAAGGAGGCTGTATTAGAAGGATGGCCTCAGCTGCCGGCGCATATTTATTGTCAGTGATACAATAGAGGAAGATCATCAGTATGTCAAAGCCTAGAATATATTGTCAGTGATCAAATAAAGAGGAAGATCATCAATATGTCAAAGCCTAGAATATATTGTCAGTGATACAATATAGAGTATATATACAATATGAAGTGCATAGCGATGAGTTTTCAGTTTATGACGGAAGGTCAGACTCCGGGAGGTTTCTTCCATCCATCCATCTTTAACCGCTTATCCGGAGTGGGGTCATGGAGGTAGTAGATCCAGCAGGGGACCCCCAACTTCCCTTTCCTTGGCCAGCTCTGACTGGGGGATCCCACGGCGTTCCCAAGCCAGCATAGTAAAGATGTCATCACTCCACCTGGTCCTCAGTCTGCCCTGTTTCTTCCATCCTGACTGAGAAAACGCATTTTGACTTGGGAGTAATAGGCATGTTACATGTCTGGAGGTTTTTAAGTAATCTGTTGATGTAAAGGAAGACCATTTTAGTCATACTAACAGATTGTTAGGCTACATGTTAACAGTGTCACTGTGTTGGCAACTAGAAATGTTGTATGAATTTGGCATACACTATATAAGTTAAAATATACCGTAAAACACTGATCTCTGTCTAATGAGAACAAGCAAACGATCCATTTCTGTGTCTGTCTGTCAGGACTAAGAAGCTCATTGTAGATGTGGTTCGGATCCAACATGGAGAGACTCTACCTGAAACTCTGGAGACCCCAGCCACTGCCGTGCAGGTGCTATTATGATGAACTGCGTTTACTTTACATGCCATATACCCAACATACATTTTCTTTCATCAAAAGCATATTATGCAATTGCTTTTTTGTTTGCACTGCAGTATGTTAAAAATGTTGCTTATATGTCTGACTTTCTCCCTCAAGGAGTCGGAGCATGCCAAGATCATAGAGCGCCGTGCGGTCCAGGATGCCCAGACGCCAGAGGGTCTGAAAAGCAGCCAGGCGGTACTGGAGGACAGCCAGCTGCCACTGGAGCAGAAGAAGAGGAAGATCCTCAGGAACTT
Organism: Poromitra crassiceps; assembly: GCF_964638095.1. NCBI lineage: Eukaryota > Metazoa > Chordata > Actinopteri > Beryciformes > Melamphaidae > Poromitra > Poromitra crassiceps. Next base: position 28,296,657 of record NC_139631.1, on the reverse strand, counting down.
CCGTACCTTGGAGCAGGTTGGCCTTGTCACTGCAAGTAACAAGTACCAGGACATCATCAATGACATATCAAAGGTATGCATTTCTTATATACAGTACATGGGCACTTACATACATGTAAACCGATGCATGCTTCCAATGGTAGCTTCTCAGCATCTTCTGTGGTCTGTCCAGCTTCCAATTTTGCAAAGGTGTAGCTAAAACATGTAATTGACAGGACATTCGCTACCAAAGACGCTACAGACAGAGGAGGAAGGCGGAGCTCGTGAAGCTCCAGCAGACTCTGACCGCACTCAACTCTAAGACGGCTTTCCATCAGGACCAGATGAACTATTATGACACCTACGTCAAGACCTGCCTGGATAATCTCAACCGGAAGTGAGTTGTACCGACGTCTCTTACACCTTGTGGTGAAGAAGAGTTTCCTCACTGTTTGTACCACTATGTCCTTGCTGCTTGTTATTTGGATGGATGGGGTGGGTGGATGGATGATTAGATATTTAATTTGATTTTAAACACAGATTACCTTGTGTCTTGTGTGTACCCAGAAATTCACGCCGGTCTATCAAAGTGGACAGCAAAGGAGAAGAGAAGGGCAGTAAGAAGTGGAAGCAGCAGTCTCTGAAATACACGGGTGCCAGGCTGCATGAGAAAGGAGTCATCCTGGAGATAGAGGGTCTGCAGACCAACCAGTAAGTCTAGTGTGCATACAGTATGCATAGCTTTTTCTGTGTGAGTACATTGAGAGCAACGTAAATCAGAGTCAAATTCCTTGTATGTCTAAATACTTGGCCAATAAAGCTGATGGTTCTGATAGTTGGTCGCCACTTGGACAGCTACAGGGCTGGGAGTCCCAAAAGTATTTTACCGCTACTTTGTATCATTGACCTGAGACTAAGTTTAACTTTGTGCAAAGAGGTCCATCTAAATTTGTACATTGTGGTATAATTGGTAGGCCATCATGACACATCCGCAAGATTTCAAGGCCATGTAGATGACCCATTCTGCCAGCAGTTGTGTGACCAACTGTATTCATTTAATAATATGTTTGTTCCTTACAAACTACCTCTTATAAACTTTGATTGGATTCTCAATACAATTTTTCAATTTTGTATATCTCCCATCCTTATTGCAAGCTATATATCACTCTTCAAGAAGGCCTCGAAAATCTCTATAATATGCCTATATAAAATATATCATGGCCAAAATAAAGGAGAACCTATTACTAGCCAGCACATGCAAACTTGGGACTTTCAGACATGCATGCGGTGGATTCAATCCAACAAGAGGCCGTAGCTTTCATCAATCCAGTTGTATCCCAGTGTAGGAAATGCTGATTTTTTTCCAAGCAAGGAGAGGAAGGATGCCTGTTAAAGTACAGAGAATGGGTTTTGAACTGACTTTGATGTATAAACAGTGATCTGAGCTGTGTCAGGGTGGGTTCTCTGTGCGGAAGGGAAATATCATTAGGCATATTGTTAATTGAGTTGACATCCTCTTTCATGACCGACCTCGAGATCAATACCTTCCTCCTCCTCATTATTTGATTGAATTAAAATGCCATACTGCACCAGGAAATTAAGTTTACTTGCATAAACACAAAATCATATATGATGAGTATAAAATGCTTCCTTTTTAGACGAATCCACTACAAATGCAGTCAGAATCTGTTAAGGAAGGCAAAGTGAGATGTTGGTGTCATTTGTAGATTCATAATTCATTCTACTACTAATTTGTAGAATCATGATTCCAGTTTCTTGAAAGTACTATATATTGTGCCAAAATCAACTCCCATTTGAATGTCGGTGTCCTAGAATAAGAGGACTAATGCAGATGATATGTCCTATCCCCACATAAATTTGTCTTGTGTTATTGTTTTTTTTTTCCTCCGTAGGTTCAAAAATGTCATGTTTGACATTGCGCCCTGTGAGGAAGTTGGGGATTTTGAGGTGAAGGCCAAGTTTATGGGAGTTGAGATGGAAAAGGTCCAGCTTCATTTCCAGGTAAATGCTTCCCCAGTGTGTCAGCTTCACACAATAATGTCTCACCAGCCAATAAATCCTGCTGACAGAGGCTTAACTTTCCTGTTCCCGTTACTGGGCTAATAGCAGAAAATATTATGAAGCAATTGTTTTCCATTTTTGTCATCCAGACTAATGAACACATACACCCGTAATGGTGTTCATGTATCTGTATTGAGTATGAAAGAATGATTTATTGGTATGTTAAGGGAAAGAAAGGTTGTATAGCTTAGGCATGTGATTCTCAACCATTTTCACATCAATTACCCTTTATTTAGCACAGTAGGGCCATGGACCCCCATTTGATCAGATTTGGTCTCTGACCCAAATCTGAGGACATTTTTTTTTTTTATCGGATATGATTTTGTCCAGAATTCCATGACTATCTGTATTGCTGGTAGAGAGATAACAGAGAATCTATGATCAATATAGTCATTCTTCTACATTCTCTAATTGTTCTAGTGGACTAAATAATGGTGAAGTTTTAACATTGATCAATTTGCTGGGCACCGCCTGGAACCCGCTCAAGAACTTCAAGATAACTTCTCCTCCATCCAAAAAACATTATTTGATTCCAAACTACTACTCAATGCCTCCAAAACCAAATTCATGATTTTTTCACATAAGAAACCTTCTCCAGCTAATCCAACCCAGTTTTCCTTAACCACTCTCAACAACATCCTCATAGAACGCATCCACTCATACAAATACCTTGGCATCTGGCTAGACGACTCCCTCAGCTTTAACACTCACATCAGTAAACTTCAATCCCACATCAAATCCAAGCTTGGCTTCCTTTACAGAAACAAACTCTGCTTTACTCACTCCTCCAGAATCTCCATTTTCAAATCATGCATTCTTCCCGCCTTTGATTATGGTGATGTCATTTACCAACATGCTTCAAAAACCACGCTTGCCAAACTGCATACCCTCTACCACTCAGCCATCAGATTCGCCACCGGAGCTGCCTACCGTACTCGCCACTGCTCTCTTTACAGTCAAATAAGCCTCACCTCTCTCCAAGCCAGACGTGAGTCACATTGGTACACCCTGATCTACAAAGCACTCACTGGACACACCCCAGCCTATCTATCCAATCTTCTGCACATCTCCACATCTACTTACAACCTCAGATCGAACGCGGTCATCACTCTCGCCATCCCCAAAACCAAGAACTCCTTTGGTAGCAAAGCCTTCCACTCTGCTGCTGCATCTGCTTGGAATGGGCTCAACAAATCACTTCAGCTGGACCAGTTTGTTGACCTGGCTGCCTTTGGCAGTATATTGAAGTCATTTTTAACACATGCTTGCAATTGCCAATTGTCCTGACTAGGGATGTCAATTTTCGGTTAATTTCACTTTCGATTAACCGACGCTAATAATCGATTAACCTATCGGTTAATTCATAATTTTTTAATATAAAAAAAAAAAAAAAAAAAAATGTCTATTTACTCAATGAGCTCATGCCCAAACAAGGCGTGTCTATTTAGATGCTGAAATGTTAATGCTTTTTGTGTTAGAATTATGCCTTTATTTTTTGTTGGCTTTGCTGAAATTTATAAGTTTATTGCCACATTTTGATCAGGTAATCATTCCAAAATCATTCTGGCTCTTATATGGATGACAAGGAAATATATTTTTGAGAGCTTTATTTCCTGTTTATGTAAACATTACAACAACAACAATCTGTTATTTCTTTTGATTTTTTCACATTAGGCCTACTGTCTTTTGCAGCATAAAAACTTAAACAAAATATACCGTAATTTCCGCACTATAAGCCGCACCGGAGTATAAGCCGCAGCAGCAAAATTGCCTGTTTGTTACATATATAAGCCGCACCGGACTATAAGCCGCAGGTGTTTTAATGTTTTTTTTTTTTTTTTTTTTTTTTTGTGTTTTAATGTTTAATTACCATATGTAAGGGTTCATGCACAGAGGGGATTGTCGGGAAAGAGATGGCTGTTTGAGGAAGCTCCCATTTATTAACATTTCAACAAAACAACATAACACAACACCACCTTTGTTTTTTTTTACAGTGCACACAGTGTCCGCGGTGTGGTGAAAAGAGGGCAAGAGAGGAAATTAAAACAGAAGTGGATTTATAGTTAGAAAGAGTGCTAAAGAAGAGAGAATTTTTTTTTTTTTTTTTCTTTTCTGAAAAAATCCATAGATAAGCCGCACCGTTATATAAGCCGCAGGGCCAAAAAACGGGGAAAAAGCCGCGGCTTATAGTCCGAAATTTACGGTAGCCTATTTCGATTTGCTGCCAACAATTGAACAAAATTTGAACAAAATAGTTGCATGATGCAAAACACTGTGCAAAATCTTCAAGGAAACTCAAAAAACGTGTCCAAAAAAAAAAAAAATTTTTTTTTTTTTTTTTATATTAACTGATAGACCGACAGCAATAACCGAACAACGATGTTAGCGACGGTTAATCGATTAATGGTTAACCGTTGACATCCCTAGTCCTGACTCCCCTGCCCCGTCTCCTAACCCTGCACTACCTGCATGTTTTGTTTGCCCTGTCTGTTAAGTCTAAGACTTGCTGTGTGACTTTTCTGTGCTAAATGCTTTTTAACACATTAAGTGCCAGAGACGACCTAACTCGTCTTACATAATCCAGCGCTTAAGTGCCAAGGACGACCTAACTCGTCTTACATGTTTTTTTGACGGTGGGACATCAATCAACCCCTTTTACATCTTCGAGATAACTATAGGAGCAAGAGCATGTGTGTAATCTATTTTACCGACCACTAAGTGGCGACAGATACAGAGAGAAGCCACAGCCACGGGACCCGTACACCAAAAGCAGCCGCCTCCCGCGGAAATGGCTTGGCGATTTTACAGTCAGAAGCCGGAGACACACACACAGAACGGACAGAGATCCCCTCCCCCCCAGAGCCGCGGAGCAACGCGCGAACACACACACACACACACACACACACACACACACACACCGCGGGAGCAAGCCATTCAAGGAAATGGCTTGGCGATTTTACAGTAATCCATTTCAGACTCGTCCCCGCACGCAGGCAAGCAGGCAGGCAGGCACGCAGACAGACAGGCAGGCAGCACAACGCGCTTCTGACACGCCCGCTGCCAGGAGGAAGGAGGAGAAGACACACGGAGGGAGGAGTTTGAATGAGAGGGGTGTTTCCTGTTGTTATGGAGGACATTACTGTTCAAAACTATTGTTTAGAATGTCTGACGGTCTTACTGATGCCAAAAATGAATGGTTAAAGTGACTGTTTCACAAAAAGCCATTTATCTCTGAATAAATTTCCAGACGCTGAAACCATGCTGTACTCAACGGCTAATATCTACATAACTACTAACTCTGCAAACTAACTCTTTTAGACAGAGAAAGCACACATTCTATTAGTTATTTTTAGATGATTGGTGTTCATGAATTCTTAACAGAAAAGAATCCTCGGCTGTTCTAAAATGAGCCAGAATCGTCAAAAACACCCCTGGCACAACTTACCTACAGGAATGAAAACATGGCTGGCATTCAATGTGTTAACACTGTTTATATTTGTTTTTATTTGTATTGATTCTATTTTTGTGTATGCCTCTATGCCCTCTTGGCCAGGTCATTATTGTAAAAGAGAATGTGTTCTCAATAATCTACCTGGTCAAATAAAGGAAATGATGATGATGATGATGAAGTTGTGGTGGTGTCATGCCCCACGTTGACAAAATGATAAAGATAATGCAATTGAATGTTTGGAATGTGACTTGTTTGGACTTGTGTATTTGAGACTGAGATAACACGTATGGGACTTTCTGTTTCCAGGATCTCCTTCAACTGCAGTACGAAGGAGTGGCCGTCATGAAGATGTTTGACAAGGCCAAAGTGAACGTCAACCTGCTCATCTTCCTCCTCAACAAGAAGTTCTATGGAAAATAAGAGACGGGAAGAGGCAACAGGAACGGAGGAGGAGAGTGTTTTTCAAAGGATCGTGCCTTCTGACAGAGCTGAGATTGGGAAAGAAATTCTTATGAGGGAAAAACATTGAATGGTGCAAGTGTTGGCAGGCAATCAGGCTGGTGAACCCCAAAGACTGCTTCGTTTCATCTGAGTATGATTAGATCGATCACATTATACCAAAGTGAAATGTTAGTTTGTTGCATTGTCTAATTAAATTGATCTGTTATGTTTGTCCCCCCTTTTTTTCTTTCATATGTGATTGTAAATTGAATATATTTTTAAGAATTATGTCATAATTGCATTCATGTTTTATATGTATAGGATAACTAGGAAACACTTTATGAAGCTCAGACAATGCAGCACTGTCCATTAGTTCAGACACGGATCTCTGAGGTAGTCTGCAGCTCCACTGCAGCCCTGCTAGCCTGCATGGACATGTGGAATACAGTGGTTTATCAGTGCCTTTTAATTCAGCCAGCATTTACAAAGAACATTTTTAAAAACTACAAATGAAGATTTCTTTTTAATAAAATATGTACTATCAAAGTAGAAATGAAATAATTTCTAATGCTTTAAAGTGGTGCTTAATAAATTACAAATTTCCATAATTGTTTGCTGCTGTTTAGCAATCTACTCCTAATTTCTATAGTGATTTCCAACATAAGTCTAGTATCAACCATTGCTTTTCTCAGGCCTAGTGTCTGCCAACCACTCATTTATTTGAGGGACTTTGATAGAAAGTTATGGGAAGTCATTCATTTCTGTGTAGCTACTGGGAGGAGACGAGCCTCTGCATGCCCTGTGCAGTGGGGAGTGGGAGGAGGCAGAGTGTCCTGACTCTTATAGCTTGTTTCTCGCTACACAGAACACTTCAGTCACTCTGGTAGCAACCAGATAACCTCATATTGGCACACTTTGGGATTTTAAAATATTTATAAGAAATTAAACATTCACTTTCAGCCATGGTTTACTCATCAATAGGATTGCTAGTATTATTTTCTCTCCAGAGCTCAGCCTTTATCCCCCCAAATGGTAAGTTGGCTTCTTAATTGTATCATTTTTGGTCCATCATTGACCTGTGATTAGCTTGTGCCTGATTAGTTATTTAGATTATAAATGTGATGTGATGTATGAAAAAAAGAATCCCTCTTCCCTGCTAAATTATTTCATGATTTGCTTTGTGTGCCTCACGTTTTACGGTGCACATGCATTTATTTATGTGGTCAATTTGTTTAGCACCTACTGTAGGTGATTTATATGGTACTGTATCATCCTATGAAACAATTGGAGCAACTGCATGTTATATATTGCCCTAATTTGTTTTAAGCAGTTTTGGGCTTTACACTAATTACTTTCTAGTTGAAAATAAACTGGAAAATAACACCTATTTCATCTGCAAATTTTATCAAATGAAGGTTGGGTTTGGAAGTCCCATATATGATTTTGGTTTGAAACCAATCATTTTAAATTAACCCACTGGGGTGGAAAAAAGTTGCACAATATGTATCTTATTTCACTGTGTACACAATACTCATCTATTCTGCTCTGTGTCTCCTTAGGCTCTAAGCCCATGCCGAGGACTTTTTCTGGTCACTATGTCATGGTGACTGATGAGCCAATAGACTACCTTGACCTCTCTGTGAATGACAGGGGGTCGGGCATGGAGCAGGAGCCAGTGAAGAAGCACAGCCACAGTGGCCCCCACAGCGGCCCACACCGCCCTGCCAAGAAGCAGTACTCCGTCTCAGAAGAGGCCAAAGGCTTCCTCCAGGGCCGCCTATCAACGACCTTCGTCCCGACCGTTTACACCTTCGTCTTCATCATCAGTGTGCCCCTCAACCTCGTTGCCGTGGTGATGTTTGTGCGTCGTGTCCGTCCCAGGAAGCCGGCGGTGATCTACATGCTGAACCTGGCCTGCGCTGACCTGCTGTTCGGCCTGCTCCTGCCCTTTAAGATCGCTTACCATTACAACGGCAACAACTGGATCTACGGCCCCGTCATGTGCAGAGTGGTCACAGCAGCCTTCTACTGCAACATGTACTGCTCTGTCCTACTCATGATGTGTATCAGTATAGACCGCTTCCTGGCTGTGGTTTACCCCATGGACTCGCTGACATGGCGCAGCTCTCAGACAGCCTCTGCTGTGTGCGTTGCCATGTGGCTGCTGGGTCTCGGAGGGGTGATGCCATTGCTGATCTCCGGTCAGACCATCCACTTACCAGACCTGGGCATCACCACCTGCCACGACGTGCAGGATGTGGACCAACTACAGGCTTACTACCTGTACTTCTTCCCCATCTACTCCTCTGTCTTCTTCTTCATTCCCCTGATCTTCACTGTTGTGTGCTATGTGCGTATCGTCCAGGCGCTGGCCGCAGCCAACGTGCAGAACCGCTCCAAGAAGACTCGGGCGGTGGTGATGGCTGTGGCTGTGCTGGTGGTGTTTGTAGTCTGCTTCACCCCCACTAATGTCATCCTGATGGTGCACTATGTCCAGCTGGCCCATAAGGACAGTGCCACGTCCTACCAGGCCTACCTTCTCTCCATGTGTGTAGGTAGCCTCAGCTGCTGTCTGGATCCAGTCATCTACTACTTTGGCTCGTCCCAGTGCCAGAGGCAGGTGGCGGTACTGCTAGGATGCAGGCTGCTGCCAGGGTCCGACAGCAGCTCTGAAACCGGAAGTACCAGAACCAGCGGACGGACGGACAGCACCAAGTCGAGCAAGATGGAGAGCCTTCAGACCGCTCTGGGGAGCCATTACAGAAGGCTGATAGCTGGAGATCCTATCTAGGAGAGAGTAGGACCTATTGTAGACTTTGGGGGCCCTTTTGCAAACTGACACACCCACAGTGTCAGACATCAAAGAAACCAAACAACTTAAGTTGGCTCGAAATAAATCAGCTGTTCTAATGCTCTAAACCTGTTATTTCCAAATAATAATGTAGTTAAGGTTTGAAAAGGGTTCAGGAGTTAGAGTTTGACTGTGTCCAGTGCCTGGTTGTGCTGGAGTTTTTTTGCACTTGTGAATTAAATTCATTGTTTTATCATTGTTTACATAATGAACAAGCTTTCTTTTTGCCATTCTCTCCTCATGCATTTCATCCACCACCACACACAGTCTGTATCAATATGGACTAATTTCATATAGACAGTGTTGTGAAAATGTCCTGCCATTCTTTTACATTTCTTCTATATACAATGTTTTGAATGCATTTTGGGAATTAAGCTGTTGGTGTGCAATTCAGGTTTTATTCTTAAGCAAAATTACCTGTGATGATGTAACTACTTTCAAGACAAAAATGTGGATCTGACACCTCTTTTTTTCATAATCCAAATGTCATCAAGTAATTTGATTTGACTTGATTTTATTTTATTTTATTTGAAGGTTACAAATTGAAATAGAGTGTACTAAACAAAGTACAGACACGGATCTCAAAGAATAACATCAAGGATAAAGCACAATAAAGTCAAGACTTATTTCCATTGTGGTCCTTGGTCTAAAACAGGTAGACAACAACAATATAAACATAAATTAATTAACAGAAGCATTCAATACAGTATGATTTATGCAATGAGAGATGAGAAACATACATATCAAAATACACAAAAGAAGCTGTACATCAGAGCTTAGACAAGGACTTGTTCAAGAAGCCACAATTTGACCTTGAAAACACCTTGGCTGTTTTTGTAAATATACACATAAAACAGATTGAACATAGTTATTAATGACTTGGTTTATTGGCACTCATGAATATGCCAAATAAGTCCATGATCCTAAAAATGCAAAAGGCACAGTTGGTAATGGTGCACTTAGATAATCCAATCGCAACAAACCTAAATTTATTTTTGCTTCATAATAATACTCATGTATCTTCATTTCCCCCCTTGCTCACTCTGCACTCTGCTTGTTGTCTGGGCACAGCTCTGAAACACACAGGGGGAAACGGATCAAATGAAAGCGAAGAAAGAGTAATGCATGTCAGTCCATTTATCTGCTATCAGAGAGGATGTTTACTCCATTGCCATTTCCTGACCATGTATGGGTGAAAGTAATGCTGCATCACCACCTTGTGGTCACTTGTGTAAATTGAGTAAGTTTCTGCCAGTAAGAATCTGGATTGGTGTCATCCAAAGCTTTGCTCTTAGGAGAAATTAGGAAAAAATAGCGTTTACTGACCAGTTTCCCCATCATAGGTGTGGAAGTTCTCTGGGAAGTTCAGACACCCAACCTGTTTCTTGAAAATTTCAACATCTTTGGGATCAATTTTCCCTGTCCTTGCTGAGAGGGAAGGGAGAATCAAAAATGTATAAAAGATGACAATTGAATGGGAATGTGCACATTTGAAACCCTGATAAGAGATGACTTACTGAACTGCATGACGTATCTCCCGGTGACATCCCTGTTCCGAAAGGTATCTGTCCACAGCAGGCAGTCAGAGCAAGTCTGCAGAATATGCCCTTTGTGATCTGACAAATTTTCTTTCAAAGCAGAAAGCGGAGTCATTGATTATTGTATCATCTGTGTCTATACAGTATCTTTAATGGGTAATAGCATCACTCCAAAGCCAAAAGTTATATTTATGCCTTAATCAATATCTCATCTACTGTCCTCTATCCAGTCAATGTCATTCCAAAGACATGAGCCTCTAAATCTCCTCTATTTAGCTATACATCAGATGCTGTTTACTCACTGCGAAATGTGGTAGCAACTCCTGAGACTGTTGCATTTGCCTCACCCAAGATGCACCGATTACTGAGAGACAAGAATAACCACTTGACATACGTGAGAATGTTATCACAAGTTTAAATTTTAAGTTGCCGTAAAAATTAAATGAATAGGATGTTTCCAAAGCTTTTTATGATGTGTGAAATCTATAATGATGAACTAAATAACCAGACTTACAAGCAGTGATCTCCCCAACGTAAAGTTACAATTTGACTGTCGGAGGTGGGAGACAGCTCTATCCAAGAGCTTTTTAGAGACTCCAGTGCCTTGTGGTAAAACTTGGGGTCACCGGACCCCATCACATACACCCATCTCCCAAACACCTGCACATCAAAGAAACCAAGTATCACAAGTCTTGAGAATAATGCAGCTAATCAAAGATGTAGCTATGAAAGAGCAACTTACCAATTTGGGGTCCTCTGGTATAAAAGGTTTGACCAAGTCCTTGCAGTCGGGTGAGGATGCAGCACTGAGGGAAGTGAGAGCCAGCAGCAGTGATGCAACAACACACAGAGCCATGGTGAGTGAGAGAGAGACGGAGAGGAGCCTATTGCTGCTGAAGCCACAGTAGAAAAGCCCCAATGCTGTTGATGGTTTCCCTCTAGAGTTTCAAACAACAAGGTGCTTGTGCCAGTGGAGGAGGGGACCGGTGAAGGCCTGTTAATGACGGTGCAGATTTATTTTACTCCACACTGAAGGGCTTCCTCCTGCAGTCCGGTCTAGTCCTCCATCGCCCACGCCGCTGCCCCCGAATGACCTCAGGCACATTGCCAGGACCTGTGTTTGGTTGTCGAGGTGTTCTGAAGGGACCTGAAACGGCTTTTCTTTCTTAGAGGACACCACACAAAGTTTTTATGTCTTCTTTATCCCCTTCCTGGTGATGTTTCCCAGCAATTGCCTTTGTTGGTGTTTCTGGGAACTTGAGTGTATCTTAGAAGAGCTGTTAGGCCTAAGTGTTTTTTGATGAACCGTATAATCTGGAAGTATTTTACATCTGACAGCTTCCATTGTATTTGAAAAAGGATAAAGAAATGTTTCAATTCAGAGATACGAGTCCAGACGACCCTCTTTCTGAATTAGCCGTAGGAGGAAACAACAGCAGAACACAGCACGCAATACAGAAGCACACTAAAAGTGATCTTTATTTACCGCACACAAAATAATGATACATTCAACCATTCACAGAGATTGTTAGGTTGATGTCAACGAGGAATTCAAGTTGATTTTTCAGCTGTTGTCTGCCAAAGCATGCCATGATGAGCTATTCAGATTTGACTAGTTGTGTTAAAAGGTCATACAGCTTTACTGGACAATGACTCACAGTATAATATTACTACACATTTCAATCGAATGCCACCAACAATACATCAATTTACTGGCTGCAGATCTAACATGACACTAGCAGAACTTGTAATCTTGCATTACCCAACTGAATGACACAACACAAAATGACAGTATACCAATGGCCATGCAGATCATAACACTGACTCACTAACTATGCATTTGCTAAACAAGACTTGTTTGGCTGTGTCGCAGCGACAGGACATGGGTGCGTGGGCTTTGCTTTATTGTGCAGTTGGCTCGGTAGTTTCGGCGTTCTCTGTACTCTCAGCAGGCTTTTCAGTTGCTCTATCATCTGCACATAGATCTGAAATAAGAGAAAAATGGTAGAGTAGTGAAAGAGGCTGCGTACAGATGAAACACCAATGCAGTTTGGTCATTCAATGGGGCAGGAGAAAGATGCTGCAGTACGACTGACCTGTGCCTCCAAAGTGGTACTCAGGGAGGAACTTGAGGCACTCTGCTTGCTGCTTGAAGGTCTCTAACTCGGAGGGCTCCAGCTTCCCGGTCCTCGCTGGAGGGAGGGAGGAGGGAAAGGAGAAGGGGGAGGTGAGCAACAGTGACACGTGACAGTAATGTATTTAGATGCTGAGCAAAACATGTAAATCATATGTGTATTCATTTATGTCTTTCATTCATCCATTTGTGTTCTAGCATTGAAATGGAACACTCAAGTAAAAAGAGTCAGTCTTACTGAAGAGGAAGAGGTATCGGCCCTTTGTCTCTCCATCAGGAAGGAGGGTGGTGTCTTCAGACAGCAGGCAGTCAGAGCACGTCTCATAGTATTTCCCATCATGGTACGAAGTGTGACCGTTGATATTAACTATGAAACATAGGATGACAAGACAGACACATAAGACCCCACTGAACTTTGACATTAACTATGAAACACAGGATGACTAGGCACTCAGACACATGCATCCAAGACTCCACTTAATTTTCTCAATTTCTTTCATGGATCTATTTCAAATGGTTGTGATGGTTCTTTCCTAGCCACACTTCTGTCAGGTGCTTTGTATACTGTAAAGGCATTCAACACATGGCATTATAAATAGAGAGAAAGAGAGAGAGAGCAAATAAAGGAGCAATCAAGATCAATATTTCCAGATACATACAGGT
>NC_139631.1:28243518-28278518 GCF_964638095.1 Poromitra crassiceps | reverse complement strand
GTAGCCTACTGTATACCTAATTGACAGTTAAATACTGTAGCCTACTGTATCGCTTTTTTTTAGGGGGGGGGGTATTTTGTTTTTATTTTCATATGTATTGTAACAAATATACAGAACAGGGGTGGCCTGGGTCCCCGGGGGGGTGGGTTGTTTTTTGTGTGTGTGTTTGTTTTGGTTTTGGTTTTGTTTTTAATCTCAGTTTGATATGAGGGTTTGTTTGTTATGTTTGTCCTTTTCGTTGTGGTTGTTTTTCCTTCTTTTTGTGACCTTCAATTTTTTCTTTGACGTACTGAATGTATTACATTATTGTCTATTGATACTGTTTTTTTTTTTGTTTTTTTTTATTACATGTTCCAAGACACACACAAAACAAATAGCCTACAGAACATAACAAAGCCTACAAAACATACAAAACACCAAACACCAAAGAAATCACAAATCCCTACCCACCCTACATAAACCCAGTTAAGTGAAAGAGAAAAAAGAAGAAAATAAATCAGTGCATGCACAGAGAGACACTTCCTCCACACTATATCCTCTAATGAGGCCTTCTGGCTAACAACCAGAAGATGTCACATCCCTGTATAGCTAATCGACAGTTAAAACACATTTCTTAGAAACAAAAATGCTCAAATGAAAACTTCAGAAAGACTCTATGAATGAATCTATTGAAATAAGACAATTACAGACAACAGTTAAACTCACTGAAGAAGAAGAGGTTTCTGCCTTTGTGTGTTTCCCCATTGGTCGTCACCATCTCTGACTTGTCTGTCCACAGGAGGCAGTCAGGACAGGTCTCCAGGTATTTCCCAACATGGTCAGTGGAAGAGGCGTTAAAGTTGACTATTGGAGATAAAAAGAGGTAGCTGGTTTAAATGTAGGCTATAGTTATGTATTTACAGTAGATTATAGCTAATAATTGGGAGTTACCCTGTGTTAGTACATAGAATAACACATTTTACTTACAAGTCACCTTAGTGGAGTTTCCTGCTATGGTGGAATTAACCTCATACGAAATACATTTTCCATCTCTGGTGAAGAAAGAATAGAAGAATCTGAGTGAATTTCACCAATGTGCTAATACCATTATTATTATTAGTAGTAGTAGTAGTAGTAGTAGTAGTAGTATTTTGGTTATAGTACTGGCTTCCATCATGCTAGTTTTGATTATGTGCTGACATCAGAAAATCAAGTATCCAAACATCAGCATTTGGCTTACACTTTGTCTCCCCAGCGTAGGTTCACGACATCATTGTCGTCTGTAGCCGCAAGGTGAATCCAGGAGTTTTGGACAGCTTTAAGCGCCTTCAGGAAGTATTCACTGTCTGAGGTCCCAGCATGGAAAATCCATTTTCCATAAATCTAAACAAAGAATATGCACAAAATTAAAACTAATTACAATTAAAAAATATATATATATTTTTGACCTAATTGAGAGCTTTCTTGGTGCACATATTTATGTCAGAGAACATAAAAAATAGCTCTACATGTACAGTAAGCTTACTCTCCGAGTATTCTTAGAAGTATACTCAGTGAGGCTCCCCTGTATATAAACAAAGGTTACTAATACCTTGTTAAGATCTAATGAAGGCAAGTTAGGGTACGTTTTAAGAAAAATAGAAAGACAAAGCTCCTTTTACAGTTTACTGAATGTAGCTCGAGGTTGAGGACAACTTACCAGGTTTCGGTCCTGCAGTCCCATAGGTTTAACCAGCTCTTCACAGTTGGGTTCAGGAGATGCAGCAGTCAGAGGTTCAGGAGATGCAGCAGTCAGAGTGGAGAGAGCCAGCAGAGCCAACACAAGCTGAACTGCCATCGTTAGAAAGTGAGAGACAGCAAGTCGGATGCCACCACAGAGAAGACAGGACAGGACGACTGCAGCTCTGAGAGGGGTGTGTGAAGACTACAAGAGGGGAGGTTACACTGGGGGGGGGGGACTATGGCAGGTTCATATTAATGCAGGATTCCCAACCTTTTTTGGCTTGGGACACCACTTTGACATCACAAAAATCTAGGGACCCCAGACATTCAAATTTTGGTACATTGTTAATATCATCAGTGACATCATCAGTGACATAATCTATGATGTCACATGTAGGCTGCTGTAACAGTACAGTATGGTGACTTTTTCCCTCAGAATTCTGAGTTTAATATGAGAATTCTGACATTAAACTCAGAATTCTGACTTGTTTTTCTCAGGAGGGTGCTGGCATCTCCCTTAGAGATAGGGTTTGAATATATATATATATACCGTATATATATATATCATTGTGGACTTTTTAAAGATTTAAAGCCCTGAGAAAACCTACCTTCAGAAGTCTGGCCTGGTGGCACAGAGAGTTGGCTTGTTGGCTTGTTGGCTTGCTGCCTAGTATTATAGAGACCTCAGTCACGTTTGAGGTCATGGGTTCGATCCTCAGTCACTTTTGAATGTCGACAGCCAGAGGAAAGAGTCATTTAAAGCCCTGAGAAAAGGTGGCAGGTGGCACAGAGAGTTGGCCTGCATCATTGAGGCCTCAGTCACCCTTGAGGTCGTGGGTTCGACCCTCTCATTTCTGAATGGTGACAGCCAGAGAAAAGACTAAAGTGCCCAGAGAAGAGTTGTGAGTATGAACCATGAACATCACATCACACACATGGACTTGTGTGCAAGGTATCTGTGCGTGACGTTTTTTTTCTTCGGATGACGGATTAAAAAAAGGCAGCGAACAATTGTCTGTGTGCAAAGACCTTTAGACTCCTAGATCAGCTTACTAACTAGAAGCTCAATTATATTGAGCTCAAATTGTCCAACAACAGAGGAGAAACGCAGCAGCAGTGGCAGTGTCTTGGTGGCACACTGTGTATGTCAGTTGCCTACTGAGGTAAGGTTGGTGAAGTCAATATCTTTGGGTAGCAAAAATTTGTATTTAAATAAAAGTGACAATAGGCATACAGTAACAACCCATTTTTTGTTTTTATTACACTTCTAATTAATTGAAGATATTTCAATCATGAGAGACTTGTAAGACATTTTAACAATCTTTATTGAATCAGAATAGACAGTTTCCATGATGTGACGCTCCTCTTGCTTATGAGAGAGGGCGTCGGTGCTGTAAGAGATAGGACATCCCCCCTGAGGGGATCTGTTTCCAACGGGAGTCATAACATTGGTGGTGATCTGGGGGAGGTGGTGGGATGAAGCTTCTTGCCTGGAGATGCTGGATGAATGCGTGATGCTGACACAAGGTGAGTGATGACTGCACGAGTGTGATTTAAGCTGTGGTGATGGGGGCCTTATATAGTACCAGGAGAAGGGCATTTATGATGTCATAACTGACGTCATTTGGGCAACTGACGTCACGCTGCAAAGGTGACGTCATGGAGAAGGTGACGTCGGAGATGGTGACGTCATTTAGTGACGTCATTTGGGCTGAGGGTTATGACAGCATGGGGTGCTCTATTAATGCCTTATTTGGTCTTCCATGATTGAAATTCAGTCTGCGACTACACTTCAATCATGAGAGACTCTTAATATAATTTTAACAAACTTTATTGAATCAGAATAGACAGTTTGAGTATGGCGTATGACTCCATGATGTGACGCTCCTCTTGCTTATGAGAGAGGGCGTCGGTGCATGTGACGCTCCTCTTGCTATGAGAGAGGGGGGCGTCAGTGCTGTATGACTCCATGATGTGACGCTCCTCTTGCTATGAGAGAGGGGGGCGTCAGTGCTGTATGACTCCATGATGTGACGCTCCTCTTGCTATGAGAGAGGGGGGCGTCAGTGCTGTATGAGATAGAAAATCCCCCCTAAGGGGATTTGTTTCCAACAGGAGTCATGACATTGGTGGTGATCTGGGGAGGTGGTGGGGTGAAGCTTTTGCTCTGGAGATGCTGGATGAATGCGGGATGCTGGCACGAGGTGAGTGATGACTGCACAAGTGTGATTTAAGCTGTGGTGATGGGGCTTTAGGGGCATTCACACCTATCTCGTTTGGAGCAGTTGTTCCGAAACGGAGAGCATTTTCCCCCTTGGTGCGGTTCGTTTGGGGGAGTGTGAACACAGCAATTGCACTCGGATGCGGGACAAAACAAGCGGACCGAGATCGCCAAGAAAGGGTGGTCTCGGTCCGCTTCCAAACGAACTCTGGTGCGGTTCGTTTGTGGTGAGAACGTGAGCCGACCTCGATCCGCCACAACAGCAGTAAACGGTGCGCATTTTTGGATAAACCAGCTGCCGTAGTCAGCTGCGCTGTGCGTAATGGCCTGAAGAACGAACATTTTTATCGTTTAAAAACAAGGGGTCATCCCAACATCTTTCAGATCCTGTTTTGGCGACTTGTGACTTGCATCGATAAACTTTGGGGGATTTTTGGATCATCACATTAGCAGTTTGAACTCAATCAACTTACCTCGGACCATGGGAAGCAACGTTAATGTGTTGAATCTCTACGGATTTTGCCTGTTTGTGTGCAGTGTGCTGCGCAGCACACCGCCCTCTCTCTCCCTCTCTCTCGCTCTCTCTGGTCTCCATTCAATAAATGAAAACAAATCGTGGTAATCAGAGCCAGCCTTCTTTGTGATAAGATTGTCTGGTTCAATCAGACTGATTGCATGTCTTCCTCGAAATGTCCGTTATTATTAAATTATTCCTGACAGGACAGGTGTTCATATAGCCTATGTCTCGGCTAATCCTCATCTCCGTGATAGTAGCCTATAGCAGAATTTGCGAGGGTCTTTGATCTTCTATCTCCAAATTCCCAATAGCCTAAATAGGCTAAATAAATACATAGGCTTACATAGGCTACATAGCATACATTAATAAATAAATAAAGAACTTTCTCCCTCTCTCTCTCTCTCTCCCGATCCCTCCCTCTTTCTTTCTTTCTCTCTCTCTCGCTCTCTCTCCTCGCACGGCGGACGCCCGACATAGCCTAAAATGTAGGTCTAACAAAACGCATTTTTATAATCATATAGGAAAATCTCTGGGAATTATTTTGTCCATCCCGAGAGGTTATTAGCCTATCAGAGTCTCTGCTGGCCAATCCAGGAAGTTTGACAATACTATTTGGACCGTTTCATTTGTGGCTGTGTGAACACAAACGAACCAAGGCACAAATGCAACAATTGTATCAATTAAGTACCTGAATCGGAAAACAAAGCAAACGACCTACAGGTGTGAATACACCCTTATATAGTACCAGGAGAAGGGCATTGATGATGTCATAACTGATGTCATTTATGATGTCATAACTGATGTCATTTGGGAGAAGGGCATTTATGATGTCATAACTGATGTCATTTGGGCAAGTGGTGACGTCATTTAGTGATGTCATTTGGGCTGAGGGGTATGACAGCATGGGGTGTCTACCTATGCCTTTTGGTCTTCCATGATTGAAATTCAGTCTAAGACTACACTAAAGTTTTAAAATAGATGTTCTTCAATAAACTATACTGCAAAGGACGGTTCCCATGCACAGCAGGTTTTGACCCCAACACAGATGACTGCACTGACCATACAGACAAACCCACAGACATGCCTGTCTGTTGTTGAATGATTGTTTCTGATTGGCTGTTTGTGATTTTGGACATGTTTTTGGTCCCACATTGTGAGATTTGTGATGATTTTGGTCAGTAATGATGTCACTGATGATGTCATAAGGTCCATGACATCATCAGTGATGTCACTCGAGCAATTGTGATGTCATCAGTGATGCGAAGTTGAGCAATTGTGTGCTGCACATGCCAATAGAGCAGGCGAGGCCAAGCAGACGCAGCAGCCGAGCTGCAGGAGAGGCCGCGCTCGGGGCTGGAACCCTAGTCTAAAACAATCTCAATAAGACTGCATGATTCTCAGTTTCTAAATTCAAAGCTACTGCAATGATTTGGACCTTGATTTATCTTACATTGTTTCATGTAGGCTAATGGTAACAGAATACATGGGCATTTTTCCATGTGTTTGCATACCATCAAGGTCCAATTTGTAAGATTCCTCCACAACAATACACACACACAACACAAACACAAAGTCACAAAGTTTTGGTACAACTATTGCTCAAAGATTGTTTAAATAATCAGACTGCTTCCATCTTTAAGTCAGTGGGCCACACCTTATAGAATAACACTGTGTTTATCTCTATGGGATATAGATGGTATAGAGATAAGCACTGTGCCTATCTCTATGGGATTTAGATTGCATAGAGATGAAGGGATGAATGGTTATGCTGTAAGTAACCCAGGTTTTCTGAGGGGAGACTTCTCTCCCTCATCAATTCCATTACCTAATCCAGCACAGATGTTGTGGATTACCACTTTAAGACACTTAATTAGCACCACCTGGGTGTGATTGTTCAGGTGTGGCTGGTTGAACTTTTCACAGTGCACTATGACAAGTTCGACCTGTCTGGTTTAACTTTTTACAGTGGGCTATTCAGCAAAACCTCTCTCTCTCTTTATCATTCTCTATGTCTCTCACCCAATTTCAGCTCTCTTACTCAATTTCCACCGTAAAGCAACATACAGTATATGTCAAAAAAGTATACAATGGCTGAAAATATCTTTTATAAATTATGGATGGAAGACAAAAAAGCACAAGTTAAAGGAAAATAACATAAAGAATGTGATGAAAGCACCTGACTTTAGTGTAAATATAATTTAACTTAATTTATTATTTAGTGTTATTTAAAAAAAACTGATTATCTGCACTGTCAGAAATATTATTATTATTACTCTAATTAGAAGTGCAATAAAAACTAAAAGAAGATTGTTACGCCTATTTCCACTTTTATTCAAATACAAATAACTTTGCTGCCTCAAAAAGGACAGAAGAAAGTTCAGTCTGTGCACATCCCAGGTTAGAACTCACAACCTCTCTCTCTGAAGGCAGCTGACATACACAGTGAACCACAAAGGCACTGCCACTGATGCTGTATTTCTCTCTGTATGACTTTTGAAGTGGTTGGCTATAGGTCAAAAGGATTTTATTTGAGCTTTTAGTCAATTTAGAAATACTTAAAGATGGCTCTGAATTAGTCATCGAATGCCTGTATACTTTCAGCTTTGTAATATCGTCAAACATGATCTGGTGTCAACCACTTCCTCTGGATGAAATTACAAAATGTACCCATCATTTTCCTCATGCTAGTATAGCCAGATAAAAGTATCAAACCACATGTTAAAAGGCGCCAGAATACAGGAAATGACATCTACTCACATTCACCCACATTTTCAATGCCTCCGACACCCATGGGCGCAGTGTCCCCCTCACGCCAGGATACAAAGTTTGTAAAGCAGTCCAAACCTTTCATACAACTGAACGTACAGCAGATCATCAGGAGGTTGACCCCTGCAAGCCCATAGACCAGCGTGGTGAACCAGAAAGCAAACAGGTACAGAGTACGCTCACAGTAAGGCAGAGGCTTCGGGCGGACCAGGTTGATGGTTGCTGCGTTGTTGCTGAGGGCCAAAGCTTGAATCAGGTTGGTTAAAGTCTGGTTGTCATCCTTGATCCAGGTCCGGTTCTGGTCGCTGAGATTCGTAAGGGTTGGGTTCCGGTTATGATTCTGGTTCTCCAAGGTGATGTTGGACCGGCTGTCGCGTTCTGATAGATCGTGGGTGTAGTTGCTTTCAGTGACATTGTGTTGTGGGCCAGTGGTGTTCTTGTCATAGTTGGGTGGATATATGGAATAAATGTGGTAGCTACCTGAGGACAGAAAATAGACAAACTGAAATCATTTGAATGCATTTACAGCGCACGTACATTTTGCTCGAGTTATCGACCCTCCGGCACATATCTAACCTAAAAAAAACTCCTTCAGTTAAGGCAAAATTGATGCATGTGGGGAAGTTGAGTAAGTTAGTAGTAGTAAGCATTACCTAACTCAAATCTAATCCCAACAACCAAAATTTCAATGGAATCGATTTGGGTTTGACCAATATTTTTAAACTGAAACTCCGGAGATCGATATTAGAGGTGATATTCAGTATCTATAAATTTGTCAGTATTTTGTATGTGTGCCTGCCTGGGGGGGATGTAGCCTCTCGAACTACATTTAGAGTGTCCTGAAAATACGAGGAAGGGGAAGAAGAATGAGTTGAAACACTAAACACTAAACAGGACGGCTTTGCCAATTATTAAGCCACTTTGTATCATTATAATGCTGTTAATATGCAGCTGGCAGTGTTTACCTTCGCTATATGTTTTCCACACAGAGAAATATCTATCCTTGTACCGCTTGCAGAAACTCAACGCCCTGCCAGCTGCAAGTCATTAAGGCTCGTTAAGGCTCTCAATGTGATTCTCCATGAATGGGCGCATGGAAACGCCCATTCTGGCCTATTCTGGCACTGCGCCACGCCTGTTTGCCGTAAAGCGCATTTCGTGGCCTAAAACCATGTTGCTATCTTCCCGAGGCAGGCGCAAGGCGCGTTTTTTTGCGTTTAACGCCAATTTCTGCGCCTAAGGCCTGTGGGAAAATAGAGCCCATCGTGAAGGTAAACACTGCCCATCTGCTTATATTAACGACATTATAATGATACAAAGTGGGTTGATAATCGGTAAAGCCAGCCTTTAATGACTCAAACTGCATCATATCAGAGGTGAATGACATCACATCAGTATAAAAGGTCAATAGTGACCTCATGGCTTACCGAAGAGTAACCAGATGAAGAAGAACAGGCCCAGCCACAAATTCGAGGCTACCACAATGCAGCCGGCCAGGCCCGATGTGTCCGAGCCCAAGAGCTGAGACAAGGCATTATGGACCAGCATCAGCAGCGCCGCAACCCCTGACACCAACACGTATACTGGGATGACTGGTGCCACTGGACACTCGTCCATGTACACTGCACCTAATTTACAAAGAAGCTGTGAGGCTTAGAACTGGTAAACATGTTTGATGCAAATGTTAAAATGGTTGCAAATGGAAAGTAGCGGTTTCAGCCAGTCATTTTAACCCATTGAATTAATTAATTTCGACCCGAAGAAATGTGAAAAAATATCATCCTTACTTACCTATGGTGATTTGGGCAATTGGAAACGCACCCAGAAGGAGAATGGTGCAGCCTACAGCAAACAAGGACGAGACATTTTCATTCAAAATGTTAAATTAATGTATGTATCAAATTGTTACTATTTATTGTTTGATTTCTCTTACCAACTACAAACAAGCTGCAACAACAGGCACACCCGTCTTGGAAGCTTGCTCCCATGTTGACAGACAACACAACAGGCTTGTCACAGTGCTGCTCTAAAAGAGAATAGGGGAAGTTCCATTATATTAGTACAACAGACTGACGGCCAACTGTAATTTCCACTGTTATGAAAGTCATGGAAGGCCATTTCCTCGACCTGTAAAAAAACAAGCACCAATTTGCAGTAGCTGCAACAACATCAATATAAATTGCAGGATGGTAGGGGCAGCCCACCTCTGCCACCCTGCATTTTTAGCCAACATGAACACAATTCAATCATGAGAGACTCGTAATATGATTTTAACAAACTTTATTGAATCAGAATAGACGGTTTGAGTATGGCGTATGACTCCATGATGTGACGCTCCTCTTGCTTATGAGAGAGGGGCGTCAGTGCTGTATGAGATAGGACATCCCCCCTAAGGGGATTTGTTTCCAACAGGAGTCATGACATTGGTGGTGATCTGGGGAGGTGGTGGGATGAAGCTTTTTGCTCTGGAGATGCTGGATGAATGCGTGATGCTGACACAAGGTGAGTGATGACTGCACAAGTGTGATTTAAGCTGTGGTGATGGGGGCTTTATATAGTACCAGGAGAAGGGCATTTATGATGTCATAACTGATGTCATTTATGATGTCATAACTGATGTCATTTGGGAGAAGGGCATTTATGATGTCATAACTGATGTCATTTATGATGTCATTTATGATGTCATTTGGGACGTCATGGAGAAGGTGACGTCGGAGATGGTGACGTCATTTAGTGACGTCGTTTGGGCTGAGGGTTATGACAGCATGGGGTGCTCTATTAATGCCTTATTTGGTCTTCCATGATTGAACTACAGTCTGCGACTACACTTCAATCATGAGAGACTCGTAATATGATTTTAACAAACTTTATTGAATCAGAATAGACGGTTTGAGTATGGCGTATGACTCCATGATGTGACGCTCCTCTTGCTTATGAGAGAGGGGCGTCAGTGCTGTATGAGATAGGACATCCCCCAAAGGAATTTAAAGTTATTTCAGGAACTGGGAGAGTGAAAACGGGGGTCATGGAGCTCGCCTGGGGTATGCTTTAGTCAGGTCGTGGGCTGACGGGGGGAGAATTTAGGCATGTCGGGAGATGAGGGGCTGACCGGGGTTTTTTAAGGCAAAGCGGGGTTGCAAGGGCGTGGATGTGGATAGCCCGGGCATGGGCGCATTGATGAGGAAAAGGAGAGTTTGATCACCACCAACGAAGTGCTTGTTGCCTCTTTAGTCATGGAAGGAGGGATCTTTGGGCTGATAATATGGTGTCTTGCTCTGGTCGAATGAAAGATGCATAGGCGGATGAGGACCAGCGCCCCAGTTGTTGAAGGGAGGCGGAGGACGCCCCCTGCATGGCTGCTGATGTGGCTGCTCCGATCCTGAAGGAGTGACTGGAATAGTTCTCTGCAGGGATGTTGCATTTCTGGAGTGTGGTCTTGAAGTGAAGGATGAACCAGGATCCTGTCATGTGATGATGGGGAGAGATGAGGAAAAGGGGGCCAAGGGCTGATTGAGGTTTATGCAAATGCCGGAATGATGGGTTATGCAGATTGTCGGGACATTGGCTGACTTGTCAGGACGTGGGCTGACTGAAGTTTAAGCAGGATGCAGGGATAATGGGTTGAGCAAGTTGTCAGGATGTGGACTGACTTCTCGGGACGTGGGCTGACAGGTTTAAGCAGAATGCAGAGATAATGGGTTGAGCAAATTGTCAGGACGGGGGCTGACTTGTCAGGACATGGGCTGACTGATGTTTAAGCAGAATGCAGGGATGATGGGTTGTGCAAATTGTCAGGACGTGGGCTGACTGAGGTTAAGCAATGGCAAGGACACTTATGGGGTTATATGCAAATTGCCCGGGCATGGGCACCAAACGGGGATTGGGAGAGAGGACCGCCACCAACGAAATGCATTAATACTTCCTACCAATCATGGAAGGAGGCATCTTTGGGCTGATGATATAGCAGCTTGCTCTGGATGGATGTAGGACGCATGGCTGATGAGGACAGCAGCCCAGTTGTTGAAGGGAGGACCCCCCCCGGGAGGGGACCACCCCCCCCAAAAGAAAAAGGTCAGCGATGACCTGCATTTTTTAGGGTCAGTAATGACCAAGGTCGCAACAACCTGCATGAGCATAGCCAGCAATGGCTTAAAGATGCAATATTTAACCTTTAGCATTATATTATTATGGCATGAAAATGTCTAAAAATGAGTAGACATAATGTTATATTCTTTAGTTGTGCACTTACTTTATCCCAAATTGTATGAGGCAAAGATAGGCTTGATATTTTTCTCATAGTTTTCCTATCTATCCGTTCTATTCCTAATAGATGCACGTTCTGATTTGTGCATTTTGACATTTGGAATATTAAAGGTGGGCTGACCATTGTTAATAAGTACGTTTTCCCCTTGGATTTGACTTTAAGTTGCGTGTCTACAGTATGTCTATTATGGGCCTTTTTCATTTGTTTTGACAGTCGTGTACTGTCACTTCGGGAGAGTTGCACCCGCACCCTCGGCTGAGCTGTTGTACGGTGGACTTAGTTCAGTTGAGGCAGAGACTGGCTGTGGAGACACGCGGTTTTCGTGCCATGACCTTTTTGATTAGTTTTGACGTCCAGCGGGAGGGGGAGCAGTGAATGTGCTGCATCTGTAGAAAGTTTTAAGTCGTCGGCAGACGAGACGATTTCGTCGTAGAAAAATGAGATTCCGTTCCAATTTTCTAAGAGGTGTGCCCAGGGGGTATACTTTTGCTGAAGCCACTGTGCTGTGCCCGGCTATATGCTTTGCTGGAGCCACTGTGCTGTGACCAGGGAGGAGCTCTGCTGAAGCCACTGTGCTGTGACCGGGGATATGCTTTGCTGAAGCCACTGTGCTGTGACCAGGGAGGAGCTCTGCTGAAACCACTGTGCTGTGACCAGGGATATGCTTTGCTGAAGCCACTGTGCTGTGACCGGGGAGGAGCTCTGCTGAAGCCACTGAGCTGTGCCCAGGGATATGCTCTGCTGAGCCACTGCTGTGACCGGGATACAGTGTTGCCAGATGGCAAATGTTGAATTATCGTACCAGAGGGTCAAAATTATCGTTTTTGGAGTGAAATTATCGTACGCCCCCTCCCCGGCGCGCGTGCCTTCGGCGCGCCTATGTCGGGGGGCTGCGCTGATCACAGGCTACTTTTTGGACTTGGCATGATTTTTCAACACTGTGGTCTCAGCCTGCGTTGCAACAACAACAAAACACCCTGCACGTATTAGCTGCAAATATGTTTGTTTGAAGAGATGATTGTATAAACAGATAGAGTGATAGACGTAGGATTCGTCTAAGTGTCACGAAATGATGAGATTCTCGTACGTTTGGGGGATTTGGGGATTATTGATCGTACATCGTACAGAGGTCATAATTATCGTACGTCTGGCAACGCTGCCGGGATATGCTCTGCTGTAGCCACTGTGCTGTGACCAGGGATGTGCTCTGCTGAATCTACTGCGCCGTGACCGGGGAATGAGCTCTGCTGACCTGACGAGTTATGCATGACGGAAAGCCGGGTGATGCTGCACTGCACATTAAAGCCGTGGTGGACTGGGAGGAGCACCTTTTGTTTATGATCGAGACTGAAGCTTTGTATGCATTTGCAATACCAGAGTAAATCTCGTAGAGGAAGATCGATTCCCTACTGGGAGAAAGTAGGGAACTCATGGTGCTTCTTTTCTGCAACCATTCACCTCTAGAACTTAATTCAAGCATATGCTGAAGCCAGAACCACCCGTGAGCATTTTTCGGTTGAAAAGACGTTTAAATTTGAAAGTGAAAGTTTTTTCACCCACTATTTGCAGACGTTTATTGAACTTTCAGATTTAGACCATATTTCACCAGGATCTTAAATTAAAATATCAGCGCGCACACGGGATTCGAACCCCGCTTTCCCACATTCAAGCCAGTCCGCTCTAGCGCTGAGCTATACATTTTCTTATATTTTGAAGGACGGCAACAGCAGAACTGATGATTATCGCCATTTTGCCTGAAGCATGCGACGGGAGACGATAGTGTCGCATCTTGCATTTGCAATGCGCATCTTTGGCAACGCTAGACCAGCCACGCGCATGCGCAGTATAGCATGGAAGGCCGGTGGCTAGCCAGGTAGCTAGCGCGCTACTCAGCATGGCCGGAAAAGTTTACAAGGGTTATACTTTATCTAAATGACTGGGATTGGATCGATGGATTGGATGCGTAAGAGAGGAACCATGCTATGAAAAGGAAAAGGTTGACTGGAAACTGGGACTAGAGGCATGTTGTTAAAACCCGAATGGACACGGGAGAGGGAAGCGGCCGTATGCCGTATGCCGTATGCTAAGGGATTGGCACCCGGCCTGAAATGAGTGCAGCAGCAATGCCGCAACGTTTGACTGAAACCAGGCAATGAGTGCGGCCGCCGGAAGAGATGCCGGCTGAAAAGGGGGGATACGACCTGAACCTGGGGCAGGGCTGTTTGGGCTGCTGCCGTGGGGAGCGTGGGGCTCGCGAGTGAAGACATCGTTGCGATCAGGGGATCTTGGAGGCCTGGAGGGGCTGGAGCCTTGGCGCGTCCGCCGAGGAGCCGGCGGTCGTGGTGCGCTTCGCTGGGCCTTTCTTGGAGGTGGACTTCTGGGCTCTTTTGCTGCGGCCACGGCCTCCGGAGTGCTGTGCGGACTGAGATCCGGGGGAGGTGGACTTCTGGGCTCTTTGCCGCGGCCGCGGCCTCCGGAGTGCTGTGCGGACTGAGATCCAGGCGAGACGAGGACCTCCTTGACGTTGGATCTTCTTTTGCGGCCGCGGCCCCTGGTGAGGGGGGCGTCCCATGAGACGCCTGTGACGCCCGGAGATGGAGCCTGGGGATTGGGGATTTGCCCGAGGCTGGCCGGGGCGTTGAATGTGCTCTGGAGGAAAGCGTCCACGGTGGAGCTGAAACTTTGCTGCTCGTTTTCGGACTCGGACATGGTGCTGGACTGAATGAAGCTTTTTGCTCTGGAGATGCTGGATGAATGCGTGATGCTGACACAAGGTGAGTGATGACTGCACAAGTGTGATTTAAGCTGTGGTGATGGGGGCTTTATATAGTACCAGGAGAAGGGCATTTATGATGTCATAACTGATGTCATTTATGATGTCATAACTGATGTCATTTGGGAGAAGGGCATTTATGATGTCATAACTGATGTCATTTATGATGTCATTTATGATGTCATTTGGGACGTCATGGAGAAGGTGACGTCGGAGATGGTGACGTCATTTAGTGACGTCGTTTGGGCTGAGGGTTATGACAGCATGGGGTGCTCTATTAATGCCTTATTTGGTCTTCCATGATTGAACTACAGTCTGCGACTACACTCACATCACACATCTTCTCTCAGACACACACACACACACACACACCAAATTTCAGCCTCCTAGTGTGGAAACTGTGGCTGCCAAAATGTGGGGAACTTTTTGTGGACAGACCAACCGACCAACTGAGCGATAGAGCTGCTGGTCACAGCAAGAAAATAAATAAATAAATACATACATATTACATACATACATACATAAATGCATAAATAAATGCAGCACATACCAATTGCCCCCCATCATCAAGTGA
Source organism: Poromitra crassiceps (assembly GCF_964638095.1). Lineage (NCBI taxonomy): Eukaryota > Metazoa > Chordata > Actinopteri > Beryciformes > Melamphaidae > Poromitra > Poromitra crassiceps. The sequence goes on along the minus strand of NC_139631.1, from coordinate 28,263,702 downwards.
GATTTTTTATCTCAATATGACTTAGTCTCTCATAATTATCAGATGCTAAATTATATTTACGAGATACTATCTCAAAATGATACTAACTCATACTGTCTCATATATATATATATATATATATATATATATACACAGTATATATATATATACTGTGTGTGTATATATATATACATATATATATATATATAATCAGGTTTTAAGAGTCAAATGACTTACCTTGTTTGTCTTTTGATTAACAGACTGGTTGTGTTGAACAGACTGAAGTGTCCTTGTCTTTCTCTACTTGGTTTGTTGGCCAACCTGACATGGCTCAACTTGATGTCATTGAAGACAATCGTTACAACACTTCAAACACTACAGTTTGGCATGATGATGATGTAAGCAAGGATTTTCATCTGTTGTATCAATATTTAAGCAATATTACATGAGAGGGTGTGGCGTCATTTCAGCAACAGCCAAGGTATGGCAAGAGACGTGGTCGGGGGTGGGGGGGGATGTATTGGGGGCGTTCACCCCTTAGTGGAAGATTTTTGTGAAATCAGCTGTGAAATAGTCCATTTTGATTAGTTGTTTCTATGCAATTCAAACAATATTGTGCAAGCTCAAAGTTCAGCTCACGCAGATTAAAATGAACTATATAGTTCACGTTCATATTTTGAACTTTGAGCTATAGCTCACAGTCCCAAAAAATGAGCAGCTCAGTTCATTTCAAGCTCACTTCTTGTTTACCCAGAGACAAGGCCATTCAAAACATAACACACAGCTTTTATTTTAAAAGAGGAATGTCAAATTCAGGGGCTTTTAGCCCAAGCTTCAACAAGAGCAGACATATTTTGTCTTGCTCTAAAATCAAAAATATACAATTAAAAATACAATACAGTAGCCTACCTAGCATCCACCCCCCCCCCCAGTCCAGTTATTCACAGGCAGCTGTTCTATAAATTATAGATCATATTCACCTTATGTTCCAACACAGGGGTCAGCCAGTTACTTCCTATTGTGTTTACACTTCCTGTGACAGTACAGTACTAGTGACCAGGTAAAACAAACTGTGTTTTGAACAGGAAGTCATAACACAACTGGGTCAAGCGGGCGGGGCTACATAAGGTGAATCAATCTATAATTATTATTGTATTGTATCTTATATGTATTGATTTGGTACTTATGGTAGGCTATATCTTGTATTGTATCTTGTAATTAATTATATTATTATATAGTCTATATTATACATCTATATAAATCATTATAGTATAATCATCACTATAAGCAGATTCCACTGTATAAACATGCAACTGTAGGGATCAAGTGAATCGGTTGGGTGCTCAGTGGTTGGGAGGGTGTACTGCACTGTTTACAATTTTGAGTTTCGGCTCCGGCATGTGAATAAGGGCTCTTGGAAACTATGCAATATTTGGGAATACCATGGGACCCGAAAATCTTGGATAACAACATTGTGTCGGAGGTGGGTACGGTTTTATTGTGATTGTGTCATGGTGTAAAAGGTGGTGTGATGTGTGGACCCAAATGCAGAAGAGAGAGAGGTAGCAGGCAAGGTAATGCAGACCAGGCAGGCAAGGTTTTTAGGAGAAAAATTGTCTTTACTGAAAATTTCAAAATTACAAAATAACAAAACCCACTAGCCAGAGGCTAGGCTAAACTCAGGAACAATTGTCAAAATAACTCAGAGCACAGGGAAGACGATACATACCAACCAGGAACAGAGAGACAATGACTCGACAAGGACAACACACAGACTGAGACAATATATACACAAAGGAATCATCAGGAACATTTGGGACAGATGGGGAGGTAGGAACAGAGGGGGCAAAATGGGAGAGCTGATTGGTGGGGAGAACTCAGGCAGACTAACGAGACACATAGGCAACAGGTGGGAGGAATTAAGACAGACTAACAAAGGAACATGGGCAACAAGTGGGGAGAAGACAGACTAATACACAAGGGAAAAAAATAACAAAACTCCTTTCTCTACTAAAGGTCCACTGAGTTAACTCCTCAGAAATCACACACATAATATAGCAGGCCACACCGTGGCCTGGGCGTTACAGATTGATAACGTGTATGTCGCTTGCAGCCATTTTAGCCGAGACTGCAGTGGAGTGAGTAGGGTTGCCAACCGTCCCTTAACTCATTGAGTGCCAATGACGACTATAGTCGTCAATTCAAATAGTAACGTTCAGTGCCAATGACGACTAAAGTCGTCAATTGCGTTTTTTGACGGTGGGACGTGGATCAAAGCCAGATTCATCTCCTGTGAAAGTATGGTGGATGTTGAATGTGTAAAAGCTATTTTACAGACCCATTAGGTGGCGACAGTGCTCTCCAGATTACAGAAAGGCGAGGAAAAAACAGAGAAGAAGTCATGGGGAAACGGAAATCGCATCCGTATGCATCGATATGCATGAAGCATAACGTTAGCTGTGCCTGCAGCAGCCAATCTGCTGCCACAATTGAGCCCCTCCGTGTCCGCTGCGATAGCCCATCCGCATGATTAGTTGAGGAGTTGTTATTATTCTCAACTGGAAGCATGGGAGCCGGTGACAAATACACGCGGAACGCTGTAAAAAAGCTGGATGTAGCGCACTTTTCAGTACAGAGCGAACGCAGCAGAGAGCCACCAGAGACACTCCCACGGAGGTGGGGTTTGCAGTTGAGCGGGGTGGGGCACGCAGGGCAGCATACAACACTGACCCAGACAGACCCAGACAGCAGGACAGGATTGGCAAACGCAAGCTAGAATATCTGATGCCCACCAGCAGTAAATCAAGACCAGCAAGAAGCTGCAACCAGCAGCGCACGCAGGGGCCAGCGCTGCTGGTTGCAGCTAAAAAATATTATTTTGCCAAACAAAATTCCTTTCTTTTCACTGTTTTATTGAAGGAAATTATTTTTGAGGTGTGACTACATCAGAAAATATTAGCTTCAGAGTCAGTCATGTGCTTGAAATGCTTCATTTCACAAAAGGCTAATTATCTCAGCTTCTAATTTGAAAGGTCTCTTTTTGCTCAAAACAACCTATCTTCTCCGGCTCATAACTAAAGAACGGAAAATGATATCAATAAACTTTTTTTTGCTGATGATAGAAGAGAGTCTCCTCGTTCTTTGTGCGTGTTCGGTGTTTACATAGTAATATCACACAATATTCTGTGGGCCTCGAGAAATCACTGAAAATGCTCTGAAACTCTGGCACTGGGAGCGTCCGTTCTCCAAAAGTGGCTGGCACTCAATGAGTTAAGTAGCTCTGTGTGCACTTTCTTCTCTTTCCTCTGGCTGTCCATTCAAAACTGACTGAGACTCGAACCCACAACCTCAAAAGCCATTGAGGGCTCAATGATGCTTGGCAGCAAGCTAAGCCTCTGTGCCACCAGGTCAGACCTCTTAAGACTTTCTCAGTGGTTTTCACTCTTTCCTCTGGCTGTTGCCATTCAAAAGTGACTGAGGGGTGGGCTGACTGTCTGTAGGAGGGGCTCTGTCAGCCAGTGTGTTTCCAGCCATGTTAAAGAGATGGGAGACCGGTTTGCGGAACAACATTTCTCCTCCATCGGGAACTGACACTCAGCCCTTCATGCAGAGACAGAGAAACAGCTGCTCATCCCGCTGAGCTGTTCCTCAGTGTGGGTGTTAGCATCTGATTTCTCCAACTTTTCATACTGTTGTCTCAATAAACTCAATTAAGATGCATATTTTAGCTGGCATTGCACTTTTTTGTAGGCTATTATATTTTATTTCATATATCATACATGTACATTGTCAATGTAATGCTTTATTTTACAAAGTAGTTTGAACTACTTTTTCTGCGTAGCTTGTAGTTTCCTAAAGTACATTTCTCCCAGGGTAGCTTTGCTGTAGTTTCAACTACTTCAATGGTGAAGTAGTTGGTAGCTTCCTAAGCTATGCTTTCAAAGTAGCTTCCCCAATGGTAGTTAATGGGTACTGAATCATGATGTATACTTTATTATTTATATTTTATTTTTACATTATTTATACTTAATTATTACCTGGTCATTAGTTACTCTTATATTGAGTAGTTAATGAATACTGAGTCATTACTTATTTATTACCTGAGCATTAGTTACTCTTTTTGTGTATACTATTGTAAAGTGGTGCATCATACTCAGTAGTTTATGAGTACTGAATCTTAATTATTACATGTCCATTTGTTAGTGAAAGTGAAAGATCATATCATTAACAAATAACCACTCAGTCCAGGTGAGATTTGAACCCTCAGCCCCACGATTGTTAAATTGTAAGTCTGATTATGTATCATCTGAGCTAACCAGCCTGTTAGTTAGTAGAGCCATACTATGCATCTGTAGATCCGGAGACTAAGTATTATGTTCTATCCACATACTACTCTCTGTTCAAGTACTTATCGTTTTGAAGATATATTCCATCCAAATACTACCTTCTCTCCAAATTCTTATAGTTTTAAAGGTATATTCCATCCAAATACTACTTCATGTCCAAGTACTTAGGTATGTTTCAGCCAAATACTACTTCTGTCTAAGTACTTGTGTTTTAGCACAGAATATACCTAATATAATATAAGTACTTGGACAGAAAGTAGTATTTGGGTGGAATATACCTTCAAACTATAATACTTGGTCTCCGGCTCTACAGATCCATAGTATGGCTCTACCGACTAAGCTGTGTTAACACATTCACTGCCAGACGTTTTTTTTTTACTGTAGTTAGCTTCTGCCAGAGGGTTTTTTTGAGGATTCTGGCTCATCTTTCAAGACCCGAGGATTCTTTTCTGCTAAGATTTTGTGAACACACAATATCTCAAAAGAACTAATAGAATGTGTGCTTTCTCTGTCTAAAAGAGTTAGTTTGTAGAGTTAGTAGTTATGTAAGCATTAGCAGTTGAATACAGCATGGTTTCAGCGTCAGAAAAATTATTCAGAGATAAACGGCTTTTTGTGAAATTCGATAGAACAGTCACTTTAACCATTCATTTTTGGCATCAGTAAGACTTCAGACATCTAAACAATAGTTTTGAACAGTAATTTCCTCCATAACAGCAGGAAACCCCCCTCTGCTTCCAACTCCTCCCTCCGTGTGTGTTCTCCTCCTGCCTCCCTGGCTCTCCAGCGGGCGTGTCACAACGAAGTTGCTGCTGCTGCTGTGCCTGTTTGCGCGGCCGCTGTTTGAGGAAGTCTGGGTGGACTCGCTCGTTTCGTGGAGTTTTGGTTGAGAGCTTTGATGAAGGTTTTGCGATTCTGGTCATATTTATGCTGCGTGTTTCAAAGTGTGCATCCAATCTATTCTTGGAACCCCCCACCGTTGCCACCGCTGTGCATCAGCACGAAAGTGAAAGCGTTTTCGCCATCAATTTTACAGTATGAGAATGGCTTCCTCGCGCTTTTCCCTCCAGTTTTGGGTCGCCTCTTTCTACTGTGGAGAGACATGTCGCCACTCAGTGCGTCGGTAAAATAGATTATACACATTCAATACCTCCAATTCTGGTGTAGGAGACGTAAAAGGGTTAGATCAACGTCCCACCGTCAAAAAAAAAAATTTGATTTTTTTTTAACGTGTTAACACGTCGTCGGCAGTCAACAGCTGGATTCTGAAAACGTGTTAACACGTCATTGGCAGTGGACGTGTTAACATGCTGGTTAGCTCACTTGTTAGAGAACCGGACTTGCACCCTTTGGGGCTGAGGGTTCAAATCTCACCTAGAACAAGTCTTGAATTTATTACGTATATGTTTCACTTTGTATTAGGGTACACAAAAATATTAACTAATGGACAGGTAATGAGTAAGTACTCATAAACTACTCAGTATGATGCACCACTTTACAATAGGGAACACAAAAGGGTAACTTTGTACAGGTAATAATTAAGTAATGAGTAACTAACAATGAATTACTATACTCACAAACTGACCATTGACTAACCATTAACTAATGAGTAATTACTCTACTAAGGATCTAACAACTAATCATGAACTAATGATTAACTACTATACTCACAATGTGACCTTAACTAATGATTAACTAATATATTCATGAACTGACATGTATTAATCATTAACGAACGATTAACTACTCTACTCATGGAACTGACCGACTAATCAGTAACTAATGATTAAGTACTATATTCAGGAGCTGACATTTAGTACGGTAATCATTAAGTAAGTAAGTGATTAACTACTCTACTCAGGAACTTAGATACTAATCATTAACTAATGACTACCTACTCATTAACTATGATTGATTGACTAATGACAAATTATTAATTAACTACTCATTACTAACTATTAGTTAATGATTAGTTTACTAGTAACTACTACATTATTTGTGTACGTTATTGCTTTCTCAAATACACTGCTACCGCCTGCGCTAGGACGCGTCATCAGTGATGTTATCTGGGGTCGTAAGGTGTTTCGGGTCTGTCAACATCATACACCCTCGCCCAGTAGACCCAGCCGAGGCCAATTAAGACCCCGACTCGCGTCCCAGAAGCCGCTCACGGATCAGCCTTACTACTCTGTCTGCAACGTTGCCCGCGGGAGGGGTAAAAGAGAACCCAATCCGCTGCAATAGAGCTAGTGCTACGCCGCAGTATTGGCCCTTCGGTGCATGGAGGATCTAGGCTCTGTGGGTTACTCCCGGCCGTGCTCCTCCTTCGTCTCACCAGACCCTCCCGGGGTAAAGGCAATCCAGAGGCTGAGAGGATACCTCAAGGACGCCTCAAGAGGGCCTGTGCGCTGCACGTCATTTACCTGCGTCGAGCACCTCGCTCTAGCCTGAAGGACCCCAGGCCGCGCCGATCTTGCGCAGATTTTCAGGAGGCTAATCCGTAGCGTTTGTGGATTTCTCCCTCACGAGAGAGCCAAGATGGGGCAAATTGTTACCGGTTCTTTTTCTCATTTTCTTCAAGTTCATCCTCAACTTCAATCAAATCTGATGGGGTTTCAGTTAGATTTAGGTCTGCAGAGCTGTTTTCTAATCTGTTTCCATCTCCTTTGTGATTAAGTGGCTGTCTGACTCTGAATTACTTACCGTCTGTCTGTCTCTGACTGACCTTCTGTCTGTCTGTCTGTCTGTCTGTCTGTCTGTCTGTCTGTCTGTCTGTCTGTCTCTGACTGACCTTCTGTCTGTCTGTCTGTCTGTCTGTCTGTCTGTCTGTCTGTCTGTCTGTGACTGACTGACCGTCGTTCAACTTCTGGCGAAGTGATCACAGTGCTTCCCATACACAGTGTAGCCACCCTCCTTCCATTGCGATGATGTCATCTGGTGACTTTGATTAGCCAATAGTTACTTTTTTTTTTTAACAATTTGGCAGCACTGGCAGTTAGCAAGGGTCAATAGATGGACAGTTTTTGGTGCACAGTTAATAGAAAACTTGGGGAAACATTGGATATATTTTACTCTGTACTCTGAAGCTATTTAAAATGTAACAAATTATTACTTCAAACAAAATTTACTTTATTTAAAAGTAATGTAGGCTAACTGATTTTAAAAACTACTCAAAAAGTACATGTACACAAAAAAGCTACTCAATTACAGTAACTAGATTAAATGTAATTAATGTAATTACCCTCTGGCTACTTTACTTCTACATTATCTGTTCACTTTTCCAGCATGGCAGCAAAGTTCATATTTACTGTACACTGTTCATGTCAACATTGCACATACATATTTTCTTTGAAACCCAAGTCCAGGTGACCTTTGACTTTTACACAATACAGCATCAAAGCATTCTGAGTGCATCTCTCTCTCTCTGTCTCTCTCTATGGAACACCGGCTCTGTTTTAGCTCACAAACACCACGCGCGCACGCACGCACGCACGCGCGCGCGCGCGCGCACACACACACACACACACACACACACACACACACACACACACACACACACACACACACACACACACACACACACACACACACACACACACACACACACACAGAGGCTAATGAGAGACCAAGGCAGAGAGATGGAGAAAGGGAGAATGAAAAGAGTGAGAGTGCGACAGGCAAACACCCACAAAAGCAACATGGCACTGACAATCTCTGAAGGAATCCTCTGTGTTTCCCCTCATATTACTGCAGGTCCTCCTTACTCAGCACATAACTGTTTTTACGCACATATAAGCAATAAACATTGAATGTAGAGAACATGTTTATCCCCATCGTCTGCCCAACAAATGGCAGGGCAACCAAAATAAAATGGAATGATCACTAAATACTGTTGCTGTGCAGTGTGTCAGAATGATATGCTCTTTAAGACAGTTTTGAACATTGATCTCTGGGAGGATGTTTTTTAACCTATATCACACACCCACACACAAGCATTGAGCCACTCCCCCTCCTCCCCCCCAGTGTAAATACCCCTGCTCTCAGAGCTGCAGCTGCAGTTGTGCTGTCCTGTCCTCTCTGTGGTGGCATCTGACTTGCTGTCTGATTTTCTAATGATGGCAGTTCAGCTTGTGTTGGCTCTGCTGGCTCTCTCCACTCTGACTGCTGCATCTCCTGAACCCAACTGTGAAGAGCTGGTTAAACCTCTGGAACTGCAGGACCGAAGCCCGGTAAGTTGTCCTCAACCTCGAGCTACATCCAGTAAACTGTAAAAGGAGCTTTGTTTTTCTATTTGTCTTAAAATGTACCTTAACTTGCCCTCATTAGATCTAAACTAGGTAGCCTACAATACTCGGAGAGTAAGCTTACTATACTTGCAGAGCTATTTTTATGTTCTCTGCCACTAGATCTGGGCACCAAGAAAGTTTTCAATCAGGTCAAAATGTACGTGGAAATTACATTATTTTGGTTTTAATTGTGTTTAGATTTATGGAAAATGGATTTTCCATGCTGGGACCTCAGACAATGAATACATCCTGAAGGGGCTTAAAGACATCCAAAACTCCTGGACTCACCTTGCGGCTACAGGTGACAGTGATGTCATGAACCTGCGTGGGGCAGACAAAGTGTAAGACAAATTTAATGCTGATGTTTGGATAATTTTTTTTTTTTAACAAAGTTCATAATCAATAGTAGCTTCAAACCATACTACTGGGGGCACTCAGGTAGAGTGTATACCTCCACCACGTTGTGGTGTTATGTGAAGCTGTTTGGAACTTAGGCACCTTTTTGTGATTGGCTACCCGCATTGCCACGCCTCCTTTTGGCCAGTGGGCATGGAAAGTTAGCAGTTCATCCTTGGCCCCTGACCAACCTTTCTACAAAGTTTTGTGGGGTTACTTGAATCTGTTTGGAAGTTAGGTGCCTTTCTGTGATTGGACACACATTGCCATACCCCTTTTGGCCATTGGGTGTGGAAAGTTAATCAGGGCCAGAGCAATTTAGAGAGAGAGTGGACCAAAATGCGTGACTCATTAGCCAATGAACAGCCAGGAGAGGGTCTGGCGCTACTTTTGAATGCTAAAATAAAGCTGATAATGTACAATTTGATAAAAAAAAAAAATCCCTTTCAAAGTACAACACAAACTGTTTTGTGGTGTTACGTGCCCCCTTTTCGCTATTGGATGTAGAACATGAATCACTTTGTCCTTGGCCCATGACCAACATTCCTGCACAGTTTTGTGGTGTTACATGCATCCATTTAGAAGTTAGGTACCTTTTTTGTGATTGAACTTCTGGCCAGTTGGTGTGGAAAGTTAATCCTAAATTGGCCCATGACCTGCATTTCTGTCAAGTTCCGTGCAAATCCCTTCACAACTTTTTGAGATATCCTGCTGGCAAACAGACAAAATGGGGCAAAAACATAACCTCCCGCCAACTCCCTTGGCCGGGCCTTTCTGCCCAGCCAACTCCATGGCGGAGGTAATAATGATAATAATAATATTAATAATATTAATAATAATAATAATAATAATAATAATGTTATTATCACACTTCACTGTGCAGTACAGTTCAGAAATTCACTCAGATTCTTCTACCCTTTCTTCACCAGAGATGGAAAATGTATTTCGTATGAGGTTAATTCCACCATAGCAGGAAACTCTACTAAGGTGACTTGTAAGTAAAATGTGTTATTGTATGTACTAACACAGGGTAACTGCCAATTATTAGCTATAATCTACTGTAAGTACATAATTATACATTTAAACCAGCAGCTACCTCTTTTTATGCCCAATAGTCAACTTTAACGCCACCACCAGTGACCATGATGGGAAGTACCTGGAGACCTGTCCTGACTGCATCCTGTGGAGAGACAAGTCAGAGCTGGTGACCAATGGGGAAACGCACAAAGGCAGAAACCTCTTCTTCTTCTGTGAGTTTAATTGTTGTCTGTAATCGTCTTATTTCTATAGGCTACAGTATTTTAACTGTTGATCAGATATACAGTACGGTAGGCTACATTATTTTAACTGTCAATAGGTATACAGTAGGCTACCGTAGGTTTTGACTAGTTCATTGGTATCACATGCTCTCCACTCTCCCTCTCTCCCTGTCCTGTCCCGCAGCGAGGACTGGGAAAGTAGAGGCTTCTCAGCTGGAGGTTTTCAAGAAACAGGCAGCATGCCTCAACTTCCCCTCTGACTTCCACTTTGGAGACGACACAGGTAGGATACCTCTCTCTCTCTCTCTCTCTCTCTCTCTCAGCTTCACCACTACACACAGCACTACTCTGCATGTGTACTGATGCTGATGCACTGTGCCACCATCATCTCCTGCCTCTCTTTCAGACTTGTGTCCTGATGAGAAGGAGGCTGCCTCACCGCTAAATGAAGAATAACAACACAGAAAAGGCACATTAAAGGGACTGTTGTCATCTGCTATACTGAGACCTCTTCACATCCTGAAGCTATTCCTCCACTCATATTTGTATTCAAGTTTGCTCTCTTAGATGTGTTTAGTTGAGTCCCAGTGGCCCTTGTACTGTATGCAATGTATCAGAGATGTATCATCTTGCTATAGATGTAAAGAGAACACCTCTTTTGCTCTGCAGGGGGCGTTGTTTGATGCAGTTATTTGGGATCACAGCCCATCTAAGGTTGTAACTGCCTTGAGGAAACAAAGAGCTACTTGGCCTGAAGTTACTCCTTATGTCAGATTTGCCATTTAGATGACGTCTTGTTATATTAAAGAGAATGAAATCGACCATGTGATTTATTGGACATATTAGACACAGCCATATGGGTGCACCAAAAAGCAGTATGAAAGCACAACAAGCAAGTACATTTACTCTCAGATTTATCAAACAAGATGGACACCACCTGAATGTTTGTTTCTTCTATAAAACCAAAGCTTTGCATAAAATCACGTGTCCAAGTGGGGTCACAAAAAAGGTTGAGAAGCCCTGCCCTAGTGATTCCCAAAAGCTCGCTCTGAACACACGTGCCCCATCCATGAAGGGGCTGCAGTAACAGCATGAGGTAACATAGTGACGGTGTTTTCCTCTTGGCACTTCTTCATTCACTAGACTGTATGTGTATCGTCTACTAAGTGTTGTTGAAGATATTCCCCAGTATTCTTCCGTTTAATAGCCAAAACTATTCCATTATGCAAAAGAATTGCCAACCATTTTGCATAATCTAAACCTTTTATGACCTACAGTACAATGAAGTAGACGCATACCTTCAAAATTAGGATAAAGGACTCACTACATAGATTCGCAGAGGAGATGCCTATTTGATGCTGTTGATGGTAGTCTCATGTGGCCAGCTGTCCCATCATGGATATATGCCTCACTGCACAAATCTAAAACACAATGACAGGACATTTTGAGTTCATGAAAAGTGATTTTGATTTCTCCGAGGTTTCATCGGACGGCTTTACAACAACAGAGACCGGAGATTGTCTGGCTGAAATCAAGCTGTAACATGTTGTAATTCCATATGTAATTCAAGTTCTAATCGTTTCACTGCACTGTCTTTATTTCACAGTGAATGTAACTGTAAATGCATCATGGGGATTGTACATCTGAGAAATTCAGGCTCATTTAGTGAGCCTCCCAAGAGTGTCGGGTGTGAGAGAGAGAGAGAGAGAGAGATAGAGAGAGAGAGAGAGAGAGGGAGAGGGAGAGAGAGAGAGAGAGAGAGAGAGGGAGAGGAAGAGGGAGAGAGAGAGAGAGAGAGATAGAGAGAGAAGAGAATTCATTAAGACTAGGTGCATGTCTCATCCTCTGCTGCTGGTCTCCAGTGTGGCTGTCTGCTCTGACGTGAAGGCTCAGTAAATAAGTTGTTTCTCAGTCCTGCAGCAAAGTACGAACCTGGAATGAAGGTAAATTCACAAAAATGGCTCTGACGAGACATAAAACAGACATGTCCCTGTTGCCTCTATTCTTGTGCCGTCTTCCACAAGAGGTGTTAACTGCTACGCTGAACAATATAGGGAGCGAATTCAACTCCAGCAGCAGGTAATAGATAACACAACCACCCTCTTCCTCAAGGCGACCATAAAATCACTGCTGTCAATGTGTGATCATGCATTAAATGAACTAGCGGTCTCCGAGGTGATCTAGTTGTGTAGAGTGTCGCAAACCTGAGCTGGAGACTAGACTCACTGCCTCCGTTTCTGCTAAAGGACAACTGTGGAAGAAAAAGGAAGAGTTGGGGACGTCTGGGTATTACAGAGGTAAAAGCACCGTACCACCGCGGAGGCCCGGGTTCAATACCCGGCAGCGGTACCTCCGGCTTGGTCAGACGTCCTTGGCAAGGAGTCCTGGTCGCTGCACCAGTGCTTCCTGTGGTCGGTCGGGGCACCCATACGGGGAGGAGCGAGGAGGGGAACTGGGGGGAATAGCTCGATTCTCCCACATGCTACGTCCTGCTGGTGAAACCCCTCGCTGTCAGGTGAAAAGAAGCGGCTGGCGACTATAAATGTATCGGAGGAAGTATGTGCTAGTCTACGGCTCAAACCAGCACACCAACCGACCACCCTCCCACTGCACACACACACTCCTCACGGAAAGAAAAGCGTCAACACCTTGACTTAAGGGAAGAGAAGCTTTATACCAGCATATTCAAAACCCATGTAGTACTTCTCAGTGCATTTACAAAAACATAATACAAGAGAAGAATAAAAAAGAGAAAAATGAACACGTCACAAATGGAGTCCCACATAACTGCAACAAAACAGGAAAACATGATACAATTTACAAATGCATCGTCTTGTATTTCCCACATTATGGCTTCAAACTAACAGGAAAACAAACAGAAACGCCCCTTTTGCTGTTCCGCTCTCTCCATTTTTTTTAAATAATAATATCAAATACACATACAAGACAGAGGAGCTACATTTGTGATCTGTACACTTTGCTGTCAGGGAGGGGAAAGGAGAATGTTCACAGGCATGTCGTCCTTCTATACATAATAATACATCTTGGGCAGTGAAAAAGGTTTAAAACATTGATTAAAAACAAGCCTATTTTGCCTTTCTATACCAACTAACCTTCCAAATCATACTGAGATCACAGTTTATCCGGATGACAATAATAAATTAGGTGACCAAAGTGGCTGTATAAGTTTGTTATTTACTGGATACCTTCCCTTCGGATCATCGGTCTTAATTTCTTTCTGTCTCACTCGCTCAGTTTAACATTTTGCACCCAGAGGGCCGTAGGGCATAACTTCCTGTCTTTATTTCATGAGACATTCTATCTTATGTCCGTATTCATTTTGCAACTCCAGGGCAAAACCCATCAAATCAGTTTCACCGAGGCTTTAATAACTAGAGATAAGAGAGGCCATACAACACAGCAAGCAAAACCAACAAATTCAATGAAAACAGATTCAATGCCTCCTGTTGCAGAACATGGCTGAAAAAGCATAATCTAATCTCTCTCTCTCTCTCTCTCTCTCTTTCTCTCTCCGTCTTTTGCCCTCTACTTGTGCAGTCAATAGAAAGCACATGTGGAAACCTCTAGATGGTGTCTTAGGGTGCTTTCTCACTGGGAACGATTGCTTTGGTTCAGTTCCATTCCAGAGTACGATTGCCCCCCTCCCCTCTCCCAATTTGGTCAATTTGGGAACAAGTGTGCTCGGAAACGGTCCCGGGTTGTGTGAAAGCACCCTTACAGCCAAAACACACCATACGCCGAAGCTACGCTGAAGCCACGCTGAAGCAACGCAGTGATAGTTTCAGCTTCTGTTCTATTTTTCAAGCGTGCAGCACGCTGCACCCGAGTAGCCAGGCATGAAGTCAATGCAAGTTGTGAATGGTGGGAGGGCAGCGCCGAGCGAGGTGCTGAGGAAAAGAGAGTGCTTCTGGTGTAAATGGCAAGGCTCCTGCTTGAAGCTTCCCTGAAGCGCTGCTTCAGCGCTGCTTCTGAGATGCCTATGGTGTGACCCAGGGGTTAGTATCCTACTATTATAATAGGGCGTCCGGCGGTTCCGCGGCGGCGCGGTGCACAATTGCTCAATTGAGCGGGAAAGGTTGTGCAGCAGCCGAGCTGCGTCTGCGAGCCCGCAAAGTGGGCGAGACCTCGAGGGCAAACCAACGAGGCACGGTAGAAATGAGCACTGCCAGTTCAGCGGGCGAGCCAGCGAGGGATGCTAGAAAGGAGCGCTCAATTTCTAGTATTATTAATATTGGAGAGTCTCACAGTGGGAGTGCGGATGCAAAGATTTTCTGCTGAATATATGAAGATGAATCACTATTGTAAGAAAAAGCTGGTCGAACTAGTTTCGGTCTGTACTAGTGGGTGTTAACTTGTGCACATGGCTTCTTCCCCAGTCTTATCTTTATCTTACATTCTTAATGCCTTCTCCAGAGAAATTACTCTTAGCATATAGTGACTGATCTTGTACGGACCTGGAACAAAGCTCTATTGCTCATAAACTATTTATTACAATGTGATTTCTAACTCCGTATGGAGACAAAACTTTCAGCTTGTGCTCAACACTTTGCCAATCATGTCAAAACACAGAGAGAGCAGACTGATCTACTTGCTTTGTCTCATCAGGCCTTGCAAACATGTGATACAGCCGTGGCAGAGTGAGACATCTCACTTTTCACCCTCACCTCTGGTTCAGATCGGGGCTAGAAAGGAAAAGAAAAAGATTCGATGGCAGGGCAGCTGACTCTCAGACCCTTAATATAAAAACAAAACAAAATGTCAGCGACAGTCTGAAAGAATCGATTCCAGATGAGATCACCCATTTAAAAAATACTCGACAAATACCTGTCCAACTTTCAAATATCTATCGCAGTACAGTGCTTGTGATCGCTCCGATACGAGGTTGTTGTAGGTGTCATCGTCATCCATTCAGGGACAGAGTCATTTGCAGGAAAAAAAACAAAAACAGGAAATGGATGTTTGCCTTGTTCCATGTGATGTTCCCATTGACCAAAAAACTGTCCATATCTCCTTAAATCCTCCAGAATTTAAATTGAGGACAAATAGGGGTACTGGCCTTTTTTCTTCGGGCATCAACTCCATGATATGGTGGAAAGCACAGGGTCAGCCTGTGAGCGGAGTGTGTGCACACAGTCACATACGCACACAGTATGCAAATATACAAAGAGGTTTCCTCCTGGTTCTTTAAATTTGGTTCCTTTGTACAGTCTCATAGTTGCAGAGGAAGAAGTGATGGATGGAGCAGAGTCACCACGTAGAACAGGAGAGGGAACAGGAGAGGAGAGACAGAAACCAGGAGGGGGGGGAGGGGCCCGGGGGCAACTGTCCTGATTGGGCAGCTGGCAGAGGAAGAAGAGTCACTGGCCTAGATGACATCACATCCTGTCTCTTTTTGCTTTTCGCCGATCCACACCAGCTGACCGACCGACCGACCAACCAGCTTTCAGAGCCTTCACACACTCATCGTCATGTTTGGAGAATACTGCACAGATGAACAAAGGAAGCAGAGAGAGAGAGATGTGGAGGGAGTGAGGTAAGTGTGTGTGAGAGAAGCACAGCCAATGCTAATCATATGCTTTAATAAAATGACCTGCGTCAGCACAGCAGCTAGTACTCAGTCCAAACTGCTACGGGGGGGAAAAGTCTCAATATTATTTCCAGCAATGTGTGCAGTAGCAACTCTCTCAAGGGTTTAAAGTGCACATAAAGATATCTTTTTATCACTGTTTTTTTTACTTGTCATTTTTTAAGAGGGTTGTTGTCGCATATCAATGATCCCCTGTAACATCTGTCAGTGCAAAAGATGGCAGCAGACTCACGCTCTCATTCTGAAAAGGGTTCAGGAAGTTTCCTCCCATCTCTCCGTCCTCTCTGGGAGTCCCCGGCTGGTTACTCATACTTAAGTTACCAGGAGAGTTCTGCAACACACAGCATTAATAATAGATGCATGTTACTAAAACTATAATCATCAGATATGCAGTGCTATTACAAACAGGGCTGTTACAGTAGATTAACGCATTCTATTACCTTAGGGAGACTGTCTATATCACCAGACCCTGACAGAAGGAATGAAAATGAGAGAAATAATGATGAGCAAATGAGCTCCGGACTTTCTGGAGTGCAAAGTGTTCCGAATTTATTTGTGGCACACACAGAGCAGAGAGTTAGAGTTGACAAAGGTCATGTGACCCACACAGAAGAGAGAGTTAGAGTTGATGAAGGCCATGTGACCCACACAGAAGAGAGAGTTAGAGTTGATGAAGGTCATGTGACCCACACAGAAGAGAGAGTTAGAGTTGATGAAGGTCATGTGACCCACACAGAACAGAGAGTTAGAGTTGATGAAGGCCATGTGACCCACACAGAAGAGAGAGTTAGAGTTGATGAAGGTCATGTGACCCACACAGAAGAGAGAGTTAGAGTTGATGAAGGCCATGTGACCCATACAGAAGAGAGAGTTAGAGTTGATGAAGGTCATGTGACCCACACAGAAGAGAGAGTTAGAGTTGATGAAGGTCATGTGACCCACACAGAACAGAGAGTTAGAGTTGATGGTCATGTGACCCACACAGAACAGAGAGTTAGAGTTGAAAAAGGTCATGTGACCCACAAAGACTTTGTTTCTGTACCTAATGATCCATTCATGTGATGGGGCTCCATTCCAGCCATTCCTCCCAATGGACCATCACCACCCGGACCCATAGGGAACTAAGGAGAACATGAACAGTACAGTATACAGTGGATAGCACAAGTTACACACCCTTTCATATTATTTTGTAGTTTTTATTACCTAGAGGTCTGAAGAAGACATGATTTTACAAATTTTAAATACTTTTCCCACTTTCATTTGGATGTAGCAATCAGCAAAACTCACAATGAAAAAAAAAAAACCTTGGTTGTGTGTGTCAGTGTGCCCACACCACGCATAACTGAGCATTGTGTTTGACTTAAGATTTAACTCATCCAATTGCAAAGCATGCACAAAGCTAACACACACACACACACACACACACACACACACACACACACACACACACACACACACACACACACACACACACACACACACACACACACACACACACACACACACACACACGCACACAGTGTAACCAGAAACACTCAAACGCATTCAGACACAGCAATATACAAGAAAAAATAATGTTGTCTCACATTTGGCCGGCTTCCACCTGGGGGGCCTGTGTTGATCATAGTGTACATGTTGTCACCCGAGTTGGTGGAATCTGACAGAAACGGAATAAGAGGCTAAATGTAATTTCACCACAGTGTTTATGGTCATGCATTGCATTGCATTGTATAGCATAGCATAGCATAGCATAGCATAGCATAGCATAGCATAGCATAACATAACATAACATAACATACCTGCTGGACTGGGCATTATTGGAGTACCAGGTGGTCCCCCTCCTCCCGGAGGTCCCTGAGATGAAGATTATGACATTGTGAGACAAATTATGTATAATGAAGCCTGGACAGCAAGCGAACAGAAACAGTTAACTCAAAGACACGTACCACATAACTCCCTGGGGATGCAGAAGAGTAGGGGATCTACAAGAAATAGAGAGAGACGTGATGAAAGAATGAAGGGTGGATGGATGGAGAACCGGTGGTCTCTGCTCCTTTGTACGGGTACTTACAGAATTGGCATTTGGAGGATTTGGCCAGGGTCTACCCCCTCCAGGTCCCCTGAAAAAAACACACACACAAACCTTAGTTTTGTGCTTTTGGCGAGCTGCTTTGTATTTCACAAATTCAGTGCAGCACAGTTGGCATCAACAAGCCAGTGTGTTGCCAGAGAGAGGTGACAGGAAGGAGAAGAGAGCAAACTCAAAGGGAAGACAACATAGAGGGAGGCCAGCTCTCAGCTCCCCTTCCAGACCTGCGAGAGCCAAGAACATACAAGAACATACAAGATGCTGGTCATTGAAAGCTGCATAGAGGGAAGTGACTGACTGACTGCATCTACTGAAGTGACTGATTAAGGACATTCGGTTTTTAATGTTGTCCTTCAGAACTGGCGGGCTGAGGGAAAAGTCGGGAGCTGATTTACATTTTAGAAGTTAGAGAAAATACAAGAAAGAGAGAGAGAGAGAGAGAGAAAAACATTCCCTATTTTCTAAACTGCTTAACTAGCCATATTCCTTTCTGCTCTGTATGCCTGTGTGTATGTGTGTGTGTGTGTGTGTGTGTGTGTGTGTGTGTGTGTGTGTGTGTGTGTGTGTGTGTGTGTGTGTGTGTGTGTGTGTGTGTGTGTGTGTGTGTGTAGGTAACACTCACATGTTCATGCCAGGCATCCCAGGACCAACCAGGGCATTGAGCGGTGGTCTCATCCCACCTCCATAGCTCTGAAGAGAGAGAGAGAGGGGAGGGGGGGGGTCAGGCAGGGAATCCAATAAACACAATGCACACAAACTGCATGCAAGAGAAGAATACATAAACAGATAAATAAATAAGTCAATCTCCTCAGTGTAGACTCTTCCTCGCTCTCTATCAAGGCAACTCTTACAAACAAAAAGCAGGGATAGTAAACAGTGGGACATCCTCAGTTACATCTACAGGATCCAAGACCTTCAGTCAGACAAAGGTATCGGCAGCCCCGCTAATGACCACTGACCACAGAGAAACACCAACTCAGCATAACTTCAATCACAGTCACATACCTGCGGCCCTAGAGGAACCATGCCTCTGGGTGGGGTCATCCGCTGCATGGGCCCTCCCATATTTGGATGTACTGAAAAATAGAAAAATAGACAAATTACTACCAATCATCCATTTCCTTCAGGACAGTGTACACTCAGCATCCACTTTATTACTGCAGGTGCCTCTAGCTAGTGCCGGGTGGGAACCCTGTTGCCTCCAGAAGAGCTCGGATTCTTCATGGTGTGGATTCAACAAGGGGCAAAATTCCTCAGGGATCTTGGTCTATGATTGACCTACAGTATGATACGTTTGCTGCGTTCAAACGATGCTCCATTAGTACTAAGGACTGACTGAATGCCACCATTACACCCTCATCACCAGCCCGTCCCGTTGACTCCAGCCAGGACGGATCCATAAATTCAGATCCTGCCACCAGCATGTCCCAACAGAACCCAGGACTCATCAGACCAGGCAACGTTTTTCCACTCTTCAGTCTTCCATTTTGGCGATCACATGCCCACTACTGTCTTATCTTCCTGCTAGCCTCTCTCATCTACAAAGCTGATTTTTTTTTTTCTGAGTGGATGATTTTTGGTTTATTGCACCATTCTCTGTAAACTGCCGACACTGTAGTGTGCCAAAGTCCCAGGAGGACAGCCAATTCTAAGAGGCTGGACCCGGTGTGCCTGGCTCCAGAAATCAGACCAGGTTCAAAGTCGCTTCAGTGACACATCTCGCCCATTCTAATATAGTCCCACAGTAACTGAAGCTCATCCTGTATGCATGCTTTATACTCATTCATTCACGACACGTTGTCTGGAGGAACGAGCGCTGTGTGTAAACAGAGGTGTCTCTACTGTAATAAAGTGGATGTGAGTGCACTTGTACTGTACTCTGTGTGTGTGTGTGTGTGCGCGTGTGTGTGTGTGTGTGTGTGTGTGTGTGTGTGTGTGCGTGTGCGTGTGTGTACCTTGCTGTCTTGAGGGGTCCATCCCGCTGGGTAACATAGGCTGGCTGCCAGGAACTCCTCCAAGTCCCTGTAAAACGGGAGAAGGTCAATCTACTTATTCCTCTTCATCACCAACTTTATTGTCACACAGTTTCTCTCCATTTCTACTCTCCGCTCTTCCCCTGTGCGGCCTGCAGGTGTCAGTGTGGCTCTTACCTGATTGGGTAATCTGAGGGGTGGTCTGGGTCCTCCAGGGTATCGAGGTGACATGAACGGCTGACAAAACA
>NC_139631.1:28216018-28238518 GCF_964638095.1 Poromitra crassiceps | reverse complement strand
TATGTCACCGTCTGCGCTGCTACGATATATATATACTATACACACACACACTTATATATCTTCTTCCCCAGAGGCATATCTGCCCTGAATCAGTCCTCTAAATGCCCCTCAATGACTTGTCTGACTAGAACCCCCCCCCCCCCCCCCCCATATTACATACATATTACTGTTGCTAGTGATGGACATTGCACATTTGTGCTTTAAACATTGAACATTGAACCCCCTCCATCTACCTCTACCAGCTACTGTAGCACTGCCTGACTTTGCACATGAGCCGCAACCCTGTCCTACCGCTTACATGTTGCCAGTCTTCTTCTTACTATTGTATTGTTGTTGTTTTTTAATCATCTTATCATTTTAATGTAATGTCTTTTTTATTGCATCACATATGGCAGTCGCAACCTAATGACGTTGTACCTGGCTGGTACAATGACAATAAAGATATTCAATTCAATTCAATTCAATTAAACTCTCTCTCTCTCTCTCTCTCTCTCTCTCTCTCTCTCTCTCTCTCTCTCTCTCTCTCTCTCATATATATACAGTATATATATATATATATATATTTACCCTGCTAGCCGGGTGCTCTCCAGGAGAGTGCCCGGCTAGCAGGGTAATATATATATATATACATACATACATACATACATACATACATACATACACGTAATGCATGTATGTATGTATGTATGTACAGTATGTATAGTATGTATGTATGTATGTATGTATGTATGTATGTATGTATGTATGTATAGTATGTATGTATGTATGTATGTATGTACAGTATGTATAGTATGTATGTATGTATGTATGTATGTATGTATAGTATGTATGTATGTATGTATGTATGTATGTATGTATGTATGTATGTATGTACAGTATGTATGTATGTATGTATGTATGTATAGTATGTATGTATGTATGTATGTATGTATGTGTATGTAATGTATGTATGTATGTATGTACTGTATGTATACAACTTGCTATATGGGGTAATGGGTTGGATGTGGATCTAACATTGGAATTAAAGTGTAGACGAGGGCCTGGGAGCTATTTGCTAATCAACTACTGAGAGAATAGCATGTGTAAAGTCAATCCAATATCACTGATGGGCATTATAAGGATATGAGCTGGCCAGGTCGTTCCAGGTGTTAGGGGCAAACACCGGATAAGCTTGAGGATTTGTAGACCTGCTATCTCTACAAACTGCCCACTAATCTCTTGCTTATACCAATTCCCTTCTGCTGATTTGTGGCTGTGATAGCAAAGGAGTGAAAACATTTAATGCTCATTCCACGCTTAATACGGCACTATTAATAGTTAACTGGCAGCAATAGTGACATCAAACATGCTGATGTGCCAAGTCCATAACAGACATCGCAGAGCTGGAGTTAAACAAGGTTTACCAGTCATTCAAAAATAATGTAATCACTTTGATCATTCTAGTTGACTGTAACGCTGATGGGGTTTCACCCGATGTGATGTGACCAGATCACTGTAGTACTATTGGATTATGCAGGATACAATAGCATAGTGAACATGAAGCTCATGTTGACTGTTGGTTGTCATAATTCTTTAAACAAATTACACAGATTAATGCAGTCAAAGGACTCATTGAATTCCTGTTAGGCAGTTCTGTTCTAATCCTGGTGCGCAGCCAAACCCCACTCATTCCAGCACTTAACACACTTAACCTTCTCAAACACAAAAAGCACATAGTCTAATACACTGATAATGACTTGAATCATAAAGCACATAGTCTAATACACTGATAATTACTTAAATCATTTACATTTCTCACACACCAATGTTTACACTTTTATGACAAGGCTGTCTTAATCCAAGACAGAGAGGATATATTCAGCTGTGTGTGTGTGTGTGTGTGTGTGTGTGTGTGTGTGTGTGTGTGTGTGTGTGTGTGTGTGAGTGTGAGTGTGAGAGAGAGAGAGAGAGAGAGAGAGAGAGAGAGAGAGAGAGAGAGAGAGAGAGAGAGAGATAGAGAGAGAGTAATAGAGAGCCCCAGGAATGAGTCCGGAAAACATCGATGCTAACACTTCCGGGTTCTTCACTGTTTTCGCCTATGGGATTTCTGAATGGGTTTTTGGCGCGATGCTTCAAATAAGGTCTCTGGGCAACGCAAGCTTAATCAAACACGAACCAGTGTTCAGCAGGATAATCTTCACACATGAGGACCACTTTTATGAGTGTTTAAGGTTTTACGTGCCGTTAAAAGGGCGGCTAGCTAGCAAACGGCTAAATGAGACTACACTGTTGAGTCGACGGGGATATTATACGTCAATAACGTCATCACTTCAAAGGACAACACGGAAATTCTCTTTCCCTCACCTGGTTCAGCCCGGGGTAATCAGTGCACAGCAGCGCACACATCAACAACACTCCAGGTTGAGCGGTGACGTGACGTGGAAGCCTATGCGACACTGTGTGTAGTTCTGGATTAGCTTAGCACGAGCTTTTTACTTCTAGGGCTCGCATTTACGCTTCAAAACTCATGAAAGTGGTCCTCATGTGTGAAGATTATCCCGCTGAACACTGGTTCACATTTGAATAAACTTGCGTTGCCCAGAGACCTTATTTGAAGCATCGCGCCAAAAACCCATTCAAAAATCCCATAGGAAGAAACAGTGAAGAACCTGGAAGTCCGGGACTTCCGCGTTCCGACTACAAAAATACGTCATCCCTGGGGCTCTCTATATACAACACACAGACAGTCAGAGTCAGGCCAGTTAGAGGCATCACAGCTGCTGTTGTGGTTCCAGCACTTCACCTGAGTTGTATGGTTTTATTTTGCAAATTAATTAGAATGGTAATCATTATTTATCCCCATCACTATCATCATCTCGCAAATCAAATATTCAGTCGGGAAGGGACAAATATAGAGAGAGAGAGCTAACAGAGCATCATGTCACAAATAACCACAAAAAAATGTAAAACACTAAAAGGAAAGGTAGGATCTTGGTGAAATATTGTTGTATGTTTTAGATGACAGTGAACTACTGTATTCATGTCGAGGACCCCTAAACTGACACAACTTAGACCACGGGCCCCCATTTGATAAGATTTTCTCACAGGGTCACCCATCTGATAAGATTTTTGCTTTTAGATGTTTTATTACAGAAAGTGTATGAAACCCATGACCAAAATAGACATACATTCTGTCATTGTGTTACTTATGGACGGAATTATAGTGAAAATAAATTTTGCTGGGGACTCCTTGGAACCCCCTCAAGGACCCATGGTCCCCGGACCCCACTTTGGGAACCACTGAACTATAGTACTGTACATGGATCTGTAGCAGCTGACATGAGGCAGGGACCAAAAAAACAGAGAATGATACTGTGGATGATTTCTGATTGTTATTATTGTATTATTGGTGCCAATGTACCATAGGCTAATCCCCACATATCTGTAGGAGTTGTGGCTGAGGTGTTTGTGATGAAACTTGAGGCCATGGAAAGGCTCCTGACGCCCTCACAGGAACACCTGCACCTCCTGGCAAACTCATTTGTTGTCTAAATTATTCAAGCTGCCACCCTCCAGGAGAAAGCAATACAGCAAACACACAGACATACACGACATTTCACTACATCACCCAGCATGCACTGCTCCACCCTCCACAAGAGGAGGACACAAGTCCAAAATGGGATTTGGGTGAGCAGATCAAGTAAGCTTTATTTATTAATACAGCATAGCACATTTCATACAAACTAATGCATTGCAATGCGCTTCACATTAAAAAATAATACAATAAAAAATATGGTTAAGGATACATAAAAACTAAAGAATACTGACGATAACAAATAATAAAATGCAGATAAAAAAAATAGTAAGCAATAAGAGAGACGATGATCAAATCAAAATATGAGAACTCAAAGTTCTAAGAAAAAGTTTTAAGATGTACCTGCTTAGTGATGCTAAACGGGTACATCTTAGACTACGTCCAGACTAGGCCATATTTATTCTTAGCAGGTGTATTGAAAACACATGCATTTTAGCAGTGTCTCAGAAATAGTCTTCGTCTATACTACAGGCCGGCAGATGCATATCAAATGACCATCCATTCACGTACACTGGGCATGTGTGTGCCATCACTGTGCGTGACACCAAGCTGGGTGTTGTTTAGTGTGCATACAGTAAGAATTTTAATTCTTTTATTTTACAGCGGCAGCACGGTCCGCTATACTATAGCACGAGGGAGAGAGAGAGAGAGAGAGAGAGAGAGAGAGAGAGAGAGAGAGAGAGAGATTCTCAGTATAAGAATACTGTTGCGTCAAGAAATGGCATTGATGAGAAGGAAAAGACAAACAAACGACATAAATATGAATGGATCATCCAACAAATTAGTAAGTGGGCATAAGAATTTTAATGATTTTATTTCACAGCGGCACACGGCCCGGGAGAAAACACTATAAGAAGGCGACGCTCGTTTCTCTAAGTAATCTACGGATAAAATATTGCTGGCGAGTGGAAATAAAGTGTCGGAAAATATATGAAATAAAATCATATGCTCACCGGAATAAAATGACTGAAAGATTAATAAGACGGATGGAATTAATGGTGGCATTGATGAGAAGGAAAAGACATGATAAACGGATTCTCCAACTAATTATTGAGTCACAAAACTAGTCACATTTATTGTCAATAAAAAAGAACAGATGGGAGAACATATGTGATGCAGCATTGACAGCATCGGTCATTTCTTGCTCCTTTTTTAAAAATCAGTTGCTTTCAAGCTACTGAGGTCTGCTGAACGTGGTATACATTGCATACTGGTATAGCACTGCCAAGGACTAGGAAAGACGGTCAAACTGTGTGGTCAAATCATGCGTCAACATCAAAAGGACCTGGCTCACTGGACTACTTGCCCTGTCTGACCCAAAAGGCAGACAGGATCATCACACCCTCTTCAGTTCTCAGCCACTCCATCAGGAGTTTGATGTCATGTTGTGCGAGCGCAGGTTCAGAAGTGCTGGACTACAACAAAGAGGGGCATGACCTCATTTATTCCTTCAGCCATCGCTGAACTGCAGACCGTTTCAATGGCGAGGATCCTGTGTACTGTACAATCTCTCCAGCCTGTGCACTTCACTATTACACTTGACAATGGTGCTCTACCTATCAAGTATACTTTTATTTTATGCGATAATTGTGGAATAATTGCTGAGATGAGGGTTGATTGAGCTGTCTGTTCATTGTAATTGTGTTGTCTGCGCTGTACAACACATTTGAAACATTAAAGCTTTCTAATCTAACAGTCGATCAGAAACAGCCGGTGTGAAGTGTTGGAAACACGCTGTGCTTTCTGGTATAAAATGCACAGATTTGTTGCCAAAATTGTAGATAGTTAAATCTAGTGCGATTGCACTACACCACTCCACCTGACAACCTCTCTTCCTCTATTCTTCTCTTATCGCAACTGAATTTACACTAAACCCCACCAGACTAAAGGGCTCAGTACTTAACCAAATAACTCTCAGACTCTTTTCACTGGGGCCTGTTTACTGATTGTGTGTTCCTGCATGTGTGTAATCATGCTTGTGTGTGTGTGTGTGTGTGTGTGTGTGTGTGTGTGTGTGTGTGTGTGTGTGTGTGTGTGTGTGTGTGTGTGTGTGTGTGTGTGTGTGTGTGTGTGTAAAGGTGGGGTGTCATCTTCATTCACTACTCCACAGGCTGAGAGACACTCAGAGATGCGTGAGTGGAATCTGAAAACACTGTCTATTCTCTCTCTCTCTCTGTCTCTCTCTCTCTGTCTCTCTCTCTCTCTCTCTCTCTCTCTCTCTCTCTCTCTCTCTCTCTCTCTCTCTCTCTCTCTCTCTCTCTCTCTCTCTCTCTCTCACTGTCTCAAGCTGCATCGGTCGCTGTATATTTTCTCCAGCTCCTGTTTTTGATATGCCTTCACTATGCTTCTCACACAAATCAGCTGTGCCTCATTTTGCATGCATCTATACACCGGCCTAACTTTGGCTCGTTATCATGGTGCGGTAATTAGTCTTAAACGGCTTCTCTGTCTAAATATTTTACACTATAACAACTGGTTGGAAAACAATGGGCGATTACATGTCCGAATGCTTGCTATTGGGATTGGATTGCAGTGGAAAGTGAGAGAAGTCGGAGCAGCGAGAGTTAGAGGAAGAGGTCAGAGATCTCTCATAACGTTGGCGGTGTTTGGCGAGCGGTTGGGTGGGGGGCGCTAGTGGGGTGTGGAGGGGTTTTGCCACTGAGTCTCAAGGCCACCCCCATTACATTACAACAGGATACACAAATGACACACCACACAGGAAGGAACCCCGTCCCCCCTCCCTCTCCCCCACTCCCTCCATCCTCTCAAATGCCATTAGTACACTTCCTGAACAAGGGAGGGGGAATGGAAAGAAGAGATGCTACCACTCTGCATGAAATGCACGCACACACGCACACACACACACGCATGCACGCACACGCACACGCACACGCACACGCAGACACACTCACACACACAGTGACAAGCAACGAGTTGGATATAACTGTAACTTTGTAGTAGGACTGGGTGATATGGTTGAAATAGTCTTTCTTGATATCAATATAAATTATATCACGATATGGTTCATGTACTATACAAACTCACGTTAAATAATGAAATGAATGTTCATCTCATTGAACTGAATAATGTCTCTAAATGAAATTTGCTCATCGTCATCAATTTAGACAGCAGAAATGTGTGCCATGATATTAAAATATCTTCATATCGTCATCAGATATGATATATTCCACTGAAAGATGAGAAAAGATCATATTGTATTATCGCCCAGCCCTACTTTGTAGTCTGTCTATAATCGTTACTGTCAAAAGTGTAGCTATGAATGTACAGCTATAACTGATGGAAAACTGTCAGACTTTAGCAACACGGGAGAGAGATGGGGAGAGAGAGAGAGAGAGAGAGGGAGCGAGAGAGAGGGAGGGAGAGAGAGAGAGAGAGGGAGAGAGAGAGAGAGAGAGAGGAAAGTGTGTGTTGCTGCTGGTTTGAGCCGAGAAGAGAATGGGTGTTTGTGCTCTGCTTTTAACCATGTATTATTCACAGTCTCCCGTGGCGACCAGACAGTTCAGCACGCTCCACTGTCCCAATCCGCAGCCCAAACGCACTTTTCAATTTCAAGGCAGATAGGCTTAAAAATCGCCCTCTGGCATTCAGCGCTCTCCTTCCTACCAAAACATGCCATGTATTCATGCTACACACGAGTACAACGCAGCAGTGAGTGTGTGTGGGTGTGTGGGGCAGGGCGCACAGATATTTTCCCTCCTACGTGCGCTTCCTCCAAGATCTCTGCTGTTTAGCGAAAATATCCGGTGCAGGCCGAGCCGCCAAGAATAAACATATTAGCCGCGTACATCCACACAGCGCCTTTCTCCCTTTCTGTTTAACACCCGGAGAAACCCCAGAGTGCTCCAGCGGAAGAGAGAGACAGAGAGAGAGAGGGAGTGGAAGGCGGAGGAATGGTTTCAACCTGCACACAATAAGTAGTTTGGTTTCCAGCCAAATTTGAACCGAATCTTCAGAAAATCGTCAAAAGAAAATGCAAAGTTAAGTGCATTTCCATCCTCTACTGTTATGTGAATATTAGGAGTTGGCGATGAGGGCAAAGCCAGTTGTGCTGTCTCCCTGCGGCTGATTAAAAGCTGATATGTAGTAGGGGCGCCCCGGTGGCTCACCTGGTAGAGAGCGTACCTCAAAGGCTATTGTTCTTTGTGCGGCCGACCCGGGTTCGAATCCAACCCGTGGTCCTTTGCCACATGTCGTCCCCTCTCTCCTTTCCCACCTTTCCTGTCTGCCTGCTGTCCTATCAAATAAGGCCACAAGTGAACACAAGGTTCATTGTGTTGTAACTTTGCCCTGATGAAGGTCATGTGAACCAAAAGCTTGGTACATAAGTAAAGATATTTGCATGGATCAAAGTGTGCAGAACCTTTGAAAACTAGACTGAACAAGATTGAGACCACCACCTCTACAAGTAAGTGGCCTCTGGCACCATCTTGTGCAGAACCTTTTTTTTGGTATTTGGCATTTTCCAGTCATGAGTGCAGTGATCCTACTGAACGATCAAATAAAGGCCAAATGTCCCCCAAAAAATAACATAATAAAATGCCGTTGTCTTGCATGCAGCGTCTTGCA
Source organism: Poromitra crassiceps (assembly GCF_964638095.1). NCBI lineage: Eukaryota > Metazoa > Chordata > Actinopteri > Beryciformes > Melamphaidae > Poromitra > Poromitra crassiceps. Next base: position 28,230,357 of record NC_139631.1, on the reverse strand, counting down.
GTGCTCTAAACATCTATTAAAAGTTTTTTGATTATCTACAATGCTACATAAAATGGATTACCAGGTGCCACTCTTCAATTCGGCATACATATAATCCACAGAGCAGTTACTTTAAGTGAATAAAATGTCATTTCTAGAAGTGAGTCACCTGCTGATCCCGCAGTCTTCCGTTAAAACACACAGTGGTGGGTGGTCTAAACCTTCAAATGGTGCCTAAATGCGTAACTTATTTACTTTACAAGTGTATTTAGTGTATGCCGACATGTAGAGTGCATCCTAGCCTACCTATTCGTGAACAAGCCTTTTACGGTCGGGGTGTCATTTTTGGCAGTAAGCAAGGCAACATGAAACTGCGTGTTTTTTGAATGGGGTTTGGTTAAAACGAGAGCTAACCGAGAGACAGCAGAATTCCCACCGGCGCCCAGGCGCTCTCCAGTGTGTCATTACAGCTGATGATCCTCGTATCTACCGCAGCCGTAACGACAGAGTACAATACTCATCTACCTGGTCTCACTGGCTGATTACAGGTAGGGCCATATCAATTACTAAGTTGTGCACACCAGCGACGAGGGGGACCGCTGGCTGAGTTTCCTTTATCGCTGATGTCCTTATCGACCCCCGTAAACATGTCTGGCCTGTGTGAAGCTGCCAGGGAGCGCTATAATATGTGAGGTGGGAGCTGCGGAGCTGATGCGCTGTCAGATACGCGCACACACACACACAGATTTACACAGCTGTAAATGATAGTCACTTTGGAGCGGTGGGGAGCCGCCGCACTCCTCCCCGCCACTATCTCGCTCAGTTCACAGACAGTGGAGGAGATAAAGGGAGACGGAGCGAGCTGAGGAGCGGAAAGGGTGAGAGACGCTACGCTGCCGCCGAGGCCGATTTGAAAAGCCACGTCTTGAGATGAAGGGGAGATTCTGTCACGGGGCAGCGAGATGGTTTTGTATATCTTGGCAGATCGATAGAAAGACTTACAGAATATCGATCCAGCTAGAATCCAGGGATTGTGTGATCTATATACATATACCATCGAATTGATCCAGGCCTTTTATCGTATATCATGTTGCAGTTGTGGAGATAGAGGAACTAGAATTAGCAGAACTGTTGACACCACCCCTTGTGGGCAACCGGCCACAGGGAGTGTGTGAGGAGCCACATTGGGTGTCTCGTCTCTCGTCTTGTGGCCCCTCTAGTGCTAGAAGGCCAGACACAGGAGACAGCACAATATGGTAGTGTGGTAAACCAGCTGGTAGTGTGGTAAACCAGCTGCTCACGTCAACTCACATTTCATTTCGTTCTACCAGACCGTCTGGCCTCAAGCTTTCACCCAGTGTTTGCAGTGGGCGGGAGTTGGGAGGGTGTACTTGCCTCGACAGACAACTCCTTCAGCCAATCAGCGTTGGATCCAGTCAAATGCAAATCTACTCGGGAGAACGGCAAAAACATATTTTCTGCCGAGAAACTCTGCTGTTGCATACTCCTGTACTTGCTTAATTGTCGTTATTGAGTCTATTTTTGCAATAACACTTCATGGCTGCATAAACCTGACAAACATTGACGTTACTGCTCGAGGTGGACAGCCACGGAGGCAGCCATTACCATTTTGCCAGCGGCGTTCCTGATTGGCCGGTTACGATGTCAACTATGAGGAGGGTTGCTGATTGGCTAGACTGAGTACTTTGTAATTTCTGAAAACACCCTCCCTGGGTTGGAGGCCAGACGGTCTGGTAGAACGAAATGTAATGTAAGTTCACGTGACTGGCTGGTTTACCAGGCTAAGGATATGGGTGTCTACAGGAGACAGCACAACAATATACTGTGAGGATATGGCTGTCTACAAGAGACAGCACAACAATATACTGTGAGGATATGGGTGTCTACTACAGCAAAACAACCACGGGTTAATCGGGGTCAAAGAGATAGCACGCCAGCCTGATCCTTTGAGCGTTCTCTGGCCTCCCTCTGCAGCCTGGCCTCAGTCTCTGGATCGCACAAACATCAACACTCTGACCACTGGAGACATGTAGCTGGAGACTCTTCCCTTCACCCTTAAAATCAATAACAATAACTGCAGTCAAACTGTTCAAAACAGTCAAAACTATTCTTCCTCAGCCGACAGCTCTGTCGGAGCCTGTCCTCTACCTCCTCGTCCTCCTCTGCCCCAACGTCACCTCTCCTCTCCGCTCCCCGCCCTTGCCCTCCGCTTTACCCCCGGCCACCGCAGAGCAGCCGGGCGCGCATATGTCAACACGCCGTAAACACGCCCGCTCGGCATGTCCGAACACGCATGTGACATGACTCAGCAGCGCAACGCGCCAGGCAGCGGAAAACACACGCTCCCTCAGAGACACTTTAGAAGAGGGACGAGCGTGACAGGCCAGGAAGAGAGAGAGAGAGAGAGAGAGAGAGAGAGAGGGAGAGAGAGAGAGAGAGATAAGCAGAGGGAACGGACGAGGGCAAAACGGCTGACGAGCAAAAAAGAGGAAGAAACTGCGAAGAACTGCAGAGGGTGAGGTGGACAGGCGGGCGGGGAGAAAGACAGCTAACAATTGCAGAGGTCTTCTAAGGAAACGTGTGGTAGCACAGAAAAGTATAAGCGGCCCATGCAGCATACAATCAACATGGAAATGTCTCTTGTTTTTTAACTGCTGAAGTCATGACAACCGTTTCTGTTCCGTCTCGGCTCTCAATCTATGGAAGTTCTCGTTCCCTCTCTCCCTTCACTCCCTCTACGCTCGGCTCGCTCTTCATTGCCATGGCAATGATGTTACAGTGAGTCACCTCCACATCTCCCTCCTCCTCCTCAGCACCGCCAAGAAACGAGAGAGAGAGAGAGAGAGAGGGAGGGAGAGAGAGAGAGAGGGAGGGAGGGAGAGAGAGGGGGAGGGAGGGAGAGAGAGAGTAGAGGAGAAAGGGCTCTGTTTCCCTGGAAACAGACTGGGGGTCTCCCCAACCCCCATTGGTTCTCAACTGGGTGGAATCAGCTTGTTACCCACAATGCTTAGAGCCAACAGAGTCTCTGTTTCTATGTTGTCCCTGTCCTCTCTCAAGCGCTTTCTCCATAACAAAAAGGTCTGGTAGTTCTGTACTGGTGTCAGGTCGCAGTTCCTGGTATTGCAATCACAAGTTTAACCTATGCAAATGCCCTTCGCATAATAATGACCTGGTAATAAACCTCCACGGGTTTATTATGAAAAATCCTCAGGGATTTAACAAAGTCACACAGAGAGAACGATGGCTCGCCGTATCACTCTCAAAAGATGCTAACAATTTCTTCCTCAAAGCACACCAAGCTTTCGCCTCTGTGTCCAAGGTGTCAAGCTAGCAGGACTTTTTCATCTGGTCACAGCTCTTCATTGCAAGTCCTCATGGTAAACAGAAGTAGAAGTACAGAAAGTTGCAAGCTTTAACATCTCAAACTTGAAGATTTCTAACAAGTACCACAAAGGTACATTCGCCAAAAGAAAAAATAGTAAGAATATACTGTAGTAATTTGAAGGTCATGAATGAAGTAAATGAGATATACTGTATCCAAACATATTCAGTTACAGTTCACAAATGTAATATCAGAATAGGTTTATAATCTTTAGAAAAGTTATTGCAAATTGGAATTTACAGTTGTGTAGTTCATATGATCCTTGGTGTAGTATTTCAATGTATTTCTTCAGAGCTCAAGGAGTTTTCGTGAAGGAATTTCTACTGTGAATGAATTTAATTACACGTCTAAGCATAGTGATATGTCTTTACACAGCCTCCTGTCTTTAGTATTAAAATCTGTACATTTGAGATGGAGGGTGTCGACTCCTAGAGTGGTCAGATTTCATGGATAAAGAAGCTGCTGCACTTCTCACAGACAGAATAATCTCATGGGCCTCCCACTCAGTTCAGACGCTGCATAACTGCCTGGGGAGATGGCATTTCGTTAAAAAACTCAGCAGTCAGATTATTGGTTCCCAGCAGTTGACAGTGTGAGGCTGGAACAGTGACATGCACTGTGAATCGGAAATAGCATACAGTACTAAAAACAGGTGTGGCGTCTGTAAGGAAAGCTCCATATCATAATGATATAGGAGCGAGCGATCCTGAGATTAGAAACACAATTTGGTCAAGCGGCCAGATACCAAACATCTACCAGGTACTTTGGACCAGGAGGCCTACTGTATGCTCTAAACAGCCAATCCCTGACAGAGACGAGGTCAGCGGGCAGCAGAGCAAGGGCCAACTGGAAAACACTGTGTGATGTTAAAGAGGATGTCATAACCACTGATGATGTGGATGATGTGGCACGAGTTGACATGAGTTTAGCCACAAGCCCCCAAAAAAGTGCGCCCATGGCACATCATCCCCAACATCTCCACCCTAGAAATCGCTCGATTTCTAGGGTGGAGACTGGGGACCGTGAGATTTCTAGTCAATATAATTAATGTGATTATTAGGTCATTTATTTAGCTGTCTGCAAAAGTTATAGCACTTCCACCCTTTTTGTAGAATGACCCAAGATCGTTTTCTCAGCTACAGTGGTAAACAAAACATTAGGATGTCACAGTGAAGTTGACATTGGAACTTTTAGATAGAAAATGTCATCACTTCATCATTTTGTACTATTAGACATTTGTGGGAAATTTTGTCATAATTAGTGAGTTATGGACAAAACCGTATTTTGTGAGCTCACTGTTACCTTACCTTTGACCACCAAATTGTAATCAGTTCATCCTTGAGTCCAAGTGGACATTTGTGCCAAATTTGAAGAAATTCTCTCGAGGCGTTCCTGAGATATCTCATTAACGAGCATGGAACGGATGGACTTGAGGTCACACAGTGACCTTGAACTTTGACCTTTGACCACCCAAATCTAATCTGTTTATCCTGGAGTCCAAGGGGATGTTTGTGGCAAATTTGAAGAAATTCCCTCAAGGCAATCCTGAGATATCGTTTTAACGAGCAACCCGGACAACCCGAAAACAATGCCTCCGGCCACGGCTATCGCCGGCAGAGGTATAAAAAGTTAGACCTATAGCCATTATAATTTATGATTCTTTTCTTTGTCAATAAGTGAATAGTTAGCTGAAGAGTAGTTACAATGTTAAGGAAGAAGCCCAGGCAGTTTATGGATGACTTCCTCCTTCATTAACAGAAGTATTGACCGAGAGGATCCTCCATGAAGCTTTGAATTTTGAACCAAGAAAATAATAATTAAAGTGTTCGTTGTAGCCCTACTCTACCGTCCCTCTGCCTCATCCCAGTGTGCTGCCTCAACGGCACACACACCTGAGGACAGCATGTGTGCACCAGCGTATTTGCATAGATGACATACACTGTAAATGCATCAAGATGTAAATGAATAATGCAATCCCGTGCATGTTATTACAGATTTATAACTGTGTGTACCCTGTAGCTGTACAGTAAAGAGTGAATATGTACGCTGCTGTTAAATTGAGTGGTGCGCATACATTTCCATGCGTGAGTGAGTGTGTGTGTGTGTGTGTGTGTGTGTGTGTCTGTGTGTGTGTGTGTGTGTGTGTGTGTGTGTGTGTGTGTGTGTGTGTGTGTGTGTGTGTGTAAGATCTGGCAGTGTGAGACGGAGCATTGTGTCAAAGGCGGTTGCTCTCGGGGCTGCCTCTTGATCTCTTCTTCCCCTCTAACAGCCTTGTGCTTGCTATCTCTCACAGTGATACCAGGCACTCCTCGCTGTAGTGCCTGTCTGTGTACCGCTGTTTTTACACAGTGCATCTTAATGCCTGTTTGCTTTCCAGATCGTCCATCTGCCGCCCGCTGCTGCACTGCAAAAAAATATCCATCTTAAAAAGTCACTCAGTCGAGTTCCCTGTTTTCTTTAAGACTAGTAAAAAAAACAAATTCTTGATTTCTTTAAAACTAGTAAAAAAAAAAATCTGCCAATAGGGTGAGATAATTACACTTATTTCCAATGCAGTTTCACTGGGGAGAACTTTCTTCCAAGTGACAATACAGTATCTTGAAATACGGCAAATAACAAAGTAACCAACCTGTATCAAGTTAATGTCACTGGAGTCAAGCAAATTCATGAAACAATTTGATGCAGAAAAAAGTCAAATTATCCAACACGGTATTTTTCCACTTGTTTTAGGAAAAATATGTTTTCCAGACTCAACACAAGCCGAAATAATTTGACACCGGGCGGATATTTTTTGCAGTATGTGGCAGTAGGTTTCTCTGAATTTTGAAGGCTGTTTTTCGGTAGAACTTGCCAGCCTGTCAGTGTTTTTACCTTTCTGACTATCTGCCTGCATATCTGTCCATCTGTCTACCTCTCAGTTTTCCAACCCTAATGACCATCTATGCCTGTCACCTTGTGAGCCTGCCTGCCTGGCTGAATCTGCATGTGCAGCTTTGTTCCGTCACATTTGCCTGCTTGCCTTCTGGTTGATTGAATGGCACCTATTCTTATTTTCCTGACAGCTTTTCAAACTCGCTGAGAATCCATTCCACAGGCACACACATTCACGACAGAACTATATACCGCTAAAATCCCAAACACATAATTACCATGTGTGGCGACTGTAACGGCGCATTTCCAGGCCATTACAAACAAAGACGTTAACAAACACCTACTGTAAAAACATTTCAATGCACGCAGTATGAGAGTGCCGAATATTTGCAGTCACAGTCACCGTTTTATAAACTAAAAAATATTTTTTCCAGCAAAGATGAACTTAGCGTGCATGCTCTTTTACGCCAACGACCTGCTCCAGCTACACACATTCACATCTGTAAGCTGCCCAGTGAAACTGTTTGTCGCCGTCAGGTGAAAACCCTGTATCTCCAAAGTGTCAACTTCTCAGGAACGAAGACAAACTGCCTTATTTTAGCTTGATCTCTATGCATTTTTTACTTTAAAGGTCCCAATTCGTGCAGCTGTAACCTCTTAAAAACGTGTGTCTCTGGTCCATAAAACATGATTCTGGATTAATTTGTCGAAAATATAGCAACCCCGTTCGTTCTGACGGAGTTCTCACTTCCTCATCTCGTCGCTTCCCAAGAATGGTCTGTTTCTATAATATATTCAGAACTAACAGTTCCCATTGGCCGCTGAGGGAGAGCCCGCCCCAGGCACCAATCAGATTAGCGTCCGTGGACCAGCACGCTAGGTTGTGTCCACAACTAACGTTAGCAACGAGCTATCGCTAACTTAACGGTTGCTACGCTAAAGAGGACATCTCAAAATGCCTAGACTTACCGAATGCACCTCCGCAGTTGCTGGATCACGTACAGTTGGCGTCGCTCCAGCTAGAAGTGTTAATTTTGTGGCTATAGACAAAATGGTGCAGGTAGCTTGTGTGAGAGAGACCGCGCGCAGTATGCTTAAGGACCCGCGTGACGTAACATTAACCCGTCTGGGGGAACCGAGTGTAAGGGGCGTGGCTTGAAGGAGACTGCAGGGGAAAGCTGGATAGGGACAAATCCAACTCTGGCAGTTCTGAGGTTGTGACCACTCATTACAGGGAGGGATGACAGCAGTATATATGCATTTACAAGTAAAAACAGCTTTTGCACGGAATGGGACCTTTAACCAGTGGATTTTCTTTTGATTTCATGAAGCCCAAGAGGTCAGAGACATTTTCTCAACAACACTCTGAGGAGCATGTAGTCCTTCAACTGAAGTGAAAATATGAAAATCACACAAATTGGAGTTACATGGTTTTCATACAACAGCGTAGTTGGCTGCTATGGAGAAGAGAGCGTTTTTCATTCATTCTCCACCCGCAGGTTTTTCCAGCACGTCTACTTCTCTAACTGCTACAGTAGGCCCACCGTCTCTTCCAGACCTTGTAAAAATAAGCTGCTGAGGGAAATGTATACACATAATTATTCTAAGTGCCACACACATACAGAATAACACACACTTAACATAATGTATACACACAGACGTTTCTATTTCAATCAAATGGACCATGTTGCAGTACAGCAAACATTTTGGAGGGTCTAAATGTCAGAATTTCACACAAAGTAGAAGAAAAAAAAACTTTCACTAATATGCTTGATTTTTTTTCCACAGGTCTTTACAAGCAATTTCGTGTTTGCGTTTGCACGATTCCTTCTCGCTGCTCTTCAAATTGCCCATGTTTCATTTAATTCTGTAAGATCACAGAAATGAGTTGGGATATGAGTCTACTATCAGTAGAGAGTAAGAATGCATCCTATGGGAATCAGTTCAAAACTAGAGATTTACACATGTTTTTCTCTCCGTGTCTGTGAATGAGTGGACTCGAGATATTGCAATATGTTTCTATTATAATATGAATCCATTTCATGTTGTTGTACTTGCAAGGAATAAATGCTGTACTGTCTACCAGACACAGCAGTTGTCTGCTATCACAGAGCTCAGATCAGTTTCACAGAGAATGAATGTCACTCTTTTCAACTTTCCAACTCACAGCACTGTCAGGAAAATAATGAATGGACCTGCCTGGATTGATGCCTCATTCTTGAAAGACAGAAAAGCAACAGTCAGTGAGTTTTATCTCTAATAAAGCCATTTCCGGGCCAAGTGAATATAGCTTGTTCTATGACTTCATGGCCTCTCACAAATGGAAATCGCCCATTTGCAGGAGCATCAAGAACACAATTTACAAAGCACTTAACAGAGCTGTAAATGGGATTTCTCATGCCTGAAGAGCTTAGTCTGAGATCAATAACATTGGATATCTCTTCACTTTATTCATCAGTCTTTTCTTTCTTTCATGCTTTCCACTTTTTCATTAGATTACTAAATTAACTTCCTGGAAAGCCATTTTCAGACTCTCAAGCGTGGCCACCCAGTCAACACTACCCACAGTTCAATGCAAACAATCATACACCACTTGTAAACAAACAGGGAAAGACACGCCACACGAATTACATAAACTAACTCAGAGCTTCTTATTTTGGTGAGGAAATTGTTGCTCTGAACCGACCAGATTGAGGAGACACAAATTGAATCTATGCTATAGTTCAAATCGGGATAATCATCGTACAAGTCAAGACTAAAAGCCTTATCACAATCTCATCAATTATCAAAGGAAAGAGACACAAAAGATGCGATTGAGCTCCTACATTTCGCGAGCATTAATTAGGACCTCAGTAATTAGCTATCTGAAAATAATTACTATGAAAATGTCTGATTAAGATCTCCATCACTCTCAAAGTCAGGAGACGGGGAAAAAAGAAGACACCGAGCGTTGAATTAAGGCGTGTTACTTTTTCAGCGTCCACCACAGTTGTCCGCTCATTTGTTTTTAATTGAGCAGCAGATATGTGGGTGGTGCCTCTGATTGGATCTGAGAAGCAGCGCAGCATTGGATCAGTTGATTGAAAGTGACCTTGGTCTAATTACAATTGGTCTAATAATTATAATTCTCTGATTACAGCCCTGCAGGAAATGTAAGAAAAGGACGTTGTTGGTGGCCTTTGCTTGATGCATTAAGATAAATATTCTGAATTGATTTATTGTTTAAGATAAGAGGCAAGAGTTCTTTTCCTTTTAAGACAATAATTGCTGTTTGTGTTTTTGGTACCCGATTTCAGATGAATAAAGAATAGTTCTCTTTTTTCACTCTTCTGTTTTCACTTTCTAAACTGTGATGTTTGAAATGTCAAACCCAGCTCCCCCATCAACGTTCCTCCTCTCTTTTTGACATCACTCCATCTCAACTCCTTATTTATTTCTCTCCACCTCCTTCCCTCCCATCCACCATGTCTTCCTCTCTGCCTCCCCCCCCCCGCCCCTCTCTCTCATTGTCGGGGCTGAGGTCGCGCTGCCCTCCAGCTCCGTTCCCCTGGAGCCAGGATGACATCACCACATGGCTGCCGCCTTCCCCGAGTGCCTATTCATCACCCAGATCATCATCGCCAGCATCAGCAGCAGCATCTGCGTGCGCACACACACACACACACACACACACACACACACACACACACACACACACACACACACACACACACACACACACACACACACACACACACACACACACACACACACACACACACACACACACACACACACACACACACACACACACACACACACACCTACAGAAAGAAGATGGGCCCCCAGCAGGTCTGCAGGATTGCAGGCATAAAAGAAAGAGGCATAGGACCAGAGAGAGAGAGAGAGAGAGAGAGAGGGGGAGAGAGAGAGAGATAGGGAGAGGGAGAGGGGGGGAGAGAGAGAGAGAGAGGGAGAGGGGGGGAGAGAGAGAGAGAGAGAGAGGGAGAGGGGGAGAGAGAGAGAGAGAGAGAGTAGGAGAGGGAGGACGATCTTGCTGGGGTAGGCAGAAAGCCCTGACCTGTGCACTGGCGTCTCTAATAAAGCACACAGCACAGACAAATGTGATGAGTCAGACTCCAGGCTACACAGGGAAAACAACAACATCAAAAAGCAGGAGGAGAGGAGACCCCCCTCCTCCGCCTCCTAACTTCCCCCAAGGAGAGGCGCACTTCCTCTCTTCTTCAGTCACCAGTTAATCCCAAACTTCACACAGCCATGAAAACGCTTACAAGCATTCTGGTTACTGGATAGCACACTGCTGAATCAACCCAGGCCTTGATGTACGCTAATTAGAAGAAGTATTTTAGACACAGCGACAGAATAGAAGAATAACACATGCCAACGCACGACGTTGTCTGTCTGCCCAGTCTGCTGTAGATAGTAGGTAAGACCATACACTGCCACTTTTTTTTATTATGAGTCCTGGTCGCTGCACTAGCGCCTCCTTTGGTAGGTCGGGGTGCCTGTTTGGGGGGAGGGGAACTGGGGGCAATAGCGTGATCCTCCCACGCACTACGCCCTGCAGGTGAGACTCCTCACTGTCAGGTGAATAGAAGTGGCAGGCGACTGCATGTATCGGAGGAAGCATGTGCTAGTCTACAACTCTCCCCAGATCATCAGAGGGGGTGCAGCAATGACCGGGACAGCAGGGGGAATTGGCCAAGTATTGGGGAGAACACGGTGGGGAAATCCGAAAAACACTTGATTAAAAAAAATCTGGGGTGTCTAAATGCAGTATTTCAGAGCGTCTGTACGTTAGCAGTAGCATGTAGCAGCAGCACCAACCCGATCTCCAAAGAAATTGTAAAATAGCAAAGTATGTTTATAGAGACAGTCGCCATGTGTGGGAACGCCCACAAAATGTTATACGACTGGCGCGCGAGTGGGGTAAATCCGCCCATATATCTCAATGGGCTGACTCACAAAAGGACAGTGCTATGGCTCTAAACTACAGGTTTGGGGATTCTAGAGCAGAACACAAGGCGTCTGTTCAGATGTGCGTTTACTGCGGGAGTTAAATCCCCAATCGTGTCTGCCTGGGCTGGGCTAGCAGCTAAATTCTAATGGCTCATTTCCACCACATCTAACAGCACAGTACAGCTCTACTCGACCTGGTCTTACTCGTCTCTACTTGATATAGACTCTGTTTCCATAGCAAGTTTACTCGCCTCCGCCCACACCTGGTCGTCATAGCGACTGCATATCTGTCCTCTGCCCATAGCCGAAGTAGCCTATAACGTATAACGTTAAAATTAAATCCATACACGGAACTTTTAAACTAGTTATGAAATACTGGAGCCTCTAAATGACCTACAGTGTACATGGGCAAATGTGACAATCGGCTAGGAGAATGGATATCACTTTGTTGTTACTCAAACTCACATGCATGCGCTGCACGGGGGGCGGGAGTGCGCTATGGGGAGAAGGGAAGCCAGCCCACTACCCCGGTGGCAACTCACCAGGCAAGACCGCGGCTTCACTAAATCCCCCGCCTCTGGCCTAGCGGAGCCGACGTAGCACACAACTACAAAGGGCTTCCCGAGGAGCGGACTTTTTCTTTCTCAAAACAATTGAAAACCACCGTCATGTTAAAGCTGAGCAAGGAGATCGATTTTATTTCACCAGAGCCGAAGGCAGCAACACAAAAGACTGATGGAAATAACAGAAGAGAAGGTAAGCCCCACTAAACTGGTATCCAGCATTGACAGTAGATACAGTAAACACGATTCTGCCTGACCAATCAGTCGTCTGCAGTGTTTTCACGTCACTGTATGGTACCGGGTCCGCGCTGGAACCTCAACAAAGCAGGGACCAAAACTAGCACGACTCAACCCCGACTCAACCCGGGCTGTCCACGTTTTTGATCAGTGGAATGAGACAAAAGAGCGAGACGAGCTGGGCGGGGCCGCGCTGATACCAGCGGTGGAAATGGGCCATAACTTTGCTGAATGGATACTGTAGAACGGGGGATTTACCCCACCCTGACCACACCCGCAGCCAGGCTGAACCAGCTAACCCAGCGTCTATGAGGAGACATCGCCTCAACCTATACAGGGGTGGGCGTGGTTTCCGGAGATTTTCTGTTTCTAACCCCTCCCCCTACCCTAACTCTAAACCTAAAATCTCAGAACGTTACCATTTTACAATTTTGGAGCCGAAATTGTAACATAGCAATGTTGGTCCAAAACGTTGCTGTTTTACAATTGTCTGTGAGACTGTGTTGGCAGCACATAGTATACTGTAACTCAAAATCCCACTCAGTATGTTCTCTGTGCTGCCTGTCATACACTGCAGTTAATGAAGACATCTGCTAACACCGAGCTGAAAAAGGCCACGTCAGTCGCAGGACGCCACCCAGAGAGATCACGGAGAGACGTAACAGCTTTGACTCACATAGTCATGGAAGGCCTTGGCCTCGCTGGAGTGTTCACATGTCTCTCTTCTCTCTGGAGCCGCACAGTACAGGTCCCAGAAAACACTGCAACACAGAACGCCAGTCAGAGAGAGAAGAAATCACAACAAAGAGAAACATTCAAGCCTGACAGACAAAAATAATAAGTCGATTTTAGAGTCGGGGGGAAATCCACCATCAAGACAATAACGGTTATTCTATTATCATGGTTGTAATACTTGGAAAGCGGTGTTACAACAATTCGCAAAATGGCAACCTGCGGAACGGCCACTGAGGACAACGAACGAGATGAAGATAAATGAGAAATATGGGGCGGCGTAATCTGAAGAGTGATTATTTAATAATGTCAAGGATGGAATGAAGAAAAACGGCACAAACACGAAGCAGGTGAGGAGTTATGAGAGGAAAACACTCACCACCACCATGAGTGGAGGAACCCTGGAGGTTCTCCTAATGTGATATTCTTCTCCCATCGGATCTAGGGAGAGAGCGAGAGGGGAGGGGAGAGAGAGAGAGAGAGAGGAGAGAGAAACAGATGCTTTAGAGACTTATTAACTGCAGATGAAAGGCTGACATGTGAATTAGCCGCGTTACAAAGTTGCAGAGGGTGCAGGGGAATTCTCATACACACATACCATTATGTAATTATATTATCATTCTCATGCCGTGGATTGATAAGTGGATAAGTGTGTCTATGCGTGCGTGGAAGCCTGCCTATTCGCAAGCATGTGCAAGTGCGTGCGTGCGTATGTGTGTGCGTGTGTATGGGTGTGTGTGTGTGTGTGTGTGTGTTTGTGCGTGTGTATGGGTGTGTGTGTGTGTGTGTGTGTGTGTGTGTGTGTGTGTGTGTGTGTGTGTGTGTGTGTGTGCATGTGTGTGTATGGGTGTTCTTGTACATCTTAGTGACCAATTTGAGTTTTATACCTGTGAAGTGAGGACATTTCAGGAAAGTGAGGGCATGGTCCTCACTTTCTCACACACCTTCAACAGGCTGTTTGAAGGTTAAGACTTGGTTTGAAGGGTTAGGTTAGAATTGGGTTTAGGTTACAGTAGGCAGTAGGGCAGGGGTCGGCAACCTTTTTGATATGAAGTGCCATTTTCAAATTGATTGTCAATCAGTGAGCCACAGGTAGATTAATGACTCGCACATCAAAATTTAAATCTCCAAAATCAGGACATTGAAACACCCGCGCGCATGTAAACTTAAGACTTAAACTTAACATTTTGTGAGCAACACACACACACGCGCGCGCGCCAATAGGGCAGGCGAGGCCACGCATCAGCAGAGATGCGGGCGAGGCCACGCAGCGGCTGCGCTGTATATGCAAGCTGCAGGGCCAGCTCGGCGAGCTACAGGGCGGGCGAGGCCGTGCAATGGCCGAGTTAGCGTCTAGGGATCGAGCGCACGCGAGATGCCTACTTTTGCCTACAAATAATCTCAATTGCACACTTATTGCTACTGTGCGCTGCCGTGCCAGAGGTGGCACCCGTGTGCCCTAGGTTACTGACCCCTGCAGGAGGGTAAGGGTAAGGGTTAAGAATTTAGTTGTGATGGTTAAGGTTAGGGCCCTAACTAGGGAATGCATTATGCCAATGAATGCCATCATTCACTAAGATAGCTATACAAATGTG
>NC_139631.1:28183518-28213518 GCF_964638095.1 Poromitra crassiceps | reverse complement strand
TGTTTAGTAAAGCACTTTGTAATGCCGTTTTGAAAAGCACTAAGTGGAAAAAAAAACATACATCATGATTATTTAGCAACCCCGATGGAGGCATGTTATTTCGACTTGCCTTTTTACTGCTATTTTTTTTATTTCTCATTTTATTGTTAGTTTTATCATATTTATATTTTATTTGTTCATTTCCATGTGTTCTATTTAAACTCATGTTCTTTTTTAACTGACTGATTCTCACTTTTTATGTTCACCACTTGAGTTGCATTTGATGTATGACTTGTTCTATATAAATAAGCTTTCATCCATTCATTCAATCACGATTCAAGATTCAAGATAATTTTAATAGCCATAGTGAGTAAACATGTTACAGATGAGGAATTTTTCTTTGTGCAGAATGCAACACAGCGACCACAGCAATAACAAAAATATATATATATATTATGGAGCAGACAGATAGAGAATCTTCAAATTATAAATTATAAACTTCAAAGTAAAAGACCTTAAACCTGACATATAGTGGAGTTCATGTAATGCATGTAAAATGTCCAGTAAGTCCTTAAGTGATGTATAATGAGGGGAGGGGGTTTGTTGTGACCATGAAGTCATTCATTCATGTTGCTGAAACGGGTTGGTTTTTATTGTATCAATTACTTTTCTTTTGGAGCATCCATCCAAGAGTACAGTAGCTGATTCCCCCCCCCCCCCCCCCCTATTACAGTATTTCCAATTCATGCATTTTGGTAGACAAAGACAAAGTTGCTACAGTTCTTCTTGTATTACAATTATTTGAACGGTCACCTAAACTTGTATTTATAGCTTGTGTTGTCATTGGCACTCTATATGGCATGGTATGGCATGGTATGGTATGGTATGGCATGGTATGGCATGGTATGGCATGGTATGGTATGGCATGGTATGGTATGGCATGGTATGGTATGGCATGGTATGATATGGTATGATATGATATGGTATGGCATGATATGGTATGGCATGGTATGGTATGATATGATATGGTATGGTATGGTATGGCATGGTATGGTATGGTATGATATGGTATGTATGGTATGATATGGTATGGTATTGCTCTCTCTGTGACAGCATGAGCCTGTGTTTGGGTCTGATGCATGACTGTCTTGCTTCCTGAGCCTGGAGATATAAACAGATGATAAACAGTGGATAACAGGCCTTTACAGCCATGTTCTCCTCCACCCCTCCACTCCAGCAAGAGCTACACTATGGCGTAATGTTTACCCTGTGTGTGTGTGTGTGTGTGTGTGTGTGTGTGTGTGTGTGTGTGCGCGCATGTGTATTGTATACAAGCGACTGTGTTTATACTTGTTGCTCTCTTAGCTAATGCGTTCCCACACTTGAATATGACACTGCCTATCCCTTTCATCTCTCACATCTGCGGAAGAAGAGAGAGAGATCAAGTGATATGGCAGCGTGGATGCCAGGGGAAGGGTGTCAGAGAGAGAGAGAGAGAGAGAGAGAGAGAGAGAGAGAGAGAGAGAGAGAGAGAGAGAGGTGTGTGCATGTGCGTTAAGAGAGCTGTGAATGGGTGCCAGCTGATGATGTAACCGTTTCCATCCTTTCTTTGTTCTCCGCTGACAGAGGTGGCTCCACTCCACCTCTGTCTTCTACATTGTAATTGTCATTTAGACTGACGCACCAGAATCAACTGACCCCATTTTCACCCCCCCCACCCATCATCACCTTTTTACCTTCTATCTACGGAAATAGAGAGAGGACAAGAGTGCCTCTGAGGAAGACTAGTGGAGAGACAGATACAGAGAGAGGACAGGAAAGATGAGAGAGGAGGAAGAATCAGAAAAGACAAGAAGGAGATTGAGGGAGATGGAAAGAGATGGAGCTACTGAGTGGATCAGACAGTGATGTCAGTTGAGGACGTCAGCTATGGGCCGAGCATCGTAACTCTCTCTGTCTCTCTCTCTGCACTCCGGCCCAGTCCCCAAACTAAATGGATCCCTAATGTTAAAAAGCCTCCTGCCTGTAGCGGCCTGTTGGCTCAGCACTGGGAGGCATGGCTAATTCAATTAGCTGCTACACTCTGGCAGAGCTTGCTGGACACCGCAAGAGGGTCAGACCACCCTTCAGAGAGTGGACATAATAATGGGTTTTATTCATACACGCATGGGCGTAGGATATGGGTGGAACGGGTGGGACACCACACCACCCACTTTTCTGAGGATCTAAAATTGTCCCCACCACTTTTCACCAGATCAAACTAAAAGACCTAAGGATCGATTGGTCACCATCTCAACCTAGTCATGTCAAGTCAAGTCAAGTTTATTTGTATAGCCCTAATTCACAAGCATGTCCCAGAGGGCTTCACAGAAAATATGTCTAGCTAATTCTAGCTGACACAACAGTAGCCAATTACAGAATAATGATAACACATTGAACAATTGATAGAGAAATATAGAAAATATAGAAATATAGGATAGAGCGGAGGAGAGAGCAGGGGGAATGTGAGAGAGAGCAGGGGGAATGTGAGAGAGTGATGAGGTGGGGAGGGAATGGGAAATGTTGGGTAGTATAGGAGGTGGGGAAGGAGCAGGGGAAGGGGGAAAGAGGAGAGAGCAGGAGAGGGGAGGGAGAGCGGGGGGGGGGGTGTGGGGGAGAAGAGAGCAGGGAGAGGGAGGAGGTGGGGAAAGAATGGGAAATGTGGGGGAGGAGAGAACGGAGAAGGAGAGGTGGGGAAAGGAGCTGGGGAAGGGGGAAAGAAAGAGAATGGGTGCCATGCTTTAAAATAGAATGGATGCCAAAGGGGGTTCGGGAACGGGAGGAGGTGGGGAGGGATAGCTGGGGGAGTATGAGAGACTATATGGTAGGGCTGTCCCAAACGATTATTTTCTTATCGATTGATCTAACGATAATTTTTTTGATTAGTCGATTAATCTAACGATTATTTTTTATTATTATTTTTTATTATATAACAATAAATTTACCCAAAACAAATAAATAACCAAAAACCTCTCAATTTCAGTATTTTATTTAACCATCTCATTCTCTTTAACAGTCCAACATAAAATCTCTCAAATAAAATTAAAGCAAGAGCATGTCCTCAAATAAAATGAATATAGTGCAATTCAAAATAAAATAGTAGAATACCGTAAATTCCGGACTATAAGGCGCACCGGTCTATAAGCCGCACCTTCAAAGGTGACTATTTTTTTCTTATATAAGCCGCACCGGACTATAAGCCGCGGGTGTTTTGATGTTTAATTACCATATGTAAGGCTTCGTGCACAGAGGGGATTGTCGGGAAAGAGATGGCTGTTTGGGGAAGCTCCCATTTATTAACATTTCAACAAAACAAAAGTCAGGTCACTAATCCCCAGACAAAATCACACATTGTGAGATGCTTAAAAATCACCATCGGCGGGAGCTTTACTCCAGATGCTGTGCAGCCAAGAACACAAGTGAAATTCGTTCTCTCGTGACCTGTGGTTCTCAACGTGATGGACGATTCACCTTTCTTGTTAACAGTCCTAGTGAGAGGCAGGTCGAACGTCAAAGGCACTTCATCCATATTTATGATCTGCTCCGGTCCGATGGAATATTCCTTGATCTTTCTTTGTGTGAATTCGCCGAAGTTTGTAATTTTCTCCTGGTAGTCGGGAGGGAGTTGCTGACACAGTCGTCCGCGCCCTGACGGACAGTCCCTTTCGTCTCGGGTTTGTGCATGATCCTTTGCTGCTGCTGCTGTTGTTGTTCCTGTCTCGCTACTGTCTCAGACATGGCTTTCAGGCTCAATCGCCGCCATCGTCGTAACACAGCCAGTTCTCCATCTTTTGAAGCATGATGTTAGATTACAACGAGCTAGTTGTGTGGCTTAGCCTTCCAAAATGTTGCTGTTAGTTTTTTAGAATGTAATACATAGAATTGGGAATGTTACATTCAATTTCATTCAGACTGTCTTTCAGGCTCAATCGCTGCCTTTTTCCCCCCGGAGCGAGGGATGAGGGAGGGTGTTTTACCGTAGTGGCTGAGAGAGAGTAGTGGCACAGTGCTCCAATCAGGTCGCGAGGCACATTTTTTGCAACATCATCCAATCAGGGTCTCGCTCTCATAATGTCTGTCTTGCTCTCGTTCTGCCTCATACCAACATCCATAGATTTTGGAGGTTCCCGAGTGGCCGTTTGCTGGAAAAATCCATAGATAAGCCGCACCGTTATATAAGCCGCAGGGGGCAAAAAAGGCCAAAAAACGGGAAAAAATTTACGGAATTTACGGTAAATACAATTCAAGTCACTTTCAGGAGGAATACCAAAAACCTTGTGCAATGTCAACTGAGTTTAGCAGCAGTCCAACATAAAATCATCATCTTACAGTACAATGTGTGCAATTTTCAGTAACAGTGCTCTTAATTTTGGAGAAAGACAAAATGCTCCATGTAAGATGGTCACACATCATCCAGACACAAGACTGTGTCTGTAGCATCCACACCCAACATCAGGGGCCGGTTGCACCAACTGGTCTTACGACTGGTCTTAAGCTAAGTCGGTCGTAACTTTACGACCTAACAGCTACGCCGGTTGCACTAAGCCTTTTCTCACTAAGACCGGTCGTAAATATCACGCCTAGTCCAGAGCAGGCAAGGTGCAGTATAGACGGTTTTCACCTGTGTGTTGCGCAATAGTCACAACCCCTCAGCACGGCTGTATTCAGCCCTCAATTGTAAACCGCAAACCGGAGTACGTTATAATGTTATAAATATACCGTAAATTCCTGACTATAAGCCGCACCTTTTTTCCCGTTTTTTGGCCTTTTTTGGCCCCTGCGGCTTATATAACGGTGCGGCTTATCTATGGATTTTTTCAAAAAAAAAAAAAAAAAAATCTCTCTTTTTTAGCACTCTTTCTAACTATAAATCCACTTCTGTTTTAATTTCCTCTCTTGCCCTCTTTTCACCACACCGCGGACACTGTGTGCACTGTAAAAAACAACACAGGTGGTGTTGTGTTATGTTGTTTTGTTGAAATGTTAATAAATGGGAGCTTCCTCAAACAGCCATCTCTTTCCCGACAATCCCCTCTGTGCATGAACCCTTACATATGGTAATTAAACATTAAAACACAATAAAAAAAATAAAAAAAATAAAAAAAAATACCATTAAAACACCTGCGGCTTATAGTCCGGTGCGGCTTATATATGTAAAAAAAACAGTCAACTTTGCAGGTGCGGCTTATACACCGGTGCGCCTTATAGTCCGGAATTTACGGTAGTCACGACGTTAACAACTAACCAATGCTGGGGGTCCGTATGGAAAGTGGAAATGGTTAAAAGTTAAATCCATTTGGTCATTCAGTGGCATTTTACTGCCATGTAAAGTAACGACAAGTAACAGTTAGCCGCTAACATTAGCCACACTATTTTTGTTTTGTGACGATTGTGACGCATCGAGGCACGTAGCGTGCGTCAACGTAATTACATAGTCGACGTCATCGATTACGTCGACTCGCCGGGACAGCCCTACTATATGGAGAGAACAGGGAAAGGAGGGCTAGCTGACACAACAGTAACAAATTACAGTAGTAATAATAACACATTGAACAATCATATGATAGAGAAATATAGACACACATTTTACAAACGGACATATGTCGATTTCTTTGCAACCAAACTATGCTTAACTTAATTTGCTGCAAGCCTTTAGTAGTGAATCCCTTTGCCAAATAAACACATATTCACATATAGAGCTTATGGGTGCCATGCTTTAGGGTAGAATGGGTGCCATGCTTTAGAATAGTGGCGGAATAGTGGGAGGGGATAGAATGGGTGCCATGCTTTGGAGTAGAATGGGTGCCATGCTTTAGAATAGTGGGGGAATAGTGGGGGAGGAGAGGACAGGAAGGGGAGGAGGTGGGGAGGGTGCAGGGGAGGGAGAGCAGGAGGAATGTGAGAGAGGAGAGAGCAGGAAGTGGCAGGGAATGGGGAAAGTTGGGGAGGAGAGGAGGAGGGGAAGCATGTCGGAAAGGGGGCTAAATAATGCTCCAAATTTAGGCAAAATTTTGGCGAGGGAAAAAATTGGCATGGCCATTTTCAAAGGGGTCACTTGACCTCTCGCCTCAAGATATCTGAATGAGAATGGGTTCTAGAGTAGGGTTAGGGCTACACACCTTGGGTTGCATGCACTTTGCACTTTGCACTTGCATGCACTCAGAAAGGTGTCTTTCCCTTTGAAAATGTTTAAGCTTTTTCCCCCAATCAAGTCTAAATCTAACTTCAATACCATTTTTTTTAAAAGTTCTAATAAATTACGGTTTTATTATTTTGAGAAATTATTTTAGATTTAGAACATAAAATTTGTCTATCTAAAAATCGAATGTAGTAACAACATTTATTTTTGGCCAGAGTGCCAGAGTGTTACGCTGTTCTGATGTTGGGATAGGCACATGTGTGGTTCTGATATTCTGAATATATAAGCTACAGTACAGTATAAATAAGTTTGTACATTGATTTCCCTGCTGTGCTGCTGTGTTTGGTCATTAAATAAATGGAAAGAGAGAGAGAGAGAGAGAGAGAGAGAGAGAGAGAGAGAGAGAGAGAGTCCTCCAAAGATATGTTGGTTCAGCTTTTTGTTTTTGGATATGTGAATGTTCTTAGTTAAGAGTGAGAGAATTGACTGAATTCTGTATGCAGAATATATAAGGATTTTTTTTTTTGGATCATTGTAAAGCCACAGCATCGTAAAGAGGATGTTAATGCGATGTGTGTAGTTCTTCATGTCTCGCTGGCCAGCCTCCTCTCCCTTCCGTCTGAGGAGTCTGGCGCCGCAGGTCTCCATAGTGGGATTGCGATGGGCGGCGCGTAGCGGCAGTGCCCTTGGAAAATAGTTTCAAACAATCCAACTTGCCGTTTTCAGTGTGTAGCAACGAGCTAGCGTGTAGGTTTCTGCCTCGTTAGCGTTGTTGTTTTCACTGAGGCAGCAGGGCACTATTTACAGCCACACACACGGAGGAGGGAGCGGAAGCCGCTCTGATTGACATGGTCGGAGCCAATGACCAAGCTTCTTAAGCGGGGAACGCAAATCCGGCAGCGTCTGAAATTGACGCTTCCATGGGAGACCAGAGTAGAGCAGGGGAGGGTTTATCCCAGTTATGGAGACCTGCGGCGCCAGACTCCTCGGACGGAAGGGAGAGGAGGCTGGCTAGCGAGACTAGTTCTTCATAGATCTATCCTCTTCATTTTGCTCTCAAAGTGCACCAGATTGATGCATTTTACATTAGAATGTACACAATTTTCTTCGGGGGGGGGGGGAGGGGTTAGGGTTAGGGTTGGGGGGAGGGGATGCCCCCGGACCCCCTGTCAAATGTCCCCACCACTTTCCAAATTAAACCTATGCCCTTGCACGCACGCACGCACACACACACGCACGCACGCACGCACGCACGCACACACACACACACACACACACACACACACACACACACACACACACACACACACACACACACACACACCACACACACACACACCATGTGACTTACCTCTGAGAGAAAGGTCTGTGCGGACTTCTGTGCTCCTACATGCAGCAGGTATTCGTACACGTACAGAGCTAACCTGCACAGAGACAAAGACAAGATCGGGAGACAAATGAGTCAGAGTGCCAATGATGAGCAAAACAGTCGGTCTTGATTCTGTAACAAAATAAATAAAACATGTATGCTAATCATCACCACCACAAACAACAAAGTGGAAAGATTATAGTGTAGTAATAATCACACTGTTTAAAATGATGGTTCCCTCTTAGTAGGGCAGGTCATTGTGTGTGTGTTTTTTTAGATTCATTCAGTCAGCACAAAAAAGAAAAAGAAAAGTATTTTACAATGGAGTCCTTGCTGAGAAAACACTAGCATTAATTACAGAGTGGAGAGTTTAGCCAAGGACAGAGAGGGGCCGAAATGGTCGATTGTATGGAAGAGAGAGAGGAGAGAGAGAGAGCTACAGTAGAGAGGGAGAGAGGAGAAGCAGTGGTGCAATTTTGCTACCAGACAAAAACATAGTCAAAGTCATTTACAATTCCCCACAGATTCATCTTAGATATCCCTAACTCTGTGAGTGGAACCAGTTCCTTAAGAAGAAGAAGAAGAAGAAGAAGAAGAAAACTTTCTGCTTGCTATTCCAGAGGGGGCCAGACACCACGCAGACTTCCTTGACCATCTCTCTCCAGGCTTCAGGGATAGAAGTATACTTACTTACTACCCCATTTCTATGTAAGACAAGACACAATACATAAATAAGAGTCAGGCTAAAAATAAAGACGAGGGAGCCTACGCGTGGATAGGGATTGCCAACCAGCTCCAGCATGCAGTCTGCATTAGCAATGAGTGAGAGCTGTGACTACAGCATCTAACATGGACATTCATACACCAGGTTATGACAGTCTGTGACTACAGCATCTAACATAGATACTCATACACCAGGTTATGACAGTCTGTGACTACAGCATCTAACATAGATACTCATACACCAGGTTATGACAGTCTGTGACTACAGCATCTAACATAGATACTCATACACCAGGTTATGACAGTCTGTGACTACAGCATCTAACATAGATACTCATACACCAGGTTATGACAGTCTGTGACTACAACATCTAACCATAGACACTCATACACTAGGTTATGACAGTCTGTGTCTACAACATCTAACATAGACACTCATACACCAGGTTATGAGAGTCTGTGTCTACAACATCTAACATAGACACTCATACACCAGGTTATGACAGTCTGTGTCTATACAGCATCTAACATAGAAACTCATACACCAGGTTATCTCAGTCTGTGACTACACAGCATCTAACATAGACACTCATACACCAGGTTATGTCAGTCTGTGACTACAGTACAGCATCTAACATAGACACTCATACACCAGGTTATGACAGTCTGTGACTACAACATCTAACATAGACACTCATACACCAGGTTATGACAGTCTGTGTCTACAACATCTAACATAGACACTCATACACCAGGTTATGACAGTCTGTGACTACAACATCTAACATAGACACTCATACACCAGGTTATGACAGTCTGTGACTACAGCATCTAACATAGACACTCATACACCAGGTTATGACAGTCTGTGACTACAACATCTAACATAGACACTCATACACCAGGTTATGACAGTCTGTGTCTACACAGCATCTAACATAGACACTCATACACCAGGTTATGACAGTCTGTGTCTACAACATCTAACATAGACACTCATACACCAGGTTATGACAGTCTGTGACTACAACATCTAACATAGACACTCATACACCAGGTTATGACAGTCTGTGTCTACACAGCATCTAACATAGACACTCATACACCAGGTTATGACAGTCTGTGTCTACAACATCTAACATAGACACTCATACACCAGGTTATGACAGTCTGTGACTACAACATCTAACATAGACACTCATACACCAGGTTATGACAGTCTGTGACTACAACATCTAACATAGACACTCATACACCAGGTTATGACAGTCTGTGACTACAACATCTAACATAGACACTCATACACCAGGTTATGACAGTCTGTGTCTACACAGCATCTAACATAGACACTCATACACCAGGTTATGACAGTCTGTGTCTACAACATCTAACATAGACACTCATACACCAGGTTATGACAGTCTGTGTCTACAACATCTAACATAGACACTCATACACCAGGTTATGACAGTCTGTGACTACAACATCTAACATAGACACTCGTACACCAGGTTATGACAGTCTGTGACTACAGCATCTAACATAGACACTCATACACCAGGTTATGACAGTCTGTGACTACAACATCTAACATAGACACTCATACACCAGGTTATGACAGTCTGTGTCTACACAGCATCTAACATAGACACTCATACACCAGGTTATGACAGTCTGTGTCTACAACATCTAACATAGACACTCATACACCAGGTTATGACAGTCTGTGACTACAGCATCTAACATAGACACTCATACACCAGGTTATGACAGTCTGTGACTACAACATCTAACATAGACACTCATACACCAGGTTATGACAGTCTGTGTCTACACAGCATCTAACATAGACACTCATACACCAGGTTATGACAGTCTGTGTCTACAACATCTAACATAGACACTCATACACCAGGTTATGACAGTCTGTGTCTACAACATCTAACCATAGATTAGACACTCATACACCAGGTTATGACAGTCTGTGTCTACACAGCATCTAACATAGACACTCATACACCAGGTTCTGACCACTAATCATTGCATGTGTGCCAAGCAAAGAAATTTGAAATGTTCTATGCATTATGCTAAATCTAAAAACACACACAGCCACTTGAAGAACAAACGGCACAGTGGGAAGAGTGCGCCCGGTGGAACGGCACTGCAAAGCACCTCTTCCTGGCGCCTCAGGCTCTCCATAGACTTCCTCCCATGGCTTTGATCACATAAGAATTAATTACAGGCTTGATTTGTTAATCAATTCTCCTCCCAGTGTGTCTCTACCGCTGCTACTAACGGTATCTTAGACTCTAAGAGGAGGAGGGGGGGGGGGGGGGAGCGGGTGATCTACTGGGTCCATAAATACAACACAAACATTGATCTAGAGGAGTTCAATAGCAGATCACACAGACTCGTAACAGCACCCTGTAGATTTGGACCAGAGCAAAGATACTGTAAAAGGCTGTAAACATTGGGAAATTTGTTATGAATTTAACGAGGAGGAGGGTGGTGGGCAGGTAATTGTTGCCTTATGCTCAGATTTCCCCTAAAAATCAATAGTAAACAACAACAGGGATGTGGTGAGAAATTTGTGCTGACAACTAGAATAGCAGCTCCCTTCATCGCAGCTCAAATTGCCCTGTGTGTGTGTGTGTGTGTGTGTGTGTGTGTGTGTGTGTGTGTGTGTGTGACGTGTGTGTGTGTGTGTGTGTGTGTGTGTGTGTGTCGTGTGTGTGTGTGTGTGTGTGTGTGTGTGTCGCGTGTGTGTGTGTGTGTGTGTGTGTGTGTGTGTGTGTGTGTGTGTGTGTGCATTAAGCTGATGAACACAAGCTGCTGGACACACAGAGGAACTGTATTGTGATGGATGGCTACGCTGCCCAACAGACACGCTTGTTAAAAGACACGGGGAGAAGAAGTGTTTTCATATCACTGAGCTGTACATTATGTGCATTTCACCACATCAGAGAAGAACACCTCTTAGCTACAAGTGGGTGTGTAGACAGGGCCAGCGGGGGCATTGGAAGTGCGTGAACTTGGCTCAGAAGTCGTCTGTCTCAAAGTTAGAGAAATCTTCAGAAAGATATAAAAGAGGACTGACTGTACTGCAGAAAAGCATGGGTTATGACGAGGGGGAGGGGACGATACCCTCATCTCAGGAATCAGGATCCAGTTCGATACACGATATGGGGCTTGTCATTACAAAGTGCAAATAACATAATTAAAATAAAATATCGTATAGCTAATATCGTGAGTCATTTTCTGCTCCACAATATGTTTTGTCACATTTCTGTATTGAGGTATATTGAATTTAGATGTTGTTGTTGTTGTTTCATCACTAGTTATGACCATGATACAGCAGAGGCACTGTGCTACAGAGGTGAGCGTGTTTGTGTTTGTGCGTATGTGTGTTTAGAGCATGTGTGACAGGTGTGCACGCAGGGAGAGCAGCTGCCCTAGAAGCCCCACTGAAAAGTGCGACCAGCCCGTTGCGGCTGATCCAGACTCGCTGCTCTTTCCTCTCTCGTAGCGAGGTAAAAATAAACTCCCCAGACGGCCATGTCTGCCTGTCTGAAGATGATGGACTGCGCACCTTTCTGCTCTGCACACAGGTACTCTGTGTCTCTCTCTCCCCCCCCCCCCTCTCTCTCTCTCTCTTCCATTCCCATCTCTTGTATCTCCATCGCTTGTATCCTCTGCCTCCCTTCTTCTTCCCGTCTTGCTCGCTCTCCTTCCCTCTTGCACCCCTTCTTGGTAAGAGGCCATGTTTGTTTAATGATGAAAGGATGAAGCTGACTTACTCCTCCTCCTCCTCCTCTATCCCTCCTTTCCTCTCTCAATCTCTTTGCCGTCTCAATCTCTTCCCTCTCGTGGCCTGGCACTAATGTTGAACCAAAGCGATAGAGACAGAATGCTTCACAGGGACAAGGTTAACGTAACAATGAGAGGCTTGACAAAACTCTTGACACCTCGACGACTGAACATGAATAAAAGATGTACCCGTTCCCCTGCCCCCCCCCCCCTTCCTCTTTTTTTCTATGCGCTGTACAACCCTGAACATTTCGAGGAACTATTCTGTTCTGCATCTTTTCTCTGTCATCCGCTCTGAAAAACCCATTTTGCACCCTCACTTCAGACACAATAGCGTCAGTATAGAGCAATTTATTGATACTTGAAGATCACATGTCTCCACAGTGAATACATCCACACAGCGATGACTGTGAGCCAGATGGGCTGCATGAATGGAATACATTGTGTCACGGGGAATAAAGCAAGAAATGAGTGCTTGTCCTCAGTATGCGTTGGCCCGCATCCAGTCAGCTTATCTATCGCCACGCGAAAAACGCACTACCTCGCCGACTAGCTGCCCGTCTGAAAGGTTTGACCCGTGATTGATTTAACAAGAGCCCTCGCATCTTGACCTTTGACCCTGATTTGAAGAGCTGGTGAAAGCGAGGGGGATCCGTGAGAGGGGGAAGGCAGGTGATGCTTCATGAAAGGCAGAGGGACGTGAGAAGGTGTCAGCAGGCTGATGGAAGTTCTGCTGAAGAGATGATAGGAGAAAGAAAAGCAAAGTCCTAATTCATTCCGATGCTGCTGCTGACCTTAAATACAAAGGTTTAAATGCAGAGAGACTTGCAAAAATACACATATCACACTTAAAATGTCTCTGTCTCTCTGTATCGCGCACGCACGCACGCACGCACACCCACACACACGCACACGCACACACACACACACACACATACCGACACACACGCACACACATACCGACACACACGCACGCCAACTCCCGGCTGAGTTGAAATGAGGCTGATAAAGCAGACAGCAAAGCAGCAGATGAAGGCACTTTGCTCGCATTCAATATCGACTGAACTTTAACTCAAAATAGTAATTTCCTTAAAGACAAGCGACAGGCTTTGACTATACTAAACTCTCACACGCTCACAGCTCATTGTTCAGCTACCACTTGTTCAGCCGAGCTTTTCGTTGATAAAAGCAGCAAACTACACAGAACTCAAGTGACTGACAGACTCCAAATACATGAGCTCAGATAAGGTTGGAGGCTTAGAGAGGATGTGTGTGTGTGTGTGTGTGTGTGTGGGGGGGGGGGGGGGAGGGGGTTGGGGGGGGAACTGTCCAAGGTTAAGAATCCTCTAAATTTGACACAATAGAGAAAGCGCAGCAAAGAAGAACATCAGAACGTCTCTCTAAGTTGACATTAAATTAACACAGGCAGTAAATAGTCTTTGGATCAAGTTCAAAGTAAAAGTGCTCAAACTGAGACAGTCGACAGGTTTCAATGGTTTCTGACCCCACACTAGTCTACAGTAGCAAGATGAAAGATCTGCTGTATCTTCTCTAAGTGTTTGCCCCTGCTGTCGGACGAGCACCGATATTAAAGCCATTTTCTTTCTACCTGTCTGGAAATCTGCCGCTGTAAATAAGAACCACTTTGCATTCATCACAACTGCAACCAGGGTGATTGAAGAGATCAGGTGCCTCCTCTTTGTGTGTGTGTGTGTGTGTGTGTGTGTGTGTGTGTGTGTGTGTGTGTGTGTGTGTGCGTGCGTGCGCGCGCGCGCACGCACGCGCGTGTGCACGCGTGTGTGTGTGTGTGTGTGTGTATGTGTGTGTGTGTGTGTGTGTGCGTGCGTGCGTGTGTGTTACGGGGTGGGATGTGGGGGGTGTGGTTGTGGTTAGGAATTTGCTTGGATCTTTACATCCCTGTCTGACCCCTTTCTCCTTCAAATCCAAGTGGTTTTGTCTTTGGTGAGTCACATTTAATTAAATTCATATTTGGAGCTGAGCCCCTTCCTGGCTGCTCCTGTAAATCTACAGAAGACCAGACAGCCCAGGAGCTTGAACAACCCAGGCAGAGCCAGAGCTTAGCTTAATGAAGGCATGGAGCCGAAAGAATGACCATCCTCCAAACTGCCTTTGTTACTGAGAGGAGAGGAGAGGAGAGAGAGGGGAGCAGAGGAGAGGCGAGAAGGAGATAGCAGAGGAGAGGAGACAGGAGATGAGAGCAGAGGAGAGGACAGCAGAGCAGAGGAGAGCAGAGGAAAGGAGAAAACAGCAGGGGAGAGGAGACGAGAGGAGAGGAGAAGAGAGGAGAGGCGTGCCTGCAGTTTAACCACCACCTCAGCTTAAAGGATAGACTTGAGCCTATTTTCCAGAATCAGCATTTAAGAGAGACCAACAGATCACTGCTAATCAATTTACTGCCATGGCGATCAAAGTCTGGCAGAGCTACAAATCACAGAATAGACAATAGCTTCAGTGATTGGATTTGGCTGTTATAGATTAGCTCCAGATTATTTCACCCTTGTTATACAGTAGATGGAATGGAAAAGTGATTATACCCCTGATCTGAATTGGCATGTTAATTGACATATTTACTTGCTAATATGCTGACAAGGCCTAATAACCTCTGACAATTATTAGACACGTATTTGACCAACAAATTAAATAAAATGGGAAAAACGCATTTCAAAAGTCGCTATTTGCAAAAATCACTATGTGTCTCTCCATCCTAGACTGTCCCTGCCCTGAATAACGCTAACCGCATTCAGACAGCCTGGACCAGCTGACAGTCGTGCTGGGAGCCGGGGAGATATCTGGATGTCCCCGGCGTGAATAGCGATGCGATTTCTTTCTGAAATGCTGTCACAAATTAATTCCACACATCCACAGTCCCTTTATACATGTATCTACATTAACCTCAGATATTCACATTTGTTTGTATCTGGGTTTGGGCCAAAGTCACATTATAACTTTTAAATGCCTGGCTGGTTCTCAGCTTCTCTCTCATGCTCTCTGTGATGTGCGAATGAGCTGCCCAGCCCCGCCTCCCCACACTACCTCCCAGCACTGCTCTCTCTACAGAGCAACAGGGAACACAACACACTCACTCACACACAGACAGACACACTCTCACACACACACACACACACACACACACACACACACACACACACACACACACACACACACACACACACACACACACACACACACACACACACACACACACACACACACACACTATCTCCTGGTGGAGATAATAATAATAACAAGCAACAATACTCTGCCCCACTGGTACCTGTAGTATAGGTGTATCACAATTGGAAAAACCTTTTTCAAGAAATAGAAAATGGTACTGATGATGGTAGCCTACAAGCAGGCGCATCTTTACGGCAAGGATAGCTGTGTAAAACGTTGTGTAAAAGCTGCAATAGCAAGCTGTCAGTGTAAAAACACACCTGTCTTATCATCAGCCTAAATGACAAAGTGGAGCCGCTGGAGAAGCAGGCGTCACATGATCCCCTCGACTGTAGATGCTGTACATTTGCCTTATTTGCTCAAATTCAATTGTGCTGTGTGGGGACTCGGGGATGGACGCTGTGGGAAATCTCCTCCACCCACAGGAAGTGATTAATCACTAGTACTTCAGAGCAAAATACAAACTTTCCTAAACAGCAGCAAGTGAGTGCTTCTTCCAGGGAAACTTAAGGTTATGAATATAACCCAGGTTTAATGAATAATATGAGAGATGACTCAGTATGGGACCAGATCCTCTCTGGGCCCTAGACAGAAGCACATTTATTATTTCTACACCAAATATCCCTTTGGGGTTGGAGGAATTAAAAAAAAAATCCTCGCTCCGCCACTAGGGGCACTAGCTCCGCTCTATATACAGTATAGGTTGCGGCGGAGCGGGATAACGCAATTCTTGATGAACATTCATCAAGAACTGCTTGATGAATTGCTTCTTGCCCACTCTGGCAAGACGAGTCGTCTGGTGTCTCACTCATATTACTCACTCATTAAACCAGGGTTATATTCAATTGTATTTCTAATAATCGTGAGATGACTCACTATGGAATGTGGGAGCTCCTGTATGCCAGACAGCTCATCGCTCTGATCCGAAGGACAGTTGCCAGCCTCCTCAACTGTGTCCCAAGACCGCCTGTGCCACGCACGGGGCTGAGACGTCCAGTCTATAGGACAGAACAAAAGCGGAGGGGCCAGGTCCAACTCGCCGCCACACAAATAGAGTAGAGTAGAGCGCGCACGGAGCCCTGGAGGCTGTGCACCCTGACTCGTATAAGCCAAAGTAATAGCCTCCACAACCCAATGTGAGAGGCATTGCTTGGAGATGGGCCTGCACAAACACACATCCAAACACGCCGGCGGAACCACGGCGTGGGAGACATCTTCCTCGTCTAGGTTAGCCGGACGGGCGAAGAATGGGTCTCCGTCTCTGATATCAGTGGCTTGCTTCAGGAGTCTGCGTGCTTGAATCGGGTGTAGAGCTCACACGAGCCTGGGGACTCCAAAGCTTGGCTTGTGTGGAACCAGCCGAGGCACCATATGCAGAGGGGATGAGGGTCCAGAAGTCCTCTATAATCCACACGGGCATGAGCGGGACTCTCTGCTTTGGCTAGTATGGGCGGTAGCCATAGTGTCTGTGAAATCCGGCTTGATAACACTGGACACTTTCCATGGAGGATAGTTCTTCAAATGTTGAGAGAGGTGTAGGCCCTGTCACTAACTAACGCTCGGCACAGTGCTAAACCACTGTGAACAGTTAAGCTAGCTAGCAACAGGGCTGATGTGCTCCTTCATGGGCAAGAAGAATGCTGAGGATGGCGTTATCCCATTCCACCACCCCAATATATACAGAAGAAATGTTGTTATTCCTCCAACCCCGAATATGGGATATTTGGTGTTGAAATATTAGGGGGGAAGGGGGGGGGGGTGATGGGGGGGCGCTAGACAGAGATGAAAAGTTGTGGTGAAGCGTGGAGGTGAAGATGGGGGATTAGAGAGATCAAAACAACCAGACAGATGAGGGGGGGGTGGAGGTGTTGGGGGCTGGCGGATGAGCCCCAAGAAGAATACTCGTGAGATCTGTAAACTTTCCTATTCTAATGTTCTCACAGAGCACCCTGCTGTGACCTCCTTCTGCAAATGAACACAAAACCCTCCCTCCGCCGAAACAGACTTCCTACCTCGCATATAAAGACTGTACACGCAGTGCTGAAAACATGACATACACTAAAGACAGACAGAGAGATATAGACACAGGCACACAGGCATGTCAGGCCTTGGAGTGCATTGAATTGAATGATTTTTTTTATATGAATTTCAATGAGCTCTGTGTGAGAGAGGTAATAACAATGGGAGGTAATCCTAGATTGAACTGAGCCAAAGTCAGGAAGTTGAAATACTGTTAAATTAGCTCCTGGATATGCTTACCTACTACAAAGGACTAAATTACTGCCTTAAATCTCTGCTGTCTGTGTTCACACACAGCACAGGATACGCTGCTGAAAGTGACACTGGGAGGTATCTACTGAGAGCTATAGTGTCTTTGAAGCACTTTGCTTTAAAGCAGAAGATGGAACTCTTCAAAGAATAACAAAGCAAAAACGGAGAAAAACTAAGTGACTCTTTCTAATGTTTCCATGCAGGAAATAGAATGGTTACATGTGATGAGTGTGCTTCTCATGTACTAACAGAATACCCCTCTCTGTGTGACTGGCCATTTTAGTCAGGCCTCGCTTGCAGAGTTGGCATGCAGCCTCTCCTCTCTCTCCTCAGAGGGGTTTCATAGTCCACTTCACTGGCTCACCTGTGGGCTCCTCCACTCTGGAGCACCTGTGGGCTCCTCCACTCGGGAGCACCTGTGGGCTCCTCCACTCTGGAGCACCTGTGGGCTCCTCCGATCTGGAGCTCTCCGGTGCTGAACCTGTCTTGAGTCATTTTGGCCACTAATTAGCCATTTTTGCCCATTTAGTCTGCCCTAATTACCTAATTAAAAAGATCCGGCTCCGTTAGGTCACCTGCAGCCGCAGGGTAGTCTCACTTGCCAGACTACATGTATCTCTCCACACTTGGTTTCGTCCTGTACCAGCACAGGAGAGAGTCTGGCTCAACTCGCTCTCATTCTTGTAGAGTGGGGGGGGGGAAATGCTCCGAAAGTAGCAAGCAGACATGCTTTATTGCACAATCCCAATTTTCATCAAAACTTGCCATTTTCAGCCTTAATATGTTTATTTAATGCCTGTATTATTATATTGTAACATGATACCCCTATGCGTTTGTTTTTTGTTATATTTTTTCTTTCTCTTGTTGCATTTATATTACTTGTCTGTCTGTTGATTGGTGATTATTGTATGGTTTGAAGATGATAAAAAAGTTGCTAGCTTGTTAGCTAGTGTTGCGGAGGCATAACATGCAGGGACTGAAAATGGTCGGAGCCAATGGCAGATCTTATACCCGTCAGACAACCCGGGAGCGGTGCTCCTTACACTTCCAGAGAGATTCAATGCAATCGCACGTAAAATGGCACAGCTGTGGCCGAACACAATTTCTGCTCACACACACACACACACACACACACACACACACACACACACACACACACACACACACACACACACACACACACACACACACACACACACACACACACACAGTTTTCACATTCTTATTATGGGATGGAGAAGTGACAACGCCTGTGGTCGACCACAGGCCTCCTCTTGGTTTTGTACCCTCGCTCCCTGTCTGTCTGTCTGCGCTGCGGCTCATGATATCACAGCGTGCCTCAGAGCCGCGGGGCCACAGGAGCCACACAAATCACAGATGCTCGTCTTTTGCTCAGAGAGGTAGTAGAGTATCATCACCATTATCGTCATCACCGCCACCCAGTCAACACAAGCTCTCATCTCCAATCAGGCCCACCGTCAATCAAACAAACAGCACCTGTGGATGAGAGAGCAGAGAGAGAGAGGGAGCCGCCATAAAAGAGAGAGAGAGCAGTGACCAAGCTGCTGCTGCTGGCCGTGCTGAGGACAGGACAGCCCTGCTGCTGTCCGTGCTGAGGACAGGACAGCCCTGTGTGTGACCGCCCAACACTCTCCCTGATGAATCAAGCCTAGCAGCACAGCTTTATGTGCCATTAAGAGGCTCGCTTAATGACTTCACTTCATTCATTAACGTGCTGAAGCATCCTCTGCAGGGCGGAGCGACAGGCGAGCGGAGAGCTGGGAGAGGGATGGCGGGTTCGGGCGGCGATGAGGGTGGGAGGGGCACCGAGGCAAGATAAACAACGACAAATATAGACCCATTACAACGCTGAATAATTCATCTTATATGCAGAGCTTCAGCAAAACAACAGGGCGGGTGGGGGGGGGGGGGGGGGGGGCAACAACCAAAACAACTGTGGGGATTATGGAGCCTTTATACTGCTGGACACAGCATCTTCAAAACAGGGCTATTTATGCACACAGCTTGTGTGGGAAAAAGGTACAGCTGCAGGATCGTGCCCAAATCAGTTTATGTGGAAAATCCGGTTCCATTGGGCTAAATAATCCCTGAGGCGTTTTCATTAAGTATTGTCTTAATGAAGCAGTGGAGGGGAATGGGACAGCTAGCTAACGAGTGGATTCATAACTTGAAAGCACTCTTAGCTGCATACTGCCCCGGCCTAAATCCAACGCAGGAAGCAGCTCACCACCAGGGCTGCCCGTAAGAGCGCCCCGGCCACCGGCGGCGTCAAGAAGCCTCACCGTTACCGGCCCGGTACCGCTCAGAGAGGTCCGTCGCTACCAGAAATCCACCGAGCTGCTGATCCGCAAGCTGCCCTTCCGGCGCCTATTCAGAGAGATCGCTCAGCACTTCAAGACCGACCTGCGCTTCCACAGCTCCGCTGTCGTGGCTCTGCAGCAGGCCGGCGAGGCTTACCTGGTCGGCCTGTTTGAGGACACCAACCTGTGCGCCATCCACGCCAAGAGGGTCACTATCATGCCCAAGGACATCCAGCTGGCCCGCTGCATCCGCGGAGAGCGCCCTTAAACTACCCCGGGACATCCATCAACACATCCATCTGACTTAATTTACTCCATTTCCCTCGAGGATCAATAAAGTTATTCTGATTCTGATTCTGACTGTGGCTGCCTCTACCCAGAGCCATGTAGACAGAAGAGTCCCGACATCTCCATCCACTCCAATGGACCAGCTTTTTACTCTCAAGAGTTCCAGGAAGTAAGGTCCTGGATTAAGCAGCACTGTCGAGTTGCCGCAAAATAGACAGTTTGTGTTGTACTCTGAAAGGGGTTTTCCCCCCTTGAAACAAATTGTACATTATCAGCTTTATTTTAGCATGCAAAGGTAGCACGAGACCCATTCCTGGCTGTTCATTGGCTAATGAGTCTCGCATTTTGGTCCTCCGCTGACGCCACTCTCTCTCTAGAGGACACTACCTCTACCTAAACAGACAGGAACGGACCTAATTGGATATCATACGTTCCAATCAATGCATGCACCATGCACACGTGCACAATGCACGCACACACACACACACACACACACACACACACACACACACACACACACACACACACACACACACACACACAAAGGGGTATCGGAGTAAAACTCATAAATACAGTTCGAAAGAGGCAAAATGAGAGAACCAGAAAAAGAGACAAATACAAACTAGATTAGGGAGTGCAGAGGCAAGATACACTGATAGTATTGAGGGAAGGACAAAGATAGGTAATTCAGCAGTCAACAGAGAGATAAAGATAGAGAGATGGAGGGAAAGATAAACACAGATAGGAGCAAAGAGAGATCTAGAGGGTAGACAGTGAGAGAGAGAGAGACAGAGAGAGAGAGACACAGAGAGAGAGAGAAAGAGAGAGAGAGAGAGAGAGAGAGAGAGAGAGAGAGAGAGAGAGAGAGAGAGAGAGAGAGACAGAGAGAGAGAGACACAGAGAGAGAGAGAGAGAGAGAGAGAGAGAGAGACAGAGAGAGAGAGAGTGAATGATTAATGAAAGGATCTGGGAAGCGCAGCAGAAAGGGAGGTCAGGACCGAGCAGGAATGGAGTGATGCTGCAGCGTGTGAGCAGAAGTGAAAAGGACAACAGTGTGAACATGTCAGCTGCTGTCACACAGCTTTATCAGAGAGGATCAGAGATGGATCTGATACTCAGCCCGGGCCCGCTAACACTCAGCGGAGGCAGCCCGGGCCCGCTAACACTCAGCGGAGGCAGCCCGGGCCCGCTAACACTCAGCGGAGGCAGCCCGGGCCCGCTAACACTCAGTAGAGGCAGCCTGGGCCCGCTAACACTCAGCGGAGGCAGCCCGGGCCCGCTAACACTCAGTAGAGGCAGCCCGGGCCCGCTAACACTCAGAGGAGGCAGCCTGGGCCCGCTAACACTCAGAGGAGGCAGCCTGGGCCCGCTAACACTCAGAGGAGGCAGCCTGGGCCCGCTAACACTCAGAGGAGGCAGCCTGGGCCCGCTAACACTCAGAGGAGGCAGCCTGGGCCCGCTAACACTCAGAGGAGGCAGCCTGGGCCCGCTAACACTCAGAGGAGGCAGCCCGGGCCCGCTAACACTCAGAGGAGGCAGCCTGGGCCCGCTAACACTCAGAGGAGGCAGCCAGGGCCCGCTAACACTCAGCGGAGGCAGCCAGGGCCCGCTAACACTCAGCGGAGGCAGCCAGGGCCCGCTAACACTCAGAGGAGGCAGCCTGGGCCCGCTAACACTCAGAGGAGGCAGCCTGGGCCCGCTAACACTCAGAGGAGGCAGCCAGGGCCCGCTAACACTCAGAGGAGGCAGCCTGGGCCCGCTAACACCCAGCGGAGGCAGCCTGGGCCCGCTAACACTCAGCGGAGGCAGCCAGGGCCCGCTAACACTCAGCGGAGGCAGCCTGGGCCCGCTAACACTCCATTTACACAAATGGAATACAGACCCCACTTGCAAAGCCTCCCAGAATAGGAGGCTGGATTAGAGCCAATGAATAAGACGATTTCTCGATATCACCCCCTTTCTTTCCAAAAGACCAAATTTGAACCGTGATCAGTACTGAAACTTGGCCTTGGAGAGTTGGTGTTAAGCTAATAGGCAAACTATAAATAACAGGCTCACACACATGCTGCCAAAAACACTATAGCAGTCAAAAGATTGGCCAGGCCACATTTTCCTTTATTTTGACTATTTTCCACATTTTAGAATAACTAGCAGAAGACCCATGCAGTGTATGGGGCTGTGCAGCCATTGTGCAGCATTGCAGGTCTCACTCACAGAGGTGGCATGCAGCCTCTCCTCTCTCTGCACTTCCCTGGCTGATTCCAACTCTGCTCAGGTGTGCTCCTCCACTCTGGAGCTCTCCGTGGTGCTGAACCTGTGTAGAGTCATTTTGGCCACTAATTAGCCATTTTTGACTAATTGAAACTGAACTGAACTCGAGCGAACGGGCGATGAGACGAAAATTCACGTCACTTGCCCAGGGCTAAATCATATCTACTCGTGCGTTTGCATTGACTTTGTATGTAATCTTGTCAATGAATTTGCAAAAATCGCCCTGGTGTGAATGCACAGTTACAGTCAGAACATAGGTGTTGGCGGGTTCTTTTGTTGCCATTTTCACACCAAGGTCAGGCCACGCCCATTTGACCCGGTTGTGTGGTCGTGTGACGACTTCCGGTAAAAAAAATTTATAAAAGAAAATGGCTGGCTGCTCCAATATAATCTAACTCTGAATTAACTAATAATTTAGCCAATTGTATGTAACATACCAAATAAAAGCAAACGGCAATGTCTAAGAATGCAATGCCATGTAACTGGCTCGTTAATTCTCGCATTCTAGGGAATTACATTAACGTTTGCGGGTCTTATAGACGTAAATGGCTCGCGCTGCGTCGGAGGAGAGAAAACCATCTGAAGCTTTCTTTGTTGGAGTCCAGGTATGTTTTACAAGAAAGTGCTCGTCATTGTCGACGATAACGTTATCTGACCTGGCTAACAATGGATACTCCGCTTGCTGGCTGTGTACCGAGCTCAAAGTAGTAGGCTGCTTTACCCCCTGCACTATCTGCTACAAAAACAACTCTCTTCTTCATAACGTTAATTTGTATTTTGTGCCGTGACCGCCGGAAGTGTTAACATGACCCGGAAGAATTTGGCCCACCCCCACGTCTGAACATAAGGTGAATAGACCTTATTCGATTGACGTCACTCACGTACGGGGACGCCCACCGCCGCCATGTTCTCGACATAGCGCTGCAGCTCTTAAGTGACAACCTATGTGAGAGCAGCGTTTATAGGAAGCATAGCCGCCGTTAGCGTTACCTGTATCGTTCCAATTGTGTTCGGATGGTGACCTGCGTTAGGCATGGATGTAGTAATGACAGCAATAAAGTCCCCGTGGTTTGTTTCTATCTCTACCGTCCACAGATGTGAAGGGAGCGAGACGGAGGATACGTCAGCAGCACAGGAGATGTGTGGATAGTTGTACACTCACTCACTCACTCACTTACTCACAGTCGCAGACACACGGCCAAATGCACGATAATTGCAGTGACCAAAAAAGTGTTAAACAAATCAAAACTAGCTTATATTTTAGATTATTTAAAGTATCGTGGAAAGTCAAAGAATTCATACATAGGCATCAACTTCACTTTCCCTAAGTCTGTCTGTAATCTGTCTATGTTCAAGCATTTAAGCAAAACCTTCAGATTAAAATGGCTTTAATATAATGAAAAACATAGTACATTCAATGGGGGGTGTCCAAACGTTTGACTGGTAGTGTATACTGTTTACTTATGAGGTGACCAGGGAGTATGATAATAGCATAATAAAAGCATAAGTGTCCTTTTCAGATGTGACTGAAATGACAGAAACACCTGCATTTCAGTGATGACTTCTGTCTGAAGGCACTCTCGTCGATCATCCACACCCATATCAACATCATATCTCAGGCCTATAAACCTGACCATATCAATTCAGATCCTTTACAGTTTGAGCAGGACAACACTGTGTGATGCCGCCCCTTAGTCTCCTTCAACTTGGCCTCATCTTCCTTGCCATAACTCAGCAAAATACATGCCTCTAGTCTGACCAATCCCCCGCCGGCAGTGTGCTGCGGCTGTATCGCCGGCTGCTCGCTGATGCCTTTCTAATTGGTATTTTTGCTGATGGTCACAAGTTAAATCTATATTCTCCATTACCCGTCCACCGCCATCCCTTGGGGTTCCTCTAATGGCTCCTGCTAAAGCTCGAGCACTTGTACTGCGATATTCATATTCATACAAAAGTTTATTCTCACAGACTCTTGAGTGGCTTCTGCATAATCTTCGGCGGCTCGCTCTGTGCGTCGTCGAGAGTTGGTGGAGGAGCGGCGGAAACTTCACGCCAGCTTTGAAGATTAAACAAAGCACGCGTCATAATCCCGCATGGAAACAGCCTGAGGAGAGACACTCATACACTCAAATAAACGGCGTTTTATCTAACTCGTGTTGCCTGTTTTGTCTCCACTGAGATGGGCTCACGCGCCGCCTTGCTGAACAAATGTTTGTAGAAGCCAAATAGCAAAGCCCTTAGCGGAGCGTTGGCTGGGTGACAGGCCGGTGTTCTCTAACACCGGCTTGGCAAAGAGCAGCGCAGCAGCCGGTACTGGCTCAGACGAGCGGGGCGCTGGGCTGACTTCAGAGCTGTGTGAGAGGTTGATCAGCCGTACAAATGAAATCCCTATGACATTACACAGGTGGCTGATAAACACTATCACTTAGGTTAACCGCACTCGAGGGAGAGAAATGTTGACATACGGCGCTATACAGCGTGTCGACAAGAAACGCCGTGCAATCAGCCCGATAAAGACATTGCGAGGAAATATTTCGATCGGGGAGGCAAAGTGTGAATGTGAGCGTAAACAGCTCTCAGTGAAACGTTCCTCCTGCAAGCCAACCTAACCTGCAAGCAGTCAGAGGAATGTGCCGGTGCAAAAGGTGAAATGTCACGCATAAAAGGTATAAGCCACAAGAATGAAGCTCATATCCTGAAGGAGAGGAAGAGTCCTGTGTTCTTTGGCCCGCCTCGGTGTAGTCCTCGTGTTTACATTTCATTAACTCAAGATCCCAGAATCCTCTCCTACCCCCTCCCCAACCTAGGCACAGTCAAATGAATGCCTATAGGCCTAGGTGGAATAAATACCGTCCATAAAATAGGCAACTTTTAAAGAAAGAGACAACTATTTAAACGGTAAAGAGGTGAGAAATTAAAGTTACAGAGTAACGGATGTGCAGGGAAAATGATGCTCAGATTTATTCAGTTCTATTTCGGTGTCCACTCTGGAGTTAT
The DNA here is from genome assembly GCF_964638095.1 of Poromitra crassiceps. Classification (NCBI taxonomy): domain Eukaryota; kingdom Metazoa; phylum Chordata; class Actinopteri; order Beryciformes; family Melamphaidae; genus Poromitra; species Poromitra crassiceps. The sequence goes on along the minus strand of NC_139631.1, from coordinate 28,188,119 downwards.
TCTTCTATTGGATATAAAGTACAACCCTTAACAGCCCATTCTCCAGTGTTATATAATTGCCCTGATGAATATTACAATACACAATGACTGATAATGAACATAATTGTATTGATCCTTGCAAGGTTCTAAGAGACAAAGAATACTGTCAGCACAAATGTTGGGAACCTAAGCGACATTGAGTTTGTTGACACAGGGCTGAGACTGATAAGTCCATTATCAGAATCCGTTTATGACTTGGCTGAGTGGGAGACACCAGTTGCAAACCCCCACCCTGTCATGTGAAGCCAGCACACACCCAAGCCCTGTTATCATCTATCGCCAATTTGTCGCCCATGAAAAGCAGAGGAGTTAGAGCAGAATGACATTTAAGTCCATCGCAGTCTCTCAAACTGTGAACTGAATATGCAGTAATGTGAAAATAAATGCTCTATCATTTTTGAAATGTTATGTAAATAAATACATTATTATTAGACTGTGAAGAGCATTATAGAAAAGAAAGTGTAAATGCATGTTTGATTTGAGTCATTAGGCTGACAGTGTTAAGTGAGCGAGCAGGTTTGGGGTTCGGTGACACTTTGAAAGGACAAACGGCTACTGTGACCTTCTGGTTAGCTCACAGCTCTGTTCAGCCTGATTTCCCTGCTACCTTTAGGTCTTTATTAGCATTACATCATTACAGGTATATTATTTACTTTTTTTTTTTATATATATATATTTACCTATTTACCAAGGCATACTGTACTACATATATATCTGCTTTGGGGGTAAACACCTTTTTTTTTTACTAATATCTCAAATAATTCCGTTGTTTTTTATTCGTTCTACTCATATTATGTGCAGGTTGGCAAGGAAAACATCCACCATGGTCAAATGTGTTGAAGTAAAAAGTGTTGATAATTCAGAACGATATGAATGAGGGCAGTGAGCAGCACCTCCCACCAAGGCGTTTAACCTGTTGGCACAAAGAGAAGATTAATGATCACTCACTCTTTTGCATATCAATGAATATAATGAGTGAGTTTAGTGGCACAGTGCTCTATGTGTCAGAGTGATGCACTATCAGACTACAGTATATCATTTGCTAATATTGACCGTGGCTGGCAGGAAGCACTGACTGCCCCACTCTGATCCTCAGAAACACAGCAAATTAGCGAGGCCGCAATTAAGACTTTAACAGACATTACAATAAATATAATAATAATAATAGGAAGCACCCCCCCTGCCTGATATAGGCACAATCAGACACAAAGTCATGGTGTGAGAGTGAAACTCTCGCCAGCAGTCCAGAGAGAGACTCTACTACTGTCTCACACAGCAGACAACAATGCCCAGGGCTAAGATAACAGGAAATGCCAGCTTATCAGCGAGAGAGAACCAGCGAGAGAGAGACAGACAGAGAGACACACAGACAGAAAGACAGAGACAGAGAGGGGGGTGTGTGTGTGTGTGTGTGTGTGTGTGTGTGTGTGTGTGTGTGTGTGTGTGTGTGTGTGTGTGTGTGTGTGTCAGAGAGTCAGTGAGCGTGATGACCAACTTCATGGTTTACCAATAGACTGACTGAGTAATACTGAGCAATGTCCTTATATCAACATGTATCATTCATTTGTCTATTAGAAAAGGGTACGATTTCTCTCAAACGGAAAAATGGTTGCATGTAAAGTGGATGAATGAAATAAAAGAGGAGGTAAATCTATCACTTTCTTAATTTGAGTTGCATTCCGTCTGCTTTGATTTGTTTAGATTGAGTCACCTCTCGTGGGGAGTTTGTTTAATTTCACAGCTGAAAGAACACCAATGATTTTTAGAGCGTTTTCCTTGTTCTACTTTCTCTACAAGCTATTACAGTAAATCTAATGCAACACACCCATAAAGCCCACAATAATAAACTGCTGTTTACAGAGAGAACTCACAAGTTTGATGACAATATTTAGTGCTCTAACTACTGCAATATTTAGTGGGCTTAGTACAATATTTAGTAGTCTTACTGTTACTAGGACAATATAGTGGTGTTTCTTACTAGGTTAATTACTGTATTCAAAGTCGATTTTTACAGTTTCTTAGACACAGTGGACAGTTGTTTATTTAATGGATTGTAAGTGGATCGGCCACACTGAGCAGCTGTACCGGCAAAAAGCCTAAAAACAGAATGAATCCATATGAGCTCTATAAAACGCACGCACTGCACGCACGCACGCGCACAAACACACACACACACACACACACACACACACACACACACACACACACACACACAAACACACACACACACACACACACACACACACACACACACACACACAAGGCTCTTTCACACCGGCCTTGAAAGCCGAAGAATGCACGAAAAATAGGATTCGCGCCTCCGATGTGAAAGTCATGAATGCGCGTTGGTGGATAATTGTTTTACGCCTTTTGTCCCGCCACGGTAGGTAGTAACAGCGCCGGGTTACCTGGCAACCCGCCTCCATTTGAAAGCGTCGTCGCAGCAAGCCGGAAAAGGTGCGAATGGTCAGCTCATTCATAAAAAAATTACAGGGGAAATCACCTCATGTAGCAAGAAAGTGCACGAGTGAAAGTAAAAAAAAGTAGCCTATACAATCATGACTGCAGGGACGCCAGGAGGAATGCTCCGTGCGGTTAGGCTTTATGCTCAAACGATGTTGACATTAGTAGGTAAAATTAACGGATATAATAATAAGCTTCAGAGGGCTATAGCTGTCTGTGGCGAGTTGGTCTGAGGAACAGATGCATGCGTTTTGATATTAAGGCGAGTCCGCCCACCATGCGAGTGGTGCTCGCCTTTCAATCCGGGAGCAGGGGATTTCACCTGAAAGTACACTGCAGCACGGGAATGTGGCCGTGCTGCTTGGCTCTGTGTGAAAGCAATTTCTGTGGCGAGGCTGCGGGCTTTGCGGGACTCCTAAATTGCTTTTTTGCCGCGATCTCTGTGTGAAAGAGCCTACACACACAGAGGGGCGAATTTTCCACTGGGGACAGGGGGGACATGTCCCCCCCACTTTTCAAAACCTTGATTCTGTCCCCCCCACTTTTTAAACTGAAAAAATCGTGGGTAAACTGAAAAAATCATGCTTAATACGCTACTGTTTGACCAGCCATCATATTATGGCTGAGAATGTTAATTGAGTTGCTAATTATAAGCTATAGGCTACTCCAAAAGATTGCCACGGATTTCCTCGTCTGTAAAAAGTGCCCTCTCCAGACCCTGAATGCATTTCTAATGGCGCTCTGTATGGAAATTCCCCTTTCCAAGCCGTCCCTGAAGGCAGCACTCACAGTATTGTAACAGCAAATTTAACTTTTGTACTAATATTATTCAGTTTGTGGAGTTATTTTTCTGTGACAAGTATCATCCAAATGTTAATTTAAAATGAGATATTCCTCTTAATCTGGCTAAAAACATTAAAACTTTTTTGCCAGCCCCTGCCCCTCTAACATTCTCTGCACGTCCCTGCTGCTGTATAAAGGGTTAGGTGAAGAGAGGAAGTGAACATGGTAAGCAGTGAACATGGTTGAATTTAAAATAAAGCACACTAATAATAATAATAATAATAATAATAATGATAATAAATATAGCCGCAAGCGGCGATGCGGGGTCCAAGCTTCTGGTGACTTGGGGGTTATATGTCAGATAATATAGACACTGAATTGCACATTTAGTCAGAGTTGATATGTGCACAAGTGTACCAAGTTTACAGTAAGTAATATGTAGTAAGTAGCAGTGGTGGTGGTAAGCCAAATGGTGGCTGTAAAAGAGGCTTATTAAGCAATGGACTTTTTCTAGGCAAACTGTCATAATTTCAAATCCTAGCTTCCTGATAAGCTTAGATGTGTTAGCCATGAGTGGACAGCTTACTGAGGTGTTGCTTTTGTGGTGTTCTGAGTCCATTGAATGAAGATAGTGTGCTGCTTCTACTGTACACTTCTGATCATAGTTATAGATGTGCTCAGTGAGGAAAGGATTAAACAAACTGTTCCTGAATGGTGATCTAAGTAATTGGTTGTTACAATGAAAAGCCAATGCTTTTGTAGTAGTGGTGGTAGTCATAAATCTGGTCTGCATAAGCACAAGGCCAGAATTTTAACCATTTGTCATGAAATTAATGTAAAATCCTAACTGTTACTAGATACTCCACATGGTACATTCATAGTGTCTCTGTATAGGTATAACAAGATTAATATTCAGGTTGTGTAAATCACCCTTTAAGTCAAACTGTTAGTGGCTTAATAGGTTATCAGTTAACAAGTTACTTGTCTGTTATGCAGATGTTTTAAAAGGGTAAGCTTGGGCACAGTGGACATCTACAAGTTGGCAATAAAAGTGTAAGCTCAAGGTTGACTAAAGGAGTTAGGATATAATGCATAAAAAACTGGGACAAAAGACAGCAAAGGAGGCAGATATGTGATTCAAACAATAAGTTTTTATTGCAAATAATAGTTTTTATGAAATGAAAAACTTAAAGTAAAAAGAAATATATCAATCCATGTGGTCCTTGTGTGGGGCTGAGTCGGGGTTTCTGGACTGTGTGGAGGGACTGTCGAGTCTTGGAGTCAAGTCTGAGTCAGGGCTATGATCTGTCTATTAT
>NC_139631.1:28166018-28178518 GCF_964638095.1 Poromitra crassiceps | reverse complement strand
AAATACAATAGTGAATATCCAATCATGAGGTTACATTCATTAGCAGTTACATGTATGCAGTGATGTCTGTGTGAACGAATAATTACATTTCAGAAGGAGAAAAAGCCAACTCAAATGATGACAAATCATCTTAAGTGTCTACCTACGTATATCCAAGTGGTTAACCTCCAACACTGGAGCCATTTTGGAAAAACAATCCCAGTGTTGCCCTGCCCTGCACATTATATCACTCACTCATCCTACACTGGCTTCTCCCTGATGGAGGAATCGCATTAAGCGGACATTATGAGAGTCAAGAACTCGCTCGTCAGCGATCTAAGTCGATATACTGCCATGCATTCAGAGGGGAGAACATGTCATCGAGGACTTTATAGGGATCCGTGTGTGTGCTCATGTAAGGGAGGGCAGGGGGGGGGGGGGGGGGGGGGGGGGGGACACATGAGGCACATTTATGGAGAATAAAATTGAAGAACTCTGTAGCTTAACATTAACAAACAGCAGAGGGAGGGATGATTGAGAGAGCAAGGGATAGGAGAACTGGGGGTTATGCAGTGAGAGGGCACAGCAAGACAATAATAGTGTGCATGTGTGTGTGTGTGTGTGTGTGTGTGTGTGTGTGTGTGTGTGTGTGTGTGTGTGTGTGTGTGTGTGTTTTTGTGTGTGCACGCAAAAGAGAGCACTAGACAGGCAACGTGTGTGTTTATGTGTGGGCAGGAGAGGGGGATACAGAGAGAGAGAGAGACATAGGGAGAGAGAGAGAGAGAGAGAGAGAGAGAGAGAGAGAGGGAGAAGTCTGAGGCAGTTCCTAAGCCTGGCCGTCACGCATGCTTAACCTTGCGCTAGCGCCTGGGCGATGCAGCTTGCATATCAATGATGGAGAAATATCAGCAGAGAGGCCTCCAACCAACCTCCACTCTGCGAGGCAGGCGGGGGAGAGGAGAGGAGAGGAGAGCAGAGCAGGGGAGAGGAGAGGAGAGCAACAGCAGCCGCACAACACTATGGCACGAGGCTCGAGCACTGGCCAAACAAGTTAAACCACACCAGCGCACGCCGTAGCAGCTGTCCCACAGACACACAGCAAAAACAAGAGGATGAAAAGATGACAAAAATACATGAATGACCAGGTAAATGACATAAATGATTAGATTAGATTAGATTCAACTTCAATGTCATTGCACAGAGTACAAGTACTGAGACAACAAAATGCACTTAGCAGCATCTAACCAGAAGTGCAAGATGGAGCCGTAAAAAAGTGTAAGCAAAGTAATGTACAGTAATATACAGTATAGAATAAGTAGATATAGAATAAATAAGGCTAGTATGAGTGCTAGGATATGTAGATGTGCTAAGATATGTCAGGATATAAGGTAAAATATATATAGATTATGTGATTAGATACAATTAGAATTAAAGTAATAACAGTAAAAACAATACAAGAAATATGAATATGCAAGATGTTTAAACTATAAATAAATATACTATAAATAAATATAGTATATGCAGTATGACCAATATTAACAGTATAGATTATGAACAGTGGATGTGAAATGCCAGATATATACAATGAAAAAAGTGTAAACAGTATGGTGTATGTATATAATCAAGATGCTACATCAGTGTTACTACATTTATCTATCTTCCAGACAAAGGTTTATCCAAACCCAATGTCTGAAAACGAGCCAAAAATGTTAAACTTGCACATAAAAAAAACAATCAAGATAAGAATAGGGAGCTATAGCAGCGGGCTTCCTCGACTGAGCCTATGGTTTGTAAGTGTTGTTTTCACCACAGCGTTTACTTTTAGCCCGGGCTCAGGTTACAGGAAGTGCTGCGAGCGAGCGTACTGTGGTTAGGAGCATCGCCCTGCATATTTGGTGTCACCAGGGGCAACACAAAACTTCCTGCCAAAACCACAAGTGCTACCACTAACCACACGCAGCAGCACTGACAGCAGCACGGGTACAAGTGTGCAGTAATGGCCAACTAGGAAACGACCCTCACACCCACACCCACAATACACAGACAGTACACTGCTGATGATACTCCCCAAACTTCAGCATCATAATTACAAAGATAAACACGACATTATTAACTATAGCACAGAGAAAGGGGGGCTTCTGTGAGAATATTGGCAATGTGCAATGTGTGCAAAGAGAAGAGGAGAGAAGAGAAGATGGCGTGTTTCTAATTAAAACGGGAACATTCAGGGACACCCATGGGGTCCTAAGGGACCAGCACCAGGCGATAAACTCACTCATCCGTACCCTCCGCTGTCTTTTGAAGGGAGTGATGAAAAAAAGACTTTGAGGATCCCGTGCCCTCTCATCCTCCCTCGTGCTATCTGATGCCCTTTGTCACGTCGATCCATCCCGAGGACCCCGGGGCGTCCTGCGAGGATGCCCGATATGGGGTCCTGCCTGTTGAGTGACAGGTCACCCCTTTCTCTGCCTGTGTCGATCAGAGTCGGTCTCCCCGCCGCCACGCACCGCTCAATAAGATGCAGCAGCTTTGATAGGACTTCTGTGGCGAGTCGCATCTCTGGCAGCGAGGATAAGAGTCAGACTAGGAGGGGTAGCGAGGATAAGAGTCAGACTAGGAGGGGATGCCGTCGCATAAAAGAGGACTTTCATCAGCCTGTGTGTGTTCAGCAGGTTAAAAAGTGTTTCCTATCAGAGCCTTGTCAAACTGTCATCGTCACTTTTATTTGAAGGCGGCTTGGTACGACTGGAAGAAAAGAAAAGAAAAACACACTGGGCCTCCAATGTTTCTTTGGTTTTCTTATAATCCCAGATTGATGCTAATCTAAAGGGGGCCCTGAGGATTAAAACAGCACTTTTGAGCCCGTGTCTTTCACCCACTGTCAAACCCGTGTGAGAGACAATAGAGAGCGGTGACAGTTCTCTGTGTTCTCGCCGACGTTCAAGAGAACCTCCCACGAGAGCCGCAGACATAGGCTATTAGCTGTGTAATGATCACTGGGTGTTGTAGTTCACAGTCACACAGCCAGCATGGCAGACAGATGGGGGTGGATTTTGAGGGATGAAACATATGGGGAAAGTGGTGTAAGCAGACAGCTCAGATGGGCTTACAGACAGTTTACACACACACACGCGCGCAGCATGCTCTCTTGCTGACCCAAAGCAGCGAAGAGCGCCTAGAGATGCACGCGTAGACACGTGCACAGACGCACGCGGGAAACACGCACGTACTGTACACACGTTCCCGCACGCACGCGCACAATGTGCTCTCCGTCGAGGGGGCACAATAGAGCTTAGCTGATGCTGAGGACGACCATGTGGGTCTTACTGTACGTCGGGGTGGACGGTTCTTACTGGGGCCTTTTACTCTACCGCTGGACTTAGGCCAACACAACCAGGTGTGGCCACTTACCAGTGTAAGTGATCCATGGAGAGAGCGAAATGTGTGTAAAGTGCCCAGGTCCCACCGACAGCCATTATGGAGCATTAGACCATGAGGTTCTCCAGGAGATCACCTGACCTCCTCTGACCTGGACACAAACCTCTTCTTTATTTCGCTCTTTCATTCACGTTTGAACCTCTCAACCATCTCTTCCATTCTTCCTTTGGTTTTGCATCACTCTTTAGGTTTTCTTAGTTTTGTTATACACATACCCAGAGCTGATTTTTCGCTCTGATTTATTTCCTCTTTTTTTTCTTTTTTTTTGGCCTTATTCTTCCCAACAAGCTGACCGACAACATATGTTTATCCTCTGGCTACATTCTTTCGTTCAAGCTCCAACAAATGATCTCTTCCTCTCTCTTCCTTCTCATGAATGCACGTCTGCTGTTTCTCAAGGACACTGCCATGTAGAGAACAAACTAAACTATACCCATCAATAACATGGTCCATTTGGGCGACGGCTGGCACGGACAGAGCAGATTACCCTGCACAGCCGGCGGGAGGCGGCAGGCATTGCGAGCGCATGTGTGTCAGAGTTACCGCTCGGTTTCATTGTAGTCCTCCTGTAACGCGACTCACTGTCAGAGCCAGAGTGGCAGCCTGAATTGCTTCTGTCGGATAAACTCTCCCAGCATGCAATTCTTCGCCTCAGTCTGCGCAATGCTGCATCGGCAGCCTCCTGGCAGGGTTCTGAGGTGTCTCAGTTGGGAGGCAGGTGTGTGTGTGTGCGCTTCTGTGTGTGTGTGTGTGTGTGTGTGTGTGTGTGTGTTAGGGCTGCACGATATATCGTTTACACATCGTCATCGCGATGTGCGCATGCGCAATAGTCACATCGCAGGGCGTGCGATGTTAAAAGTAAATTAACTCGTCATTTTGCTTGATAAACTCTCACTTTAGGGGTAGCCTACTGAGTGAAATGCAGTCTCTCTCAAAGGTGAGAGATGCCCTACTACTGTACTCACTCATTTAGTGCTTAGCTTCAACACAACAAAATGGACAGAGAGCTAAATTGAATTATTTTTGCTTATGTTGCGTTGCTGACAGTAGCCCGTCGGATGTAAACGATGTGATTGCGTAGGTGGATGTGTCCACAGGTTGCAGCGCACTAGCAGGCTGGCTGCTGTAACTCAAACATGTCTGTGGAGTGGAGATATTTACTCTTGAAACACCAACAAGCAAGACAGCAACATAATATAATGACAAGAAGGCTAAAGTGATTATTACTGAGAAGTTGTCCGTGTATCACCGCAGCTCTCTCTCCCCCTCAGGCTCTGATGATGCCAGGTCCTACACATCGGGAGCGTTTTTTTCGTGTGATTAATTCGCACGTCAATAATATTATCCGAACCTATATCAGTCAATGCAACCGTGCATACCAATGGCGAAGTTTCGCCGAGCGTTATTGCGGTGTTTATTTTTTCGAACCACGGTCGATTTTTCAGTAGTTCGCTTCCGACGTGTACACATCTGTGGCTGTGATTGACAGGTGGGTCAAAACTCGCATCGCAATTTCGTGCCATATATTCGCTCTTGATGTGTAAGGACCTGGGTTGAGTTAATCATACATAGCGACTCATTTACACAAAACATCTCAGTGAAAATAAAAAGACAAGAGACATATCTTGGCAATTAAATGTATATTTATTACTTTTCACGAATGAATTGTTTGTCACCAGTGCTGCTACATGTGAATCGTCGTCTCTGTCTGTACTGCGGTGCGCTCCAAAACCGGAACTCCAGAGATGCGGAGTGTACCACTTGGTAGTTTCTGGAGGGGGTTTCCGGGGGGTCAGACCAAGTGTGTAAAGTGGCAGGGGTGTTTCATTGTTGATTTATTGAAACGGTAGATTCTGGCACTCAATATTAGGGGTGGGCAATATATCAATTGTATATCAATATTGTGATATGAGACTATATGGTCTTAGATGTTGGATATGGTAAAATATGGTGATGATATGGCATACATGTTGTCTTTCCCTGGCTTTAAAAGCTGCAGTACACTAAGTGAAATGTAGGCTAGTGACATTTTTAAAGTAGAATGTCATAACTCACTCACTTTTTCATGTATGTAAGTCATGGAAATCCGTTGGTCAAAATGTGTATGAACCCTGATAGATGGTGCTCTGAGGCCTACCAGTAGGCCACAGCCCAGTGGTTGAGAAACATTAAAATACATAATTTCCCCTCCAATATCAGATGGACTCCTCTACAAAATCACCCAAATCAATCTAGAAGTATTATTTTCTTTAAAATAGAGCTATTCTGGTAATCTGGTGAAAATCTCTATTTTTTCATATCGCAATATATATCGCAGGGGTGGGGAATATCGCAATGTCAGTTTTTTCCAATATCGTGCAGCCCTAGTGTGTGTGTGTGTGTGTGTGTGTGTGTGTGTGTTGTGTGAATCTGTGTGTGTCCAGAATGATGATCCTTACAGCCCCAGAATTGCTTACGTCTGCAGTAGCTAAATGGATAAATGGTTTGTGTCTGAACTACCGACTGAACAACAATGACACTAATGATAGTATGGGTTTTCACAACTGTCAAGCTTACAGTTTGCACTCATTAATTTGAGGCACTAAACAAATCCAAACACGCGGCTCAGGCTGTACAGTCAAATCTTTCAAAGAAATAGAGCACAGACAAGGATGTTTTGTGTGTGTGTGTGTGTGTGTGTGTGTGTGTGTGTGTGTGTGTGTGTGTGTGTGTGTGTGTGTGTGTGTGTGTGTGTGTGTGTGTTTGTTTTACACGGTTTTCTCACAGCCATCCAATAGTCGTGTTCAGTGGCTCACAAAACACATAAAAGAGAAGAAAGGAGGGGTGGACTGAAATTCAACTCACTCAGGACCACATCCCAGAACTATCTGTGCTATGTCCTCCAGCTGCCAGTGACCCAAACCTACACTCGTCGAACAACTGCAGTACACAGTTAGTGGTCGTGTCCTGTCATTCCGCATCAGAATCAAGTGCAGACCATAACACAGGTACAGCCAGAGAGAGAGTGAGAGAGAGAGAGAGCATTGCTGGTAAACTGGTTATTTTCTCACAACCTCATCTGTGTTCACATGGATGCACACAGGGACCCACACACAGAAATATCAAGAAGTTATTCCAAAAGATGACATATACACCACTCTTTTTCTTTACACTGTATGTACAACTTATATTTAGTTGCAAGTACACCTTTTGCACAACCCACACCTCAATTGCCTCAAAGCTTAAAAATCCTCCAACTCGTCAGTTTGGATTTCTCGACATCTCCTCCTTTGTGATTGGTAGATATTTAATAGGGGAAATCAAGGCGGGATAATGGCTTTTACCTGGATTCACCTCGTTAACGTTCATCACGGGTAAGTGTCCCTAATATTTTGTACATTCTGTGAAATGCCGCCATGTAAACTCTTCACCTTGCTCAGGCTTAAAGGTTGACGATGTCGTGCACCACATAATGATAAGAGTGGAATAATGAGTGGGATTATTAATGTATGAAGGCACAGGATAGACAATCTGTACAAATGTCAGGTAAATGGACCTCACACTAATATTACAAGGAAGATTATCTACTCTAGATTTTCACTCCAGGCCCGTGTTCCCTCTGGTGTCATTTTGACTGATTTTTTTTACCTGCGCCACAAAGTTGGCTGGAGGTTATTTTCACCCCTGTTTGTCTATCTGTCTGTTTGTCTGCAGGATATCTCAGAAAGTTATGAACGGATTTGCATGAAACTTGGCAGAAAGGTTGGTCATGGGCCAATTTAGAACGGATTATCTTTCCGCGCCCACTGGTCAACAGGGGGCGCTGTAATGGGCGTGTTGAATCACGAAAAGGCACCTAACTCCCAATTAGATTCACATAACACCACAAAACTTTGTAAGAAGGTTGGTCATGGGGCAAGGTTTACCTCATTAACTTTTGACGGCCCACTAGCCAAAAGGGGGCGTGGCAATAGCCATGACCAATCACAGAAAGGTGCTTAACTTCCACACGGATTCACGCAACACCACGAAATGTTGCCGAAAGGTTGGCCATGGGCCAAGGATGAACTGATTAACTTTCCACGCCCACCAGCCAAAAGGGGGCGTGGCAATGGCCCTGGCCAATCACAAAAAGAAGCTTACAGTAACTAGCACACGGATTCACGTAACACCACGAAACTTTGAAGACAAGTAGGTCATGGGCCAACTTAGAACTGATTAACTTTCCACACCCACTGGCCAAAAGGGGGTGTGGCAATGGGTGTGTCCAATCACAGAAAGGTCTCTAACTTTTGAACGGATTTACACAACACCACATAACTTTGTAGAAAGGCTGGTCATGGACCAAGGACAAACTGATTAACTTTCCACGCCCGCTGGCCAAAAGGAGGCATGGCAATGCGGGCAACATGCCGTGGCGGAGGGGTATGCACTCTACCAAGTGCCCTCTAGTTGTCACTTTATATCCTGTGTCCAGATGGTGATGATTTAACCTACCGGTATACATACATAGACCAAATCACAATGTTTGTTTACAATAACATCCGGGTAGATAACGCCTGCATCACGTACATACTATTTAATGGAACGGAGCAAACAGGGGCGGGGAACAACTGCGATAAAGAGAAAATGCATGGTTCAGTCTAAAATGCAGGTTTGATGCTTTCATATCTCAACACTTTCACTAATGTGAGTTTGGAGACCTACTTTACCTGTTGGGCCACAGAATAAAAACAATTACAGAGTTACAGAGATTTGGTTGATCAACACAGTACATAAAATAAGCACAACCAAACGTCAGATTGGTCGGACCACCGTGTTTAACTACGGTATATATCTTTAACGTTATAAGTACGACTAAAAATGACAACAGAAATAAACAATAAACACGTTTGTGATATCTTGCGATATCTAACAATTCAAATCAATCGGCAGGTGTCTACCCGGAAGTTATTTTTGTTGTTAATGCGACGGTGATACGGTCTATACTGTAGCTACAGTATTCCTTACATGTCTGAAAAGTAAATGTCATTCACTAAGTCGGTAAAACTGAGCATGACAATGATTGGCATGACATTAAGTGCCAATACTATCATTATGGTTCTGTCCATGCCTAATGATATGCGATGGCAGTTTCTGCACTGTTGATAATGATGATGGCTTTGTTTGTTTTTAGAAATAATACAGAATTTTCTATCCATTGATGATGTGGAGCTTTCAACATTATCACTGCCACTATCACTGATTCAATCTGAACCATTTTATTTGAATTAACACAACCAGTTTCTCTGTTTTTTCTTTGTCAAGCTCACCTGCAGTGAGGTGAGATGAGCAAGTTGTGGCATGTTAAACCTGGGCGTATTATCATTACTGTATACCATCACCATTTCATTATCAAGAGCAAATAGGATCACAGAAAAATCACATGTAAAACAAGTAAACATGTCATGTTTATTGTGCATGTCCACACAATTCCTTGAATGAGAGAGAGATATGTTTTTTTATGGCACCTCAGGCAAATTCTGCATTATGTAAATTAACACCTTTGATAACAGCTTTTTAATGTGGAATCTGAAAGAAGTATCTTATCAATCTATAAATCTCAGTTTGTATCACCAAATACCCAGATAAGAAAGGCGTTAGATGGACATCACCAATCACCTCTGAGGCAAAGCATACATACAAAATGCACTGTTGCAAACACACGCCACACAAATCTGATTCTTTCCACACACACACACACACACACACACACACACACACACACACACGGTTGTATGGAGGTCATATGCATCTGGGGGTAGCCTACATCTACATGGGTGAGATGCCAGAGCCCCGTGTCTGCAGGGGTCCATTCCGAGGTCAATACTACAACACTGTGTGTAAACTAATGATCCAGCAAATTCCCTCAGTCCTGCCTCCCCTCCTCCTCCACCTTTCCCTCAGTCCTGCCTCCCCTCCTCCTCCACCTTTCCCTCAGTCCTGCCTCCCCTCCTCCTCCACCTTTCCCTCAGTCCTGCCTCCCCTCCTCCTCCACCTTTCCCTCAGTCCTGCCTCCCCTCCTCCTCCACCTTTCCCTCAGTCCTGCCTCCCCTCCTCCTCCACCTTTCCCTCAGTCCTGCCTCCCCTCCTCCTCCACCTTTCCCTCAGTCCTGCCTCCCCTCCTCCTCCACCTTTCCCTCAGTCCTGCCTCCCCTCCTCCTCCACCTTTCCCTCAGTCCTGCCTCCCCTCCTCCTCCACCTTTCCCTCGGTCCTGCCTCCCCTCCTCCTCCACCTTTCCCTCAGTCTGTTGTTGGCCTCCATCTCTCTGGTCCCCCCCCCCCCCCCCCCCCTCCTTCTCCTCAGTCTGTGGTCCCCCGCTAAGCTGCAGAAATGAGACACAGCCGAAGACACGGCTGCACTGGGCCCGCTCTGCTGCTGCTTGTTAAAGACTAATGAAACTCTGCCTCTCCTGATTCTTCCCTTTCACCATCTTTTCTTCTCATCCAGGCCTGGTGGAACCTCACCCTGAAAGAACCCTCGCCTCATAATGGAAACATTCAGGCAGACACCTCAAAGATTCGCCACATCAATACATGTGTAGTCAAAAAGTTACTGCTATAAAGGGAAAGGACCCAGCAAACATTTCCTCGACCTGCGTCGATGTTAACGGATCCAATCGATGTCGGTTCGAGATGTGACTTTATGATGACCATTTCCTGAGATGAAAACATGATCTGAAAGGGGATGGTGATTTCTAGGAAATCATATTTTAGAGTGTGTAACTGAATAAAAACTCCCGGGAAACATCTCCGCCTCCTGCGTCACAATGTGACGTTATTTTGATTTGCCGACATGAAAACCTTATCTTTGGGGGGGAAATGTTGATCATTAGTTGTAGCTTGAAAGAGAGACAATATTGATTAGTGTGAAGGCATTTCTCCAGTCATATTGTACTGACAGGTGAAATGTGGTCTACACAAACTAGTAATTTCAACGCATTTAATGTCATATCAGAAATATCATAAAATATCATAAATATGGAACTATATAGGCTATGTGCTACTAGCAAGAAACTTCCAGGACTGGTTAATACTGTAGCGCAATTCTGTAAAATATGGAGCTGAGTTACTGCAGTAATGCGCACGCGCAAGTACTTACAGTAGGGCTCGAGATGAGAGCTGCCTGCTTGCTGCGACTAAACTCAGCGGGACGCAGCTCTGAAGCCATACAGACGCACGTCTGTTACATTATTGCACATGATATAAAATATATACCTGTCTCATGGTTTAGCCTGTGCTACGGGCATGCACAAACAGCAGCAACAAACAGCGGCCGCCATTGTGTCAGCAGGGGTGTAGTGGTAAACTCAGAGGTGGGTAAACTATCCAAGGTGAGTACTTTACCCACCTTGTTTCCCCTCACTGACTGATAGTTCATCTGAAAATATGTATTTGTCTCTCTTTCAAAGAGGTTTATATGTGCAACATGCCTGGTCTAATTTCAGCGATAGGATAGCTCACTCGGTTGAGCACAGTGCTGGAGCGTGAGAGATCTGCGGTCGAAATCCTGTGCGCGGCGCGGGATTCAAACGCCCCTATATTCTGATTTTCAAACACCGCAAACAAAATCAAATGTATGCACATTTGAAAGAAAATCCACCGTAAAATAGAATTGACATATGTGATTTCTACTGTATGACCTTAGACAGTTCAATCTAGATGTGTCAACATGAAAATGTAAATAAAGTAAACAAAAAGGGAGGAGAAAATAGCTGAGACTCATGTAATATATCATCAGGAAACACCTCTGGAGATTGAAATCCTCCACTTAAAAGCAAATAAACAAGACCGTTTGTGGCCGAAATACACAAACACGCGCTCAAACAAATATTCTCTGAGTCACAAAGTCGGGCTCAACGGAGCATGCTCCCAAAAGTGTTGCTCGATAACATCACAGCCTTGCTTCTCTCAATACGTATTGGAGGAGCTAGAAGATCACAGCAATAACATCTGAGAATACCGTTTGGGGAGAGTATTCCTTTAAAGGCAGTGGGTCATCCCCTTACTGTATCGGACATGTTAACACGACAAGACTGAATACATTGTGCCAGCTTTGATCAGAGCATAGGAGGAGCGAGTCTGCTGTCTGCAGTCTAGCCGTCGCATGGTGAGGGAGACTGTTCTGCAGTCTGTCAGGGGAATTACTGTATGAATTCAGCTGCCACAGAAGAAGTAAATAGGTGGTGTTTAAACCACAGAAAGACTTATCACACATGCATGCACAAACACACACAAACACACGCGCACGCCTGAATGCCCGCAGAGTGAGTATCTTCCAGGCCCCGGAGGAAGCTTTCCATCTCTGTCTGTCTCCGTGCATGTGAGGAGAGCCGAGATAGAGCCACAGCGCTCAGTCCTATCCTTTTCATATTGATTGGGGGATAAAGAATGGCACTCCAGGGACGCGGCTGAACGCTCAATCACACTGTTGACAAACATGAGTGAGTGGGATTGAAAAGACACAAAAAATGAGTCGTGGCGGCTAGTAGAGGTGAGATCATCAATCTTGTCTTTTATGGACATTTTCCCAGGACAGACAACCTCGGAGGACTGATAGGCGGCAACAATTGAGAAAGACTCGGAATGAAAAATGCCAGTTAAATGCATTGGCACGGTAAGTTTGTCTTCGTACAGTTACGACCTGCTATAACTGTCTCTGCCTGTCTAAATCCCTTCATCAGTTGGAGAGGCCCTCTTTTAACTAGACATAGATGTAGGCAAACCCTCTGTAAATGTCTGTCTGTGGAGCCTGTTCACAGGCATACCATCACGAGTATCCGCTATTCCCAAAGGCCTCCGATCTACGATCCTGGTCAATGACCATCTGACCCCAGACCCCGAGCATCCAGGAAGTGTCTCCCCAACTGAGCAGCCTTGCCTGGTTGCATCCATCAGAACTGAACATGAGCTAAATACTTCCACATTAAAAAGTCAGGTCATTCTCCCTGTAATATGTGAACATGCACTCAATAAATAAATGAATACAAACCAATTAATGTTTAACACATCTGTCTATTTTGGGACAACCTAATTTAGTGTTCCTTGTACAGTAACACAATACA
>NC_139631.1:27981018-28158518 GCF_964638095.1 Poromitra crassiceps | reverse complement strand
AAGGCTGCAGATATACTCCATCATCAGGCACTTAGCTCCTTTCCCATTGACTGTGGCCCCGTGTAATCCCTGGGCCTGTGGTGACAATCACAACTAAGCCCCAGCATGTTACACTCCATCACTGGAAAGCACAAAGCAGTCGGGAGAGGAAATCATGGGATCTAGCGGGACAGAGGAGGCAGAGAGAGGGAGAGAGAGGATAAGAGAAAGGAAGAATGAGGGGCAGGATGGCGGGAGAATTGGAGCAAACAATTATTAAGAAGATGTAAAAAAAAAATCACTGATATTCACTGAGGTCCAATTCATCATAGGAGCATGTTCCTATTTGTGTTCCCCAAATGTGATCACAGATCTGCCACAATAAATTTACTCCAGATCTAGTTCCACCTCCTTTTCCCACAGCTCCACCATACTGCGTTAACATGATGTCTTGGCTTAAAAATGTGCATGGTACTCAGCAGTTTAGTCTTACGTTGTCCCCAGAATCTCTGCGCCAGAATATTTAAATTACATGTAGTTGGGAGTAACTAGTTACTAAGTAACACATGAACGTAATTCCACTACTTTTTGCGGTAACTAGAATCTAATTAATTACTTTTTGAGAGAAGTAACTAGTAACTAACTATACTAATTTTCAGTAACTGGCCCAACACTGTATAATATGTATCTGTTGTTTTACAGTATTCTTCCATTACTTACTTTTCATCATAGTGATGAATGATAATGGTACCATGATAGATCAAATTGCATGAGCTTAGAATTATATGGTTCTATCTGCCTTCGTGATAGTTCTGAGATATTGAGCTTCAAAGTTTTCAGCATCCATTGAGTTAAATGGAGCGGTGCCCATTTGTTTTAGAAATCACAGACTCAAAAATCATTCTTTTCAAAAAATAACACTACACATCATGGGCCCTATCTTCGTACAGGCGATATCCCCTATTTACGCTTGCGCACCTGTTTGCACGTGCCTTAAGGCAGGGAAGATACTGGTCTGCCTTGCACATTTGTCCAGGTGTTATGCCGAGTTTTGCACCCCCGCCCGGCAACATCCCCACCTCACGGGAGCATATTGTAATGATTTATACAGAAATGTAACTGTTTAAAAGTGATATAATTGCCTGGGTAGACGTGACCTCCCTGATTTCTAAGTTAAAACAGCCCCGAAATATGTTTTGGATGCAATTCTTGGCAGGGATGCAGAAATGTTCACGGCACGTGTCACAGGTGCAAATTAGAGCCGTGCCAAAATCATCTGCGCCCCCAAAATGCCTGCGCAAACGGGATTTGGGCGGTCTTAACTACCAGAATTATTCACAGGTGTGGCCAGGCAATGCTGGGCATTACATTAATCAAAACCAATCAGATTCCCATCTTGCGATCGCTGTTTGCGTGAGGCATGCAATATGCTGTAATTCTCTCCATGCGTAATAGAGTGGACTCACTCGTGCTGAGGACAAAGAGAGATGGAGAGAGCTTGTGACAGATCAGCTGTGGTGCCAACGACCCTCTGGGTTATGGGATAGCAGTAGGTGAATAGCCTATTGCAAGTAGGCTACAATGTACAAGTTTTCTCAATTAATTTACCATAACCCCTCCTTGCGATGTGATAAAAGTTTCTCAGTGAATTATAGTTGATTGCCTCACCGAATAATCTGATGGTTACCCAATTTTAGGAGCAGAATTTGATGTCCTGGGGTGGCACGTCCGTGCGTAATGACGTTTCTGCGCTGTGTTTTAGCCCCTGGAGCGCAGCTAAGAGGTGCTTTTCAAAGCTCTTAGCGCAAAGTAATTGCACGCTGCTGACGATAGGATAATGCCATCTATCCCCACATTTTAGCGCTGAAACGCCTGCTTTGGCATGTGGCACGCCTATGCCCAGTACAATTATAACAGGCATGCGCTTGTGCCCGCCGACAATTTGCATTGTGCATGGTGTTAAACGAGCGCAAACGCTAAATTACCGGTTTTGGGAAGATAGGGCCCAATGTCTCATTAAATAGGTTAATCTGACTAACTCAGTTTTGACAAACAAAATAAGTCAGATAGAACCTTATAATTCCAAAGTTGTCTTGTCCCACATTGTGCCACAGCAACATTAAAATTAAATGTGCACATTAATAAGAGAATTGAAGAAAAATCTAAAAACATTAGGGTTGTTCTACAACCCAGGTTTTACGAGTGAGAACGAGAGCTCTCACTCTAGTGTCATATTGCACTCACTAGAGTGAGAGCTCGAGTTCGAAACAGAGTAAAACTAACATAATGTAACACAAAAGTTACTTTCCATAGGAACTAATTACCTTTATTATGCAGTAATTTGTAAAGTAATTCAGTTACTCTTTGATTGAAGTAACTATAATTACAAATTTTCAGTAACTTAACACTGAAATATTGGCAACGTCCTTTCCTCCTTCTCAATCCATTGTGCCTTGATGCTTCAATGCAGAGACTCCTTTTGTAGCCACACACCACTTTTTTTCTTTTTTTTTATCAGCGAAAACAGTTTACTCTCATTTGCTTAAAGGAGAACTTCACCGAAAAACAACAGCTCATTCATTTTGCACATTATTGAGAGTTGATTTGAGTTAAGTGGTGGACCAGCGATGTCATTGTCGATGACTGACATTACTGGTCCACAACTTAACTCAAATCAACTCTCAATAACTGTCAAACTAAATGAATGCCTGCAAAACTGTTTACAGTTTTTGGATATGTGTGAGATCATGTGCAAAAGAAAAGTCAGCATAGTTTTTCGGTGAAGTTTGGTGCTTTTCCGTGCAAAATAGGAAGGAGGTCAAGTCCTTAAAATCTGGATCTGTCCAGTCAGATGGGGTCAGATAAGGAAACAATGCCTTTGAGTTAAAAACCTGTTGCCTCCCCGCCCCCTTCTTTTTCTCTCTCTCTCTCTTTTCTGTCTGTCTTTCTTTCTGTCTCTCTATCCTCCCTTTGCAGCAGCACCAAGCCCTCTGTCTGAGGTCATCTATTCCAGGCTGTCTAGACTATAGAGTCTGGACGCAGACAAACACCAACATGTTCACTTAAATCTGGTTAGCACACACTCGCTCCGAGTTACAGAGCGCGCCGGCCGTGAATGCACCACACTCTCTCTCCCTCTCTTTATCTGTCTCTCTTCTCTGACTCAATCATACACGTGCAATCACACACACGTACCACCCCCCCATATGTGCGCGCACACACACACACACACACACGCACGCACGCACACGCACACGCACACGCACACACACACACACACACACACACACACACACACGATAGATTTGCTCATCTCCAGCTTTACAACAAGTGCTTTGGCATTTTGGCAAACAGCCTTTGTTTACTGAGCCTGTCGATGGGCTATGTAATCGTATATTTCCACTGAGAGTGTCTGTTAGCAGGGACGCTAATTAGCAAATGATTAAGCTTTCGCACAAAAGAGGTTCTTGAGATTAATTGGCACTGAAGTTTACAAAAGCTTGTGGTTCAGTAAATAATTTAGCATGAACAATGGTACACCTTGTCACACTGTAAACGAGTAATTACTGATGTCAGGACCTAGGCTATGTCATTGTTCAGTAACGTTGCTTGAATTGGACAGTATAATCTATGACAATGTCTGATTTTATTTGATTTTATTTGCAGATGTTGGTCATAATGTGCACAAATAAAGACAGCACAGGCTCATATTTCACCACGTTTGAAATGACTCCATGCAGCTCCAGTATCCTCAGCCTGCACCTGTGAGTGCTGGGCTACGCCACATCCCCATCAGCAGCACCTCGACCTCAGGTGAAATGAACCGTGCCTGTTCCTCGGCGGAGAACGCTCTCCTTTGGAATACTGGAACTATCCAGATACGCTGCTTCACAGTGTCGTCAGCCTTGCAAGTCCCAGACACACTTTCATGGACACACACACGGACAGACACACACACACACACACACACACACACACACACACACACACACACACACACACACACACACACACACACACACGTGCGCTCACACGCATCCACACATGCATACAATACACAGAAAGCAGAAAAACTCTGTGGTCCCAGTCCTCTGGTCCAGGGGCGTCTTGAAACTGCCTGCTCCAAACAGCATTTGCTGTTCCCTCCTCCCCTCTTCCCCCCCCCCCCCCCCCCTCCCCTCCTCCCTGCTGATGAGGAGGGTGTCCCAACCAGAGGTTTTGTTAATGGCGGAAAAAGTTACAAAGCCTATGACTGTAGCTGAAAAACAAAAGCTAGAAATTGCTTCCATAAGCACAATGACACTTAGCGTATAGCCTAAAGAATCTATTTGCCTCAGGACATCATTTGATCAGCAGTGTAAACAGAGGCAACTTACAGACCGGTTTAACATGCATCTGGAAATGTTGCACCCTCAAGATCACCCAGGCTGAAGCAAATTGGCATTCAAGGAAACAGTCTTTTTGTTTTACAGCTGATGCAATAGGAGAGAAAATCTAAAAAGCATATAGACTGGTCAGCGCCTACATCATCATGTGTATATCCCTCATTTGTGTGCGTATCCCTTTAAGACCGCGAACCACGTTAACGCGGTTCGCGGTCTTAAAGGGATACACACACAAATGCTGCATCAGGTATCAATGGGTTAAGTCAAGTGGTCCTGAAGATATTGGCCCAGTGCTCCTGTTCCTCTGCCCTGATGCTAGTTGACTCATAGCATTAGTGTCTGTTTGCCATTGCCTGTCAGTTCTTTGTTGGAACTCAAGCAATAGGTTTCACGAGATGCAACAGAGTATGTGTTAAATAAATGTTAGTGATTATTAAATGTTATAGCCTATGCTAATTGATCACTGACAAAAGGCACATTTTGAAAAATGAAGAGATAGAGAAGAAAAAACATGACATATGATAGCAATGTCTCTGTACTGGTACTGAAAGTTCACAGTATGGAGGAACACCAGCAAGCATCAATAGCATTTCTATATAGAGCCTTTTATTCCACTAATAATCAAAATAGCAGCCCAATCAGAATAAAAATGCTTCATATAACCACCTCAATCAGAATAAATCGACCCATTCCAAATTACGGTAAATTGTATTCTATCTGAGACAGGTGTTATAACCCTTTTGTAATCCGTGCGGGGGATAACATTTTGTCATGTAAATACTCATAATGACATGCATGGTGGCATAAATAGATACTAAGAGAAAAGACATTTGATGCAAAACACTAGACTACACTAAATATGCACAGGTGTAGTTCTGATGTAGCTTTTTTTTTTACTCAAAGGATGCAGTTTCTTTGCCATGTAACGTTAAAGATTGATCAGGCCTGTGATCACTGGCATTCTGTTGCTTTCTCTGACAAAAACACATTGCGGATGTGGAAACAAAATGAGCATACATCTCTAAGACCACTGTACAGTCTGATACGAATTCATACAGTAATTATGCAACTGTTAAATGGTTTATTAGCGTAAGGGCCTCTGACATTTCTGCTCACCAGATGTTCAGAAATCATGCAGATGATATTGCTTTATTTTGATGAGTTGTATGTGGTGGCAGCCACTGTACATACATACGCTAAAATCAGATGTAATGATAATGGTGATGATAATGTTGAGCATACGACTGCACGTAAAAAACAACATCATCCTAAAAATTGTTATTGTAATCAAAGCCAAATTATAGCACTGAAGACTCAAACCTTCACAATTTCTTGTGATGAGTGGAATCTGACAATCTACCTAAGGGAGGGGGGGGGCAGACAATCCAGCCCTTCTGTATTGGACATGCAAAACAGGCTGTTTCAGTTATCGTGGAAGTCATTTCTTCGGTTAATTACACTGGCGAGATGAAACAGCATTTCATCCTGGGACTTAGCACAGAAAAAGAGCAGTTGAGCAGGGGTGGAAAACTCCATCACAATATATATGCACAGCCTTTTTCTGAATTCTGAGCAGGTTTTCCATCGGTGAAAATTCCTGATGATCTGAGCGTGCGCTGGGTGCTGATGTGACTGCTCCAGCAATGGAGCGCCGCTCGGGCTGCCGCCGAGGACTCTGGGTAATAAGGCTGCAGATGAGTGTGCGACCCAAAAAAACAAAATGGGAGAGTGGGGATTGGATGAGTGTGTTTGTGTGTGTGTGTGTGTGTGTGTGTGTGTGTGTGCGTGTGTGTGTGCAAGAGAGTTTGTGTATGTGAGTGTGATAGAGAGAAAACACACACTCGCTGATGTGCAGCACAGTTGAGATGACCCCAAGCCAGACTTCACCAAAGAGTACAACATGCTTAATAAACGGCCACTTCGTCGATTTTCAACCAGCTTTGTATCATTACAAAGTCCTATACAGTATGTCAATTAATAATGTTTAACTTCCCTCCATCTTGCCTGGACCGAGAGCTCCCTGTTCATTCACAGAACTTCCTGGTCCAAATGATGTCATAATGATGTCATTTGGAACAGTTTTGCCATGGTGTAACTATACTATCACTATTACTATCACCATCACTATCATTATTGCTCTCTCTACCTTCATTCGCAAATGACATGACATCATAATGATGTCATTTGGTGCAGGAAGTAGGACTGCAAATGAACGGGGAGCTCTCGGTCCAGGCAAGATGGAGGGAAGTTAAACAATGTGTCATTTGCATATCCACCTTATTTTTGAACGCCCCGCTGTAAAATGATTATGGGTGCAAGGTCCGGCGGTCTAGAAGGTGACTGATTGTTGCAGCTGGTTAACGTTAGTTGTTGGCAGAGGGTCTGCTGCAGCGCTCGTACTCGGCGCATTTCCTCATCAAACTCCGACACTGAAAATAAGTTGTTTGTCACAAAGAAATACCACTCCTTTGACAACTTATTTGAGGGAATGTACTAATTGTATCTATCACATCCGCTAACCTGTTACTCTTTGATGAACAAATCTGGATATTTATCGGCCAAGCTGGACGTGATTTTGCTCCCTTCGCCTGCAGCTTTGACACATCATTTACAGAAGGGCCTATGTTGTGTCCGTGTCAGCAACGCAACGCTGAGAGGGGGCTGGGAGGATTACACCGGAAGAAGGACCCATATTCACGTAAGGCATCATGGCAGCTAGAAATAAGGTGGATATACTACAGATTTTATAATGATACAAAGCTGGTTGAAAATGGGCAAAGTGGCCCTTTAAGTGAAGGAACAAACAGTAGTATTATGGGCCATTGTTCAGGTGGTGTACTGCAGTGCAAACATCCAGAGACTTACGCACATCCACTGGTTGGTGCTGAGCTCAACTGTACTAAACAGGAAAATAAACAAAAAAAGGGGCTCGCAACACAAGTTTTAGATAGCTCCTGTGGCGGACATTTATTGAGACAAACAGTTTCGGCCCAATTCGGGCCTTCGTCAGTGTCAAGTGCAGTGCAAACTCAAAAATAAACCAGCAAAACACATTACTATCATTAGCATTATTATTGCCTGCATTTATAGTTACGTGAGCTTGTATGTTTTCATACTTTAACTCAGTGTGTCAGTATTGCATGAGGGTGAATATGCTACCGTGTGATTATATCGGATGCAACAGCAACTTTGCCTTTTCTCTAATATTCTAATATATTCTGTGTAATTCTCTCTCCTCTCTGCAGATGTCCACAGCAGTCGGGACGGAGACTGGCTAAGACTTGGAGGCTCTACTCTGGGTTAAAGTGTCCTCCATCTGGGCGCACCTCTCACCCTCATCCCTTCTCCAGGCCCAGATGATGGATGGACTTGAATGAAGGTCAGGGTGGAGGTTGTGTAGCCGTATTAACTACCCTGTTGCACTGATAGACTGTCAGGCCCTTTGCGTCTGGAAGCCTCCCTTTGGCCCCCATGTAAACAAAGGGGGCACCAGCGGTTGGAAGGACACAGAAGTGCAAGTGACACATGACGCAGGCATAATACACATCACTGGGGCTTCGCTGTACTTGCAGTAAGAGCATTTTCATTTTTTACTACAACCTGTCTTCAGTGGTCTTTTAATGCCTCCTAATGCAATCAAGCCGCATTCCCCTTAAACAGGAAATGAGTCAAACGTAAGAGTCAGGACCAGGATGTCTGAGTGATGCCGTGTCGTCTCTGTCTTCACTGAGTCATAAAGTGGAGAGGAGGGGGGAGGTCAACTGGATTTGATTTCAAGGATCTCCATCGTAAGCTGGCAGATTTGTTTTGAAACAGCAGGACAGCTCAAGGCAAATATTTGAGATAGCTTCTACAGACAAGCGAGACAACTCCCTAAATCTGGCTAGTAATACTTCAAGTAACGATTATACTCGGAGAACAGTGCGTTCATTTGTGTCCGCTGTATGCATCGCCCTTTCTCCCTCACACACGCACGCACGCACGCACGCACACACGCACGCAAGCACGCACACACACACACACACACACACACACACACACAGACACACGCACACACACACGCACGCACGCACACACACACACACACACACACACACAGACACACACACGGCCATTTAGCACACAAAAAGTATGCAACATTTGATCTTCAGCTGAAAGCCCTGTCTCTTATGAATTGCATGTAAATGCACATTCTTTTTGGTAAAGTTAGTACTTGCTGTGCACCTACTGTACAGTAGGCTATCAGTTAAAATGGGTTGAAGATAAATGATTACATCTGGGAAATATAAGTGCTATTAATGATTATTTAGAACTGATGAGAGTTACTGGAATGATAGAAGTTGTTAAACATAAGGCCTAAAGCTGCCAGTAGTACAGACAGACTCAGATGATGCTCAGGATACCATCCCTTATTGTTTCAGCCTAATTTGACGTGCTCAACAAGTGGAAAACAAATATCAATTCATTTCTCAAGACTTCATTCATTTCCAAGTTGCGTAAATCTCGAGGCGGTCTGCAGACTGTGTGCTTTCCTGCATGAACTAAGCCCGGGCCAGACGCTGATAGAGGGTCAGGATCCCAACATTGTGTCCAGACTCCAGCAGCGTAGAGCCGGATGAACAAGACGTGTCCGTGTCTTGTCGCTCCGCCGCCTCCTCTTAATGCACAGTGTGGCTCTGCTCCCGGCCCAGGTCTTTTCAAGCAGTGTGGCTCTGCTCCTCGCTGAGGTCTTTGGAAGGTGAGCGGTAATTGCTGAGGGAGGATTTAGCCTGACGATGGAACAAAGCACCTCCTTTGTTTCACCCAGGTAACTCGTATACTCCTGGATGGAGCAGCAGTAGCCTACTTTTTAGACATGAACTTTAGACACCACTATATAGCTTGTCACTGTCGTACATGTGTGTTAACCACAGAGAGAGAGAGAGCCTGAGAGAGACCGAGAGAGAGGGGGAGAGAGATTAATTTGTGTACATTATTAGACTGCATGCTGTGCCTCCCTCTCATTAGCTGTACTGTTGGCCCTGTGGTAATGACGTCATGGTGGCAGTATGAGCTTTTAAAGCCTGACCGCAGAACCCTTTAATAAAGGATTCCTTCACTCTGATGACTTCATATGGGTGGTTAACTGTTCAAGGAAACCCCACAAAGCTTTCTCCCATTGTTTGACTACCATATTATAGACATATTGGATATATTATTATTATTTATTATTATTATTCCCCCGCATTTTCTCCACAATTATCGCTGCTCCACCCTCTGTCAATCTGAGGAGAGCCGTAGACTAGCTCCATGCTTCCTCCGACACATGCGCAGTTGCCAGCCGCTTCTTTTCACCAGACAGCGGGGAGCTTCACTGGCAGAACGTAGCACGTGGGAGGATCACGCTAACCCCACCAGTTGCCTTCCGCCCAGAACAGCCGCCCGACCAGAGGAGGCGCTAGTGCAGCAACCAGGACACATACCCTCAATCGGGCTTCCCACCTGCAGACACAGCCAATCGCCTGTATGGACGCCTGAGCAAGCCGGAGGTAACACGGGGGCGCGAACCTGCGACCCTCATGTTGGGAGGCAGGAAATCTACCGCTACACTACCCGGATGTCGGATCGACAGGCTATTATTACTAGATAATAGGCAGATCAGCAGACAGACAGGAATTCAAATGAACAGACACACGCATGCACGCGCGCACGCACGCAGACACACACACACACACACACACACACACACACACACACACACACACACACACACACACACACACACAAGATGATGGGCAGCTAGTGGAAAGCTCCTATGGTTTGGTAAGATGGAAAGATGAGGCAAGCTTCTGTATGAATAGTAGTCAGTGGTAGTCTGGATGTCAGGCAGTAAGACAGAGCTTAAGACACACACACACACACACACACACACACACACACACACACACTCAGGATGATGGACATCTAGTTGAAAGCTTGTGCTCCTGTGGTTTGGAAAGACAGAAATATGTGGTATGGGCATGGAGATTTTGCATGGATCGTAGTCAGAGTGTGTGTGTGTGTGTGTGTGTGTGTGTGTGTGTGTGTGTGTGTGTGTGTGTGTGTGTGTGTGTGTGTGTGTGTGTGTGAGAGAGAGAGAGAGAGAAAGAGAGTGAGAGAGAGCGCGAGACAGAGAGGAAGAGAGGGTGAGAAGGGGAGAGCATCAGAGAAACGGAAATATAAAAAACGTGGAAGGATGGCGGAACTGAAACACGGGGAGGTATTGGGCCATTTGGAGATGATTAAACAAGGTCCTCCTGGCACCACATGGCAAACGTGTGTGAGTGGTTGATCAGTCAGAAGCTGCCTGGTTGTGTGTGTGTGAGTGGTTGATCAGTCAGAAGCTGTGGGGTCTTTGGACACCCTGCAGAGCCTCCTCAGCCCTGAGCAGCATTGTTTGTGCAGAAGAAAGCTATCAGAGGATCTGCACAACATTATGGGTTGCCAACTGCTCCCTCTGTAACTTCCTGTTTTGCCGCAGGAATTCTTTCGTGAGTGCAAAGAAAAGCACATAACTGCCCAAATCTGACAGGGTTTAACCCTTTCCTCTCAGCACACACGTTACTGAACGTTTTCAAAAATGCAAACCCAAGATCTGCCAGGAAAAGAGATGCTTGCATTGCTCTGAATCATCATTGAACATGGTTATTTCAGTCAGACCTCTGCAGTGCATATTCTACCTATATTGCCACATGCCATGGTGTTTACTTGTGCGTCAAGTCAAGTCACGTCTAGGTTATTTAGCCTTAATTCACAGGCAAGTCTCAAAGGGCTTTGCAGAAAATAGTCTAGATCTAACTAAACACAATCAATAAACAGAAACTGAACAACATATATGAAACAAGCATGGCAGGAGAGAGAGAAGAAAGAAAGAAAGAAAGAAAGAAAGAAAGAAAGAAAGAAAGAAAGAAAGAAAGAAAGAAAGAAAGAAAGAAAGAAAGAAAGAAAGAAAGAAAGAAAAAGACACGAGTAGACAATGGATTTTAGCGAGGCAAACATCAAACTATTCTACCGCCTAACCTAGTCTACCGGCAGCCCTCAGCCTTGACCCTAACAACTTCTATAATAAAACCAGCAACACAACAAGGCAAACCTCTAGCTCAGTGGTTCACACATGATGAACCAAACCTCTCAAAGCCCAAACAGCAGACTCCAAACTCTCACTAGCATCCCACCCTCCTGTCTTAATCCACCTACTCTATTTCTTTTTCTTTTCCCTTTCCAAAACCATTTCTCTGCAGTGCAGCCATCCTCCTCCTCCTCCTCCTCCTCTCTCTCTCCCTCTTCCCTGTCTTCTCCTCTCATCCCTCGTCTCGTCTCCCCGCTCTCCCCGGCCGTCACTACTCTCAGCCCCTCTGTTCTGTACCGTTTCCCTTCTCCTTCACTCTCCCTCCTCATTCCCACCCTTACACTCCTCCTCCTCCTCCTCCTCCTCCTCCTCCTCTCGCCTCCATCTAAATTGCAAATGGCAGCAGTGCCGACTGCCAGAGGAGCTCCTCAATGTCATTAGAGCTGACCCTGTGGATTAAGTAGAGGAGAGAGGCGCTGTGTGTAGAAACTACAGATCAATACCGCGGCTTATCCTCTGGGTTCTTTCACTTCACTTTGGATTTAGATCGAATTCACTGAAACCTCCACTGTATATCCTGTGCAGCAAACAATAGGGATATGACTGGGCGACACAGTGGAAACAGACACACGCCACGTGAGAATGATCAGGGCCAATGGGAAGGTGTTTTATGTGGAAATCATGACACGTTTATCTGAATATAGTGCAGACCCCTATTATACCCATTCCACTGTTCCCATGTTTTCCAGGCAATTACTCTGTTTGTGCTCACAAGGAAATAGACATTTTCAATGAGGCCTAACAAGGGAGGCATGTTGCACACACCTGCTGCTTCGTTATGGGAGCTGATGAGGATGATCAGACGGGACTCTGGGACCCGTTTTGAAAAATTAGCGTATACTCCCAGAACGTATAGTCCCAGAACGCGGTTCCATCTGGACGAAACGTCTATATGACAAAAAACTTTAGTGGATACACCTAAACTCGTCTCCGTGTGGACATGGCCTTAAACACATCTATCTTTGGTGCAGCAGAGCCAAACTGTAACATAACGTTACAGAAGTCCAGTGACGTTTTATGCTTCCCAATTTTTTTTATTGATTTGACAACATTTCAATCCTCAAACGGATGTTCGTCAGCTGATGAGGACTGCCGTACAGATTCAGAGTGTCAAGAGGAAATAACATGTTTTCAAACCTGTGTATAGGACAAATCAGCGTGACGTCACTTGACACCCAGAAATGCGGAACCCCGCGGCAGTTAATAGTATGAGTTGTGCCAAACAAACGTTAATATCTCAAAAACTATACATCGCATCGCTTATGTTTTGACATTCTGAGTGAGAGCAGAAGTAGCTCAAGAGTTTGATGTATAATATACTGTATGCATGTCGTGTTAAAGTTGTGTGAACTGTCGCAGTTTTTAAAATGTAAACAGAGTTAACAGGCTAGAGTCAGACACTCACGCCTCGCGCCACTTGGCCTCCATAGGGTTCCATTGTCGTTGCCACCCAGTGACGCGGTTTGTTTACCAAAATGCTGCTCGGCTGATCCCTGGTATAAGCTCAGGATGTGGACGACCAATAAGAGAGAAATAGCAAAGATAAAAATAAAAATGAACAGTCGTCACTAACCGAAAACCCAGATGACACCAACACACTAGGTACAGGTAGATCATAATACCAAGTGCTGCTGTCTGGATGATCCAATTAACAATGTGATGCGATATCTCCGAGATAAAGCAATAGATGGAAAGATAGATGTGTGTTTGTGTGTGTGTGTGTGTGTGTGTGTGTGCGTGTGTGTGTGCGTGCGTGTGTGTGTGTGTGCGTGTGTGTGTGTGTGTGTGTGTGTGTGTGTGCGTGTGTGTGTGTGTGTGTGTGTGTGTGCGTGCGTGTGCGTGTGTGCATGCATGTGCATGTGTGTGCACGTGCCATACTGTGTGTGGTTGGCTTACTGAATTGGCAGGCAAAGTCAAGACACTGAGCTCGACTAAACCCGATAGGTGCCCTTATCAGAGACAGCTAAAGTCAAGGCCCATTACAAATGCTGTGTGTGTGTGAGTGTGCTCCTATCCTCACACACACACGCGCACACCATCGGCACACACACACGTGCACACACACACACACACACACACACACACACACGCGCGCGCGCGCGCGCATACGTGCACACGCACACACACACACACACACACACACACACACACACACACACACACACACACACACACACCCCCCCACACACACACACACACACACACACAGACTCTACAGGTCCAACAAGATCCTGTTGCCTGGGATCGGTAGCTTGGTAGCAGAACGTGCCAAGCACTCACCCACAACAAATAGACTTCCACGTTTACAGCAACCAGATCGCCTGTCTACTGGATTAGAATGTGCTGCGCCTGCATGTGCTGAATGTACTTTTGAAAAACATTTCCTTTCACCTCCGTTATTGTAAAAAAATTCTATGTTTGCAAAAGCACTGAAAAGATTCGCTATGGGAGTCGACTGAAACCCTGGCATTGTGTGAATTAATTTCAGCTCAAGAAGTCAAAGACCTCTTACTTGTAATCAGAAGAGCTATTGAAGTGCAAATGGCAAAAGGATTACAATGACACAATTCAAGCATTATTTCAAATTGGTAATCATGTCCCAATCCAGTTTCAGCTTCTTCTTTTAGATGATGAATGAAAGCTTCATTGAAAGCTGGCCAGCAGGAGAGAGGCGCCTGCATGATGCTTTGTGTAATGGCTTATCCATGTGCTAAACTTGCAGGGCTGTTGAGAGCTAATCCTCCTT
Organism: Poromitra crassiceps; assembly: GCF_964638095.1. NCBI lineage: Eukaryota > Metazoa > Chordata > Actinopteri > Beryciformes > Melamphaidae > Poromitra > Poromitra crassiceps. The sequence goes on along the minus strand of NC_139631.1, from coordinate 28,144,261 downwards.
ATTCACATCAAAGTGCTCCATGCTGACATCTTGATCGCATGAGAAGACCACTTTGTGAGTCCGCCGCCATCTGGAACCCCTCTTTCCACTGTTTATAATAAACACCATGAGAGCTGAGTCTCTGACCAGCTAATGGACAGTTGGATTGATTCATGGAGACGATTAAAGTGTGTTAATTGAAACGACCTCCACCTTTCTGATCTAAATATCATAAACTGTTCTGCCAAATTGCCCTGATAAAACCCTGTATACGCAATGTAAGCAATAAAGCAAGCAAAAAGAAATGGAATCATAAAACAAGGGATGAAAGTTTGACTAAACTTTGTACTTCTCAGGCCACACTGCTGCAGTACCGTCCCTTGCCAGAAATGAAGTGGGGTGTGACAGAACTGGTTTGAGATGGCAGTCACGCAAACCCTGCCCCACCACTTCCCCAAATTCACAAGGTGATTTCCTGCATAAAAGCATACTAATGTCCGGCCTGTCAATCTGTTGTGTGCAGTTTGTCTGTTGTGTGGGTCCAGTCTGGTGCTTCAGTGATTATGAACATCCCACAGCTCTCTATCTTCACATCTGTATGAGAATTAAAACATCAAGAACTAGATGTCTCTGACAAATCATTTGTACAATATGTTGTGCCTCACTGCCCTCCAGTGAAAATTATTATACTCTAAAAAAACTGTTGGCAGGCCCAGTCCCTTCTCAAACAGAGCAAGACGGCAGCTATGAAAAGATATGTGGTCAACGTAAAGTTGTGTCAGGATTTTTTTATAGGCTATGCCTTGTGCTGTCATTCTTAATAGGTTTTTATCAGCATTTTATGGATGTATTGTGTATCATAAACAATAAACATATCAAAGGGCAGTTAAACCAAGGGTTATTAAAACATAATGTTTGAAATTGTACTGTATAGCATATTCTAAGACAACTCTTGAAAATAACTCATTTGCATCCGCTGGGGGAGGGGGGGAGATGGTTTGGGTTAAGAATAAGAACTCATGCTGTCCATGTGTTTTGAGTGATACAGTCACAGCCTCCATCAAGCACACTGAACGTCACAAATAAAGTATTTAGTGCCATCTAGTGGCTAAATTATGTCAGGTTATGATGAAAACGCCCACTCTCAAAGCACTACCTCGAAACACAATTTTCATATTCTAAACTCCAGTTTACAACCTGGTGACATATAACAAATGTACTGACTGTAACAAAATGTGTATTATTATTCCCTGTAGGCTCCTGGAGCATATATTAGGGCCGCAACCACCATGCACCAACGGGCTCCAGGCAGTCTTCGGCTCACCTTATGTTCCAACACAGGGGTCAGCCAGTTACTTCCTATTGTGTTTACACTTCCTGTGACAGTACAGTACTAGTGACCAGGTAAAACAAACAGGAAGTCAAAACACAACTGGGTCAAGTGGGCGGGGCTACATAAGGTGAATAGCAAATAGGTTTTTATGGGGTGGGCTTGCTAGCCCCACTTCCCCTGTTAAACCTAACATACATGTCTTTGATGCAAACTCCACACAGAAAGGACCTGGAACGGACTGGGGTTCGAACCCACAACCTTCTTGCTGTGAGGCCACAGTGCTAACTAACCACTGAGCCACCCAAACACTCAAAATATCACAACATTTAGTGATAGATATTTAGATAATATAGTAAAATTGTCATGGCTGACCTTTATAACACTGGTTACGTATTGTAACCCTAGTTTATGATCACTAGTGGAGCCTATGGTCTCCATTCACCTACATCAGTTTAGAGGGTTCACACACTGAATTTGCATGCACGTCAGCCAATAGGGTGAGGCCGCTCGCTGGCCCTGCATATAAAAGGGTGGCTCAGACACCGCCAACTCATTCCGGTCACTGTCAGCTACCTTGGAGCTGCAGGTGTCCAGCCACTATAGTGATCAGATAACTTACAATACAAACATCATTATATTTCTCACAAGCTCGTTCTAGTGGCCTCCATTTGCCTACAGAGGTGGTACGAAGAATGGATTTTGCATGGAGCTGGAGTGGATAGACAGAGCACACAGATCACCCACTCACTTATCTGAGGTCGGAGCAAGCAGCAGCGCTGTCTTGATCCACACACACGCACACACACACACACACACACACACACACACACACACACACCCACACACACACGTCCAGTGGAGTTGCACTGACAACTTGTCCATTAGAGTTGCTGATCAATCACTATGATTACATTATTACTGCATAGCTGCTGGGCCACAGACATGCTGAGTGGACACAGCAGTGTGTGCTAACAGAGTTTAGATGAGACATTCCCACAAAGTTACATTAAGCAACATTAGACATACAGAATTTGGTTGCTTTCACAGCAGTAATATCGTTTATTTTAGAGTGAACCCTTTCAGCGCTTGTCTCCAACATCAGATGCCCTGGGGAACCTCTGTCTCCACCAGCATCCACACTTTCTTCTTCTCCTACATTTTCACAAGTATAAACATGCAAACTTACATTATATACTTGGATCTACCTGGATCTTTTCTAAGTAACTGATGACTTATAATGCGTATTATTCATAAATTTGAAGCATGTTTTTTTTTTTTTTGATTGAGTTCTTTATTGATAATGAATACACAGTATATACAATATACATATATACATACACAGGCCCACCATTATCAAAAGGATAAAAACGCAATAAAGCTAACAGCTTATTTCCATTGCGGTCCTCATGATGACTGTTATAAAATGTGTACTGTTGTGTGTATGTCTGGATGTGTGTAAGTGTATAACAGTATGAGTGCCACAAGCACTTGTCAGAGTCTGAGGGTAACGCGTGGGTGTGCCTGGCTGCCACGCAGGGGGGAGATTGATATGGGAAAGTGGGGCACAGTGAATAACCAATAAAAATAAGCATAAAATAAAATATGGGTGATGATAGATGGAAATGCTGTGTCAAAGTGAAATATTGTTTAACAGTGCTATTTGAAATGATTTGATACAGATTAACAACATGTTTAAGACTTTTAATAGGGTAAAAACATCCCAGGGGCGCCCCAGTGGCTCACTGCATACAGACTCATACCATAAGGCTCAGTCCTGCCTGCAGCGACCCGGGTTTGAATCCGGCCCGTGGTCATTTGCTGCATATATTCCCCTTGCTCTCTCTCCCTTGCCTCTCTATCTCTCTCTCTCTCTCTCTCTGTGCCTGTCCAATAAAGCACAAAAATGCAAAAAAAAAAAAAAAAAAAATCAACTGACAACAACAACATCCCATTTAAAAACTACTGAATTAATTTGTAAAATTCCAAATCCATCCGTGTTTCCAGAAACCATCTTAGTGTTGAGATAATTAAAAGTCTGGGAATTCAGAGAGAGTCTATGGCACTGCCTCAGGCCAAAGCTTCAGGAAGTGTGGTTTTAGCTTATATCAGCCATTATTCATAGAGGAAGCAAGAAGGAAATTGTGTCCAGCCCTCTCCTCATTAAAAAGCCTTCAGAACAGACGACTCCCATTTTGGCTGACATCCCAGTTGTAATATAGTTAGTAAGTTTCTGCTTCTACTCTCTATTTCAGACTTCTACTCTCTATTTCAGACTTACCAATTCACCAAGCTGTGCTCATCAAAATGCCATCCAGCCACACAGACGTGTGGAAAAGGCAAGGCATGAAAAGAAAAGAAAATGGAGGCAGTTATGAAGAGGTCTAACTGAAAAGCCATATTAACCATAGATAAATAAGTACTAATAAAATAGCTAGTTAGCCTACACGACCTTCCAGGTTCAAACTAGCCATACTAACCTGTATATGAGCTAGTTTGCTATATTTTGACCAGAGTACTTATTTTCCATTACAAGATGTCAGCCTCCAGAGCAGCTCTGCCTTTGAGGAATGTTTGAAACTCCAGTCTGTGAATCTGTTGTTTGTCATTGTTTTAACTTTGTGTGGTAGCCACTAGTCAGCATGATGAACTGTCAGTAAACCTCACTCCATGAGACCTCATATCAAGAGATGCTCTAACGACAGACACTAGAGCCCAGCTTTTAGCCTCCTTGCTAGAACGTCCGCCTCCCATGCCCGAGGTTTTGAGTCCAATTCCTAGCTGCAGGGAACTACACAACGCAGGTTACATTTGTTACACATGCAATACAAATGACCTGCCCGGCGGCATGGAAAGATGACAAAAAGAGGTAGCCTACTTGTCACGTCGGCATAGTCACATTGAGGGACTGGTAGTCAACACTTATAGACAATTCTTGCTGATAGTAAAGGTGTGAGCTACTAAGATAGACACTTAGTAATAGCAAACATCTAATAGCACACAGTAAACGTGTCTATCTTTGTAACTCGCACCTTTACTATCAGAAAGAAGTGTCTATCTTAGTATAGCTCACACCTTTACTATCAGCAAGAAGTGTCTTGTCTATCTTAGTAACTCACACCTTTACTATCAGTAAGAAGTGTCTTGTCTATCTTAGTAACTCACACCTTTACTATCAGTAAGACGTGTCTATCTTAGTAACTCACACCTTTACTATCAGTAAGAGGTGTCTATCTTAGTAACTCACACCTTTACTATCAGCAAGAAGTGTCTTGTCTATCTTAGTAACTCACACCTTTACTATCAGTAAGACGTGTCTATCTTAGTAACTCACACCTTTACTATCAGTAAGAGGTGTCTATCTTAGTAACTCACACCTTTACTATCAGTAAGAAGTGTCTATCTTCTCACACCTTTACTATCAGTAAAAAGTGTCTATCTTAGTAACTCACACCTTTACTATCAGTAAGAAGTGTCTAGTAACTCACACCTTTACTATCAGTAAGAAGTGTCTATTTTAGTAACTCACACGACACCTTTACTATCAGTAAGAAGTGTCTATCTTAACTTAGTAGGCTACCTCACACCTTTACTATCAGTAAGAAGTGTCTATCTAACTCACATTCATAGCATGTAGCCTAATGAACTCATTTTATGTGGGGGGGATTTGTTTTGTGTCATGCGCCAAATCGAGCCAAGACAGCTTTCACAACATGACATCTAGCTCTACAAGTGCACATTATTATCACTATTACAGTAAGGCTACAATATGTAGGCTAACTGTTTGCCTCTGGCAGCAAAGTGTAGTCCTGCCTGCGGTACTGTTGGCATGTTGGGCAAGTTCATGTCCCAACATGACCTTTTATGGAGTCTCTGCATCAGTGACCTCCTCCAACAAGCAGATTCCATTGAGATAAATAAATCATTAATCTAATCATCTTCTTCTTAGCAAAACACGCCCTATGTTCTGCGTTTGCGCAGTCTGTTAAAACGCATTTTTGTGGTCTGACTGTGTCAAGGATTTATCCAGCAGTAAACCGAGAGGAGGAGAAGAAGTAGTTTGTAGTGTAAGTTAGTTTCCACGGTCAGCTGTGCAGCATTCGAGGTGCAACGATGTTCGAGCAAACGTTCAAGAACTTCCGTATCAATTTCAACGCCTTGAACGAGAGGAGCACTTTCTCGAGCGGGGACGCGATGACAGGCCAGATCTTCTTCGACCTGACGAAGCCAACGAATATCAATTCAGTAACGCTGACGCTGAAAGGCAAGGTGAATGTCCACTGGTCCAGAAGATCAGGAAAGGACCCAATAAGCTACTCTGCAAAAATAGAGTTCTTCAAAATCAAAAGCGACATCGTGCCAGAAACTAGAGGTATGCCTGCCTGCGCCCACACTATCCGGGTGCATGATAATAACACATTGCAATCAATCAAATCGTCTCCATTCATTGTTCTGTTCAGTTACTCTGTCTGTCACTCACTCTCTTCCAGCTACCAGTGGAGGCACACAACTTCAGCCTGGGACGCATGCGTACCCATTTGCATGTCAAATCCCCCAGGGGTGTGTATCAAGTGTTTTCATGTTGGGTGTTATTTTGTCTCTTTTGTTGCTATTCACGGTGGAGATTATTCATTTTCTTACATGATATATAAAATGCCCTTGAATCTTCATGTTCAGTAATTTGTTGTATAAACTTGTTACACTGTTGTGCCTTGGTGCCAGATTGCATCAGCACTAATATCTTCTGCCTTCACTTATTTCCTGTGCCCCGGTGCAGAGACTTCCCATCTTCCTTCAGAGGGACTTCCGGTCAAATCGTCTACTCCTTGACTGTGGCTATCGACAGGCCGTGGCATCTGTCCAAGGACTTTGTGACCGAATTGAACTTTACAAACCGCATAGGTGTCAACCAGCCAGAGCTGCTGGTAAGTGACAGTCTCCTCCCACTGTTTTTTGTGTGACTCATATACCTCATCAGTTTGGATTATTATCCTCAAAAGTCCATGATGACGTCACCTAAGTGCAGGTAAAGGGATGGGGATATAACAGGGTACTGTTAGGATGATGTCATCATTCCTACTGTGATGTCATAGATCGCTCACTGATGATGTCATAACACAAGGTGATGTCATGTCCGGGACCTATAAAGGTTCGGTTCTGCAAGTCCTCTGCAGTCGTTCATAGACTAATCTCACGACAACCTTCTGCAACAGTTCCCACCTTCGAACCTTGCAGACTCAGCTATCAAGTTCCACAGCGTTCCTAGTTATCGAGATTCCGGTTTACCAAGTGTGTCTTGGCCATCAAGTATCCGCACCTAACGGCCGGAACACACATCTTGCGTGTGCTGTGCGTCTGCGTGGCATCTGCGTGGCGTTTTCATTTCGGTTCCCATGTTAACAGGTTACAGCAGCCACACCACTGGCATCAGACGCGCGTCTCAAGCGCGTGTCTTGTGAGCGTGAGACGCGCGTCATCTAGAGAATAGAAGCGAAGCCTATTTTTTCCTTTTACCGCGCGCGTGTCTCTAGCGCTCTACACAAATAGACACAAAAATACATTAAACTGATATTTTACAGGGGCAGCCACAGCCAATCAAGGCTCGTTTTGATTTGAGACGAGAGGATGAGCTGAGCTCACAGCTGCAGTTCTCCTGCCCTCTGAAAACCACATAGGCGACAACGTGGTTTCGTTCCTCCCCTCCCCACCACACACACACACACACACACACACACACACACACACACACACACACACACACACACACACACACACACACACACACACACACACAAATCATACTGCCTCGATTCTGAAGTGAGCCCAAGCGATCTTCAGTTAAAATCATCATTGTATTGTTTATAGCAAATTTAATAAAAGGTCAACTCTATAGGAAGATAGTTGGCAGACAGGCAGCAGCGCAGCACCTGCACGCACCAGCCACGCTGCCTGTGTGGATGCCGCGGGCGTGCCAGCCGCAGCAAGCACGCCACGCACACGCACACGCCACGCACATGCGACATGTGTGTCCCGGCCGTTAATCCACATGTCTCACAGCAACCCTAACAGGATAAGATAAGACAAAATGGATTAAATTAAACTGAATTCTACCTCTTTTCCACGTTCTCTGCTGCAGATATGTGTCACTTTCTCTTTGTGTGCCTGTTTCTGTGCAGGCCCCCCTAGCAGGCTCCAACAGCATGACACTATGCTGTCTGTGGTGCGCCTCAGGTCCAGTCTCAATGAACGTCAGCCTGGGCAAAAAAGTCTTCACCCCCGGTATGGAAATGTGAATCATTTGCTTACTGTGCTTGTGAGTGTATCTGCACTTACGGTACTTGTCATTTGTCTAGTCTAGTGGTATACACTACCAGTCAAAAGTTTAGACACAACTGATTGAATGTTTTTCATCATCCTTAAAGGGATACGCCAACATTTTGAGAGTTTAGGCCATTTGCCATATTGCATTAGCATTATTTTCACTTTGCGTGCAGTACAAACAGTGGTAGAGCCCTCGCTGCTACTTAGCTTAGCGCTACAATGGCAGTCTATGGAAGAGCTGCCTATCCCCATTCAGTCACCCAAAATACACATTCCAACAGCGCCAGAAACAATGATCACATGTACATGTTGTGACTCGTGTACTCGGCACGCGATCAAATAAGAATCCAAAGTTATGTGAAACGGTCATTTTCGTAGTAAATCCACACACTGAGAACTAACAAAGAGTAACTGAAGTTACTTCCTTGTTAGTGCATGCGCTGCACACAGCACATGTGCCTCATGCCAAACAAGTAACTGTTGGAATGTGTATTTTCGGGTGACTGAATGGGGATAGGCAGCTGTTCCATAGACTGCCATTGTAGCGCTAAGCTAAGGAGCAGTTCAATCATGAGAGACTCGTAATATAATTTTAACAAACTTTATTGAATCAGAATAGGCAGTTTGAGTATGGCGTATGACTCCATGATGTGACGCTCCTCTTGCTTATGAGAGAGGGGCGTCAGTGCTGTATGAGATAGGACATCCCCCTTAAGGGGATCTGTTTCCAACAGGAGTTATAACATTGGTGGTGATCTGGGGAGGTGGTGGGATGAAGCTTCTTGCTCTGGAGATGCTGGATGAATGCGTGATGCTGACACGAGGTGAGTGATGACTGCACAAGTGTGATTTAAGCTGTGGTGATGGGGGCTTTATATAGTACCAGGAGAAGGGCATTTATGATGTCATAACTGACGTCATTTGGGCAACTGACGTCACACTGCAAAGGTGACGTCATGGAGAAGGTGACGTCGGAGATGGTGATGTCATTTAGTGACGTCATTTGGGCTGAGGGTTATGACAGCATGGGGTGCTCTAGTAATGCCTTATTTGGTCTTCCATGATTGAAATTCAGTCTATGACTACACTAAGGGCTCTACCGCTGTTTGTACTGCACGCAGAGTGAAAATAAAGGCATGTACATTCTAGTTTTAACATTTTGAGTGCCACGGCCCTTGGGCAAAAGGTGCTGTACTGTGCCACATAGGCCGCAATGCATTTTAAAACAGTCATATAATTTCTTTAATAATTACTATGTAAACACTGAACACGCACAAATAACGATGAGACTCTCTTCTATCACCTGCAAAAAAAAGTTTATTGATCCCATTTTCCGTTCTTTAGTTATGAGCCGGAGAAGATAGCTTGATTTGACCAAAAACAGCCACTTTTTTTCTATAACCTGAGATATTCAGCCTTTTGTGAAAGGAAGCATTTCAAGCACATCATTGACTCATTGCTAATATTTTCTGATGTAATGACACCTCAAAAATAATTTCCTTCAATAAAAGAGTGAAAACAAAGGAATTTTGTTTGGCCAAATACTATTTTTTAGCTGCAACCAGCAGCGCTGGCCCCTGCGTGCGCTGCTGGTTGCAGCTTCTTGCTGTTCTTGATTTACTGCTGGTGGGCATCAGATATTCTAGCTTGCGTTTCCTAATCCTGTCCTGCTGTCTGGGTGTTGTATGCTGCTCTGCGTGCCCCCCACCCCCCCCTTCCCCCCCCCACCCCCTCAACTGCACACTCCTCCTTCTGGGAGTGTCTCTGGGGCTTTCTGCTGCCTGCGTTTGCTCTGCACTGACAAGTCCGCTACATCCAGCTTTTTTACAACCGCGTGTATTTGTCACCAGCTCCCATGCTTCCAGTTGAGAATAATAACAAATCCACGGCTGATCATGCGAATGGGCTGTGCAGCGGACACGGAGGTGCTCAATTGTGACCGCAGATTGGCTGCTGCAGGGGCACAGCTAACGTTATGCTTCAATGAAGCAGCTGCATACGGACGGATGCGATGCGATTTCCTTTTCCCCAACGACTTCTTCTGTGTGTTTTACTCCACTTTCTCTCATCTGGAGTGCGCTGTCGCCACCTAAGGGTTCTGTAAAATAGGTTAGACACATTCAATAGCTCTCATATTGTAAGAGGCGATGTAAGAAGCATAGATCGACACCCCCCCGTCAAAAAAACAATTTCGAGTTATTGACGCCATTTGGCGTCGCTGGCAGCCTACGGTAAATTTCTAATGACGCCATATGGCGTCGCTGGCACTCAATGTGTTAATATCGGCAATATGGCAAATCTCTCAAAATGTTGGCATATCCCTTTAAAAATGATGAAAAACATTTTTATCTAAAAGCTTCTGCTTAAATGCTTGAAATCTGTTTTTTTAAGACAAATATAAATTGTGAACTTGATGGCTATCTATGAATTTCTTTCCAAAGCTTTTGCCTTTCCATCAAGCAAAAGGGCAGCTACCTTAAATAATCTAAAATATAAGGTAGATTTTTTGGGGGGGAAGGGGGGGTGGTCACTGCACAATTCCATTGTGTTATTATAGTTTTGATGTCTTTAATTGAGCAAGGCGGTAGTTCAGGCAGGCCACGAATGTCAAGCCCAGCTTAAACCCAGCCCACAGCTGATTAGGAGCTGATCTCAAACCCAGCCCACATCGGCTCAACTGATGCCATTGGCTCAACTCATACAGGGGCGCCCTATTTAAATCTGCTTTACTCTGCCTGTCATTGCTGCTTCCTCTGCAAGCCTGTTTGCAACCCACCTCCTCCCCAGCTCCTCCCTTTATGCTATATCTGACTTAAACAATGTAAATTATGTTGTCATTGTTGCTTGCTCTGTTCTGTACCTGGAGGGTCTTTTGCTGCTCCTTGCCTTAAGGCTATTCCACAGATCTGTGGAAGGGCAAGGAGCTCCCAGAATCTGCTGCTGCTGCTCTCCCTGCATTAGGCTTTCCATGCTTGCTGCGTGGAAGGGCAGGGAGCCTCCAGAACAGAGTCATACCGCCAAATTTAACTTATGCAAATAAAAGCTTTAAATTGATCTAAAGTGGTGTTGTGTTTTGACTAAAGTGGCCCTGACTGAACTATTATTATAGAATGTGAAAAAAACAGAGAGAAAGAAAAACACATGTCTAAACTTTTGACTGGTAGTGTAAGCATGGAGTTTAGCAGCAGGGAAAACAGTTAAACAGGCACGAGTCACTCACACTATCCCCCACCCCCACAGGTGAAACAGCCAAAATAACGTGCGAGTTCAGCAACGCTTCATCACGAACAGCCACTCCGAAGGCCCGCCTCCTTCAGAAGCAGGCGTTCTACACCCACAACAGGGTCAGCAGCAGGATCTACAACAAAAAATTGGCCTCCAACACTGGCCGGCCTGTCAGCCCTCACACCTCCGACGTCTTCACCGAGATGACCATCGTTATCCCCAACGCCGTCCCGCTCACCATCGCTAACTGCAGCATCCTCGAAGTCATTTACACTATCGAGGTAGGTGCCAATGACAGAATGATGCCCCAATAGTGCTGCTTAGGGATGTCACGATACTAGAATTTCTACTTCGATACCGATACCCAGGAAAATATCGATACTCGATACCATTTTCGATACCGTGCGCCGTGCGGTGGGATGACAACAACACATCAAGAGACATAAAAAATAAACAAAGACAGATTGACGGACAGATGCATGCTTCTCCATAATCTAGGCCTGATAAAACTCATAAAAAACTTTGACCTTACACAGCAGATTACACCTGCTCTACTCATCAGCCTATCATAACACAGCAGATTACACCTGCTCTACTCATCAGCCTATCATATCACAGCAGATTACACCTGCACTAGTCATCAGCCTATCATAACACAGCAGATTACACATGCTCTACTCATCAGCCTATCATATCACAGCAGATTACACCTGCACTAGTCATCAGCCGATCAGAATACTTTGAACTTGTTGAAGCAAAAGATACCCACCAATGACAGGGAGGGAGAAATCAGTGGTATGTTTGATTTTTCAGTTGCAAATGAGTATCGTCTCCGTTTAACATTTTTAGTATTGACTTTTATCGATACTTTTGACAACCCTTTTGACAACCCTGTGCCACCAAGATAGGGATTGTATTTTTTATCAACTTTATTGCAACAAACACAGTCATATTTTCCATTGTATTAACACATTCACTGCCAACAACGTGTAAACACGTTTTCAGAATCCAGCTGTTGACTGCCAACAACGTGTAAACACGTTCTTGGCATCGATTTTTTTTTTTTGACGGTGGGTTGTGCATCTAACCCTTTTACATATCTTATATAAGTATTGGACGTGTACAACGTGTACAACCCATTCCACCGACCCACTAAGTGGCGACAAGGAAGTAGGAAGGCAAGCAAAAAGCAGTGTGATCCATTTCCATTCTCATGAAAATGGATTGGCGGAGGCGCTTTCGTTTTCGCGTTGATTGCTGGCGGTGCGGGATTGCAAACTTGCATCGTGGATTGCGGATGGAGCACACTTTGAGGCACGCAGCGTAAATATGACCAGAGTCGCAGGGGCTTCATCGGAGCTCTCGGCCAGGGCTCCGGGAGGCGGGCGAGTCCAGCCGGGCTTCCTCGGGGAGCGGCCACGCAGACAGGCACAGCCAGGCACAGCGGCAGCGGGGCAGTGAGGCTGGTGACAAGCAGCAGGCCATTTTGCCTTGCAAAATAGCACCAAATTGGAAACAGCCATAAAAGGCTTTTAGAATGGTATTTTCAACCCATTCTTTTTTGTTTCTTTTTCGCTCTAATTTAGAGTAATTTAATTTCTATTCAGAAATTTATTTGAGAGGTCGAGAGTATGAGAAAGTGAATTTGCACAGGTAGGAAAGTGCTTGTTACACGGCGCTGCAGCCAAGAAGAACGCCCACGGAGGGAGGAGTTCAAGCAACTCTCCCTCTCGCTCTCTCCCTCTCTCTCTCTCTCTCTCTCTCTCTCTCTCTCTCTCTCCCTCCCTCCCTCTCTCTCTCTCTCTCCCTCTCCCCCTCTCCCCCTCTCACTAGGATTAAACCTAGTGCGTCTCCCTCCCGAGAGGGAGGGAGAGAGAGAGAGAGGGAGGGAGAGCGAGAGGGAGGGAGAGAGAGAGAGAGAGAGAGAGAGAGAGGGAGGGAGAGCGAGAGGGAGGGAGAGAGAGAGAGAGAGCGAGAGGGGGAGGGAGAGAGAGAGAGAGAGCCAAAAATGAATGGTTAAAGTGACTGTTCTATCCAATTTCACAAAAAGCCGTTTATCTCTGAATATTTTTTCTGACGCTAAAACCATGCTGTATTCAACTGCTAATGCTTACATAACTACTAACTCTACAAACTAACTCTTTTAGACAGAGAAAGTACACATTCTATTAGTACTTTTGAGATATTGTATGTTCACAAAGTCCAAGCTGAAACGAATCCTCGGCTCTTGTAAAATGAGCCAGAATCCTCAAAAAACGGCTTGGCAGAAGCTACCTACAGCAAAAAAAAACGGCTGGCAGTCAATGTGTTAAAGACCTTTGATCTTTAAAATATGATTTACTTTGTTTGAAGTGTAGATAAGTATTCAACCCAGCCTGGGTCTGGAGCAAAAATAAAAAATGTCTACTTTAATGTTTATGAACATTACAAATGTAAACAATCTTTTTGCTACTTCAAAATACGTCCAAATCTACTGTTAGACTTTGTATCGGGGAAAAATTGCAAATGATTTGATTTTCAGCGGAGAGCCAATCTGTCCTTTTCATATTGGGATTAAGGTTTAGGTCTTTGATTGAGTTCACACGTTTTTAATAATCTCCTATCTGTCTTCCTTATTCCCTCCACCTCATAGGTGCGCCTTTGTGTGACAGGTTCCTCTGACCTCACAGTGCTGTTTCCCATCATCCTGTGCGATATCCCTGCATACACTGCTCCCCCGTCTTATTTGTGAGTACCTCAAGGCAGTAACCCCCCGCCCCCTTTTTTTGGTCCTTTTTGAGGGAGCATGATGTTTCTTGTTTGGTAAAGGTTTTTGTCTGTTGAAACAATCCAAACTGATTTCACTTGATAGTAAAAGGTATTTTAAGAAAATTAATTATCCTTAGATTGTGTTGATTTGACACACCAAAGTTTGATGTCATGTACCTTTACATTAATTTCAAGGCATGCTCTGTTATTGGGGGAACTGTATTTCTCAGGGTCTTCATATCAGGCTTGCCTTTTTGTCACTTAGCGGCACCTGATGTTTGCTAACCAACGCACACTTTATGTTGAGAAATCATTGTAAAAAAAAATTGAATATCATGCAAAACCACTTTAAACACTTTAAAGAGCTTTCTTTAGTCAATGGTTGATTTAGGCCTCTTCAACTGCTACCACTAGTGTACTGCTCTCATTGTGTGTACAGTGGAAACACAACTAAACAGCCAGCCAAACTCCATCAGAATGAATAGCGGAGTCAGGGTGTAGCCTTCTCTGCTCCTAGTGCTTTATTTTGCGGCACTGTTGCACTCACAATGAATGGAGTAAAACTGAAAACAAAAACAATGAAGCAGTATTGAAACACGGGCATCAACCTACATTCGACAGTGAGTCAATGTAAATAATAGCAGGCTGGTCTAAGCTATAAAATAAAAAATAAAAGTCCCACTTTCAAAATAAAAGTCCCACAATCAGGTTGTACTCACTACACTTGGAATTAGAGATGTAACGGTATGAAAATTTCACATCACGATTATCGTGACCAAAATTATCACGATTATCGCATTATGACGGTATTCATAAAAAAATTGCTGAAAATGTTAAAAAAGTACTGAGAGAATCACTGAAATCATTTTACAATGTTTTATATTGAAAACTCAGACCCAAAAAGGATTGATACTAGGGGTGCACCGATCACGTTTTTTGCCACCGATCACCGATTGCCGATCACCTATGAGAAATATCTGCCCAACCGATCATCGACCGATCACCGATTACCGATTACCGATATATGTATATATATATATATATATACATATATATACCGTAAATTCCGGACTATAAGCCGCGGCTTTTTTCCCGTTTTTGGCCTTTTTTGGCCCCTGCGGCTTATATAACGGTGCAGCTTATCTATGGATTTTTCCAGCAAACGGCCACTCGGGAACCTCCAAAATCTATGGATGTTGGTATGAGGCAGAACGAGAGCAAGACAGACATTATGAGAGCGAGACCCTGATTGGATGATGTTGCAAAAAATGTGCCTCGCGACCTGATTGGAGCACTGTGCCACTACGCTCTCTCAGCCACTACGGTAAAACACCCTCCCTCCTCCCTCGCTCCGTGGGGAAAAAGGCAGCGATTGAGCCTGAAAGACAGTCTGAATGAAATTGAATGTAACATTCCCAATTCTATGTATTACATTCTAAAAAACTAACAGCAACATTTTGGAAGGCTAAGCCACACAACTAGCTCGTTGTAATCTAACATCATGCTTCAAAAGATGGAGAACTGGCTGTGTTACGACGATGGCGGCGATTGAGCCTGAAAGCCATGTCTGAGACAGTAGCGAGACAGGAACAACAACAACAGCAGCAGCAGCAAAGGATCATGCACAAACCCGAGACGAAAGGGACTGTCCGTCAGGGCGCGGACGACTGTGTCAGCAACTCCCTCCCGACTACCAGGAGAAAATTACAAACTTCGGCGAATTCACACAAAGAAAGATCAAGGAATATTCCATCGGACCGGAGCAGATCATAAATATGGATGAAGTGCCTTTGACGTTCGACCTGCCTCTCACTAGGACTGTTAACAAGAAAGGTGAATCGTCCATCACGTTGAGAACCACAGGTCACGAGAGAACGAATTTCACTTGTGTTCTTGGCTGCACAGCATCTGGAGTAAAGCTCCCGCCGATGGTGATTTTTAAGCATCTCACAATGTGTGATTTTGTCTGGGGATTAGTGACCTGACTTTTGTTTTGTTGAAATGTTAATAAATGGGAGCTTCCCCAAACAGCCATCTCTTTCCCGACAATCCCCTCTGTGCACGAAGCCTTACATATGGTAATTAAACATCAAAACACCCGCGGCTTATAGACCGGTGCGGCTTATATAAGAAAAAAATAGTCAACTCTGAAGGTGCGGCTTATACACCGGTGCGCCTTATAGTCCGGAATTTACGGTATATATACATATATATATATATATATATATTTATTTATTTATTTTGTAAGCAGCTATAGCAGTCTATTATAGAACAGTTTCCATTTTACATATAAAATGCGGCTTATATAACGGTGCGGCTTATCTATGGATTTTTACAGCTAACAGCCACTAGGGGACCTCCTAAATCTATGGATTTTGGTACGAGAGACAGAACGAGAGCAAGACAGACATTACGAGAGCGAGACCCTGATTGGATGATGTTGCAAAAAATGTGCCTCGCGACCTGATTGGAGCACTGTGCCACTACGCTCTATCAGCCACTACTGTAAAACACCCTCCCTCCCCTCACCCTCCCTCGCTCCGGGGGAAAAATGTCGGCGATTGAGCCAGAAACACAGTCTGAATGAAATTGAATGTAACGTTCCCAATTCTATGTATTACATTCTAAAAACTTAACGGCAACATTTTGGAAGGCTAAGCCACACAACTAGCTCGTTGTAATCTAACATCATGCTTCAAAAGATCGAGAACTGGCTGTGTTACGACGATGAGGATGCAAAACATGTCATTTGCATGTTTCGTTCCACCCATGTTTCGTCCGCGCTGCCAAATTCAATGGAATGAAACGAATCTTGTAGCCTATGTTGGACGTAGTGAAGTGTTTTTGATTGATTTGTTCATCGGACTCAAAACGGTCTCCGCTGATAAGACATGGAGATCTCTGTTACAGGCAGGCGCTACGCCTCCTCCTGACCAGTTTTAAACATTAAAACACCTGCGGCTTATAGTCCAGTGCGGCTTATATACTGTATAACAATCATTCAATTTAGCTGCTGCGGCTTATATTCAGGTGCGCCTTAAAGTACGGCTGACGAAAGCAAAGCGTGTGCTTTGCAACACAATGATATAAACGTTAGAGCACAATATGAAAGTTAAACGATGGACATTGAAGACATGAAAATGGGCTGCCTCATGTTTCTCACGTGCAGCATGATCGGCTATGCGATCGGCGACAATAAAGAAATATCTGCAGATCACATATTTGAGGTCAAAATCGGCCGATACAGATTGCGTGCCGATCGATCGGTGCACCCCTAATTGATACACTCAAGGAAATAATTTCTCCAAGGCTGCACGTTTGCATCTGGGAGAGTGTTGCCAACTTTGGTTAAAGATGGACAGTGTTTACCGAGTTTTTCAAAGCACTGTAATCATGGTACCATGGTAATCACGGTACCACGGTTTTAATGATAATGAAAATTTGAAATGGTACGGTTATCGTAAGGAATTTTATCACGGTTATCATTAAAACCGGTTATTGTTACATCCCTACTTGGAATACAAGACAACTAGTCTTCTGAAGTTCCAATCCATCCAATATAAATGTGTGTTGTAATGTATAGTGTACTACTTGATGTTTTGCCATTCTCTCTGTCGTCATCAGTGATGTTAACTGGGGTCGTGGGGTGTTTCGGGTCTGTCAACATCATACACCCTCGCCCAGTAGACCCAGCCGAGGCCGATTACGACCCCGACCCGCGTCCCAGAAGCAGCCGCTCACGGATCAGCCTTCCTACTCGGTCTGCAACGTTGCCCGCGGAAGGGTTGATCACGCCCAATCCGCTGCAATAGAGTTAGTGCTACACCGCAGTATTGTGAGACCTTCGGTGCATGGAGGTCTAAGGCCCTGTGGGGTGATTCCAGGCCGGGCACCTCCTTCGTCTCACCAGAACCTCCTGTGGAAAAAGGCAATCCTACCATGCCGTACCATGGGCAGGGAGGATGCCTCAAGGAGGCCTGTGCGCTGCACGTCATGCACCTGCGGCGAGCACCTCGCTCTAGCCTGAAGGACCCCAGGCCGCGCCGATGTTTACGCAGATTTTCAGGAGGCTGATCCGTAGGATTTGTGGATTTCTCCCTCACGAGAGAGCCAGGCTGGGGTGCTAAAACCCATCCCGTACCGGACGCCGTCTCTCCGACCGTCAACTGTCTCTCCAGCTTGTCACCAAACTATACTTGGTTGTCACCTAGTCTATTCCCAAGTGTCACTGGCCAGGGGGAGCCAGGGGTTTCGGTTCAAGTATACATACTACTGCATGCGCTGGGACGCGTCATCAGTGATGTGATGTCATTCTGCAACACTTTGTCTCCTCTATGTTTTAAAACTGTTGGCTTAACTTTTCTTTAATACATGTTCTCAATGCTCCAAATATGCAAAATGATGTTACCGCCCGGTTTGTATTGGCTTGCAAAAACAATCATTTATACTTGCTGATAGACATATAGAATAAGAGACTGCATATATGCCACAATACTGCCATTGTAATTTATTTTTGTTTTTATGAATGACATGTCAATTTTAACACTCCTATAAACACCAGAGTGCTTACTTTATACAGCTGAACCTCAGTGTGTTGTTCAGCTGAAGCCAAAGGCCAACACTGACTGAAAACTGCCTTACAGCAACATGCTGCTAGTATTTGAACTGTCAATGACAGTATTTTCAGTGTCTGTTATTGTCACTGTATGTACAGTATGGAGTATTGTGTGTAAACTCCATTCAGTTTCAGTGTATGGCTGAGTAGATGGAGGCAGGAAGAGAAAAAATTACAATATGAAAATTACAAATGAAATCATCCGTACTCACAAATTAAGTGTATATCACTTTTTTAATAATGCACAGCTTAGAGCATCCTTAGTGTCATATATGTGTGTGTGTGTGTGTGTATATATATATATATATATATATAAAATAATCACTGTAATATTTTTTTTGGGGGGGCGGAGAGGTTTAGAGGCATAAATAATAGCAATGACTTGCATTGTTTAGCGCTGTATTGGAAACCGTGTTATTAAAATCCCCGTTGTCAGGGTTACAATCATGGGGAGACATAATTTAGGGGCTAAGTGATACAACACAGATGTTGATCATTGAAAGGAAAATGACCGCGAGTTAGCCAATGTATCTATTTAAGGACGGTCTCTGGTTGTTGTGTGGAAGATGAAGCTGTACTTGGCATGAATTTCCTGACTTTGTTCAAGGATTAATAGAGACAAAGAGCAACACAGTGGCTCATTTGACAGCTACAACTTGTTTCCTGCCCTTCAGACCATCCATCTATATACTGTATACATATACACATATCGTTATACATACATATCGTTATAGGAAAAGTAAGTCATAATCTGTACTTTAGAAGTGTGTAAGCATTTCATTTTCTCGCCTGAACTTTAATCATGTCTGTCAACATATCAACAGCATATCAATCTTATTCTTGGCATCTGTCTGCCTGGAAGGCTGGTCTATGTCAATTTGCACACGTTATCATTTAGGGCCAACTCGGCCTGTCTGCAGCATGTCATTCTTCTGTGTAGAAGGGTTCCTCTCTGGTGTCAAACCCCACAATTCCTGTGCCTGCTAACATGATAGAATGTCATGTTGAGTTTATTCAAAAGTGCGCTTTTACATTAGACAGTATAGTTTTTCTATGGGAGAGGTAAACTGGACTGATCTCTTCCGTCCACTACGTTCCGCTACTGAAAGATTCCTCTCACTTCCACCACCCAATTCACTCACCAGGCTCTTCTCCTCTGTTGTTCCCCGGTGGTGGAATGAACTACCCAACCCTGTCCGTACCGCTGACTCCCTTACTACATTCAAATAGAGACTTAAGACTCACTTATTTCAGGTCCACTTCCGTACTGACGCACTTGCACAAATTCATCACACAGGCACTTTTTCAATGCACTGATTGCACGTCCAATAGCACTTTATATTTGACTATGTTTTAGATTATTCTGGTACTGTGCATACTGTATATTGCTTGTATTGTTTCTTTTTATCTCTGTTGTACGTCGCTTTGGATAAAAGCGTCTGCCAAGTGAAATAAAGTAAAGTAAACTCTGTCAAGCCATTGCACTGTGTTCAAAATATGTAATGTCATATAGTGTTTATATATCAAATATTAAACAAGAACATGTGACATCACTGTTTTGTGTCTTGTTTTCTTACATAAGCCCTAAGTATCAGGGTTATTAGAACTAATTGAATGTGCCTTTTCTGTACTGACTTCTGGCTTGCAGGTATGGTGCAATCCATCCCCTAGCCTATAGGGGGCAGCAACGCACCAGGTTACAGTGTGAAGAGCTACACTGACATTTACATAGTTTGGAGGCTATAGCAAATATCTATATACCTATATCAGATCAGCAATTAGGTCTCACCCCCTTTTAGGGGGAAAACACAAGCTTCTCCCCATTGACTTCAATGTAAAATAGCACTACCCAAAACAATTAGAGAAAAATAGCAATCAATCTAGTTTATTAATGACCCCAAACCACCATGACGTGACAATGTATTACCAATCGTCTGGCCATAGAATGGACAAGATACACCGCAAATATTACTTTGACCAATCTAAAATCACATGTGACTCATCATATTTTACATTGAAGTCAACAGGGAGAGGCTTGTGTTTTCCCCCTAAAAGGGGGCGGGAACATGTGCTGCCTACAAAATGACGTATTGCCGATCTGATGTATAGGCTTAACATGCTTCTCTCTCTCTCTGATTCTCTTTCTATCTGTCCCTCCCTCCCTGGCTCTCTTATTCATATCTTCTATTTTTTATGACAAATTCACACAAACTTGACCAAATGAGTGCTGCTGCCTCTACGGACCATCGACATAAATAAAGATGGACGCCACTTGAGGTCCCGTTTAGTGAAGCCGCTGCATGTCAGATCGTCGCCCTGACGACTGAATCCAGTATAGGTCACAAGGCCCGCCTCCCCATGTTAGTGGATGGGAAAATCACAACCGAAATATTCACAGTAAACGTCAGATAATTTTTTTCCAAAGGTGGTTTGTATCATTTTAGATAGTCAAGTGGTCATTCTTCTGATCAGTTTGTTTTTAAGTAGTTATTTGACATATAAAAAGGGATAGAAATGGATGATTGACAGCTGTGGCAGCCAGTCTCAAGCCGTCATTGGCTGGACAGGCTCTTCACATTATAGAACTAGCGTTAGTTTGACATAGACAGGACATAGTGCTGCTTTGTGCTTTCATGTAATGCTGCCTGGAGGTCTGGGTGGCTCTGCTGGGTGTGTGGGCCGGGACAGAGGCTCTTAGCACGGGTACGGGGTGGCTGTGCTGGCTACCAGACATATCAATGGAGTGCAGTAAAAAGAACATTGTTTTGAGAAAGGTGGGTTGGGGACTGAAGTATGTTCCGAAAATATGTGTGTTTTATAAGTTACTCCAGCGTTTTTAACATAGCAATAGCGTTAGCCGCTTTCGCTAGTCGGCTGTTTTTCATTATTTATCGGCTTAATATTACTAACTTAACAACCGATAACGATAGCTGGAATAACACAATAATATACACATATTTTCAGAACTTACCAGGTTGTCCAACTGCCAGGAAATGTGTTTTATAACGTTAACTCCCGTCCCGGGTCAGATGGGGCCTAGTACGCAAGCACCAGCCATGAGCTAATCGCTAACGGGTTAGCCGTTAGCGTCACATGAACAGAGGTTTTATTTTTGGTATTAAAGCAACAAACATTTTTATATGGATATCTCAGAGAAATGCTTTGACTGTGGGGATGTTCGTTCTTCACAAGCTCCTTTCTTAGCTGTTGTAAGGATATAGAGGGTATGCATGTGATGTCACAGAGGCAGAAGTCACTGTGGGGTCACGCCCACTGAGTCACAGCAAGACTGAGCTTGAATGCAGTAATCAGCCTAGATAAGTGACACCTGCTGCTCAGGGAGGAATTTGACACTCATTTTGACACTCGTTCCCGATTGAGGGGGCGTGTTCCAGTGGGTGTGCATACCCTCTATAGTTAACAGAGAGGAGACTAGGCAGCTAGGCTAACGTTACCACTGAGCTGTAAATGGAACGTTACAGGCTGCGCTACCCACACTATACCAGTAAACAACGTAGCGTAAAGCGTCAAGGTTAGATTTGTAAAACCAACATTTGCTCCAAAAGGAATTAAATCATAAAGTTAATCAAAATGCCACGGAAACATTAGGCTAGCTTAATCAACACAGCAGTGTATCGGATAATCCCCCCAGTGAGGCTGAGGGTGAGTGAGTGAGGCCTGCCTCCACTTCCGGTCCGGGCTGAGAGCGCTGAGAGCACTCAGCAGTCAGCAGCAGCCCGGAGGTCTGAAATCTCCGACAACCAAAATCAGATTTTCGTACAGGCGTAATTTTGATAAACTGATCTCATAGTGGGAATCTTCCTGGTTACTTTTGGCGAGACAAAAAATATTACAACTTAAAGTGCCATATTTACAGAGCTAGACTGTATATAAATACACAACGCACTGTGCGCATTCTAGAAACAGTAGCTCTACATAAGAAAGTTCAGAGGGGCGGGGAGCTCTCAGAGGTTCTAACTCAACGGAGCTACTGCGCAGACTCTGGTTCACTGATTTTCACAGGATTTTGGCTTCAATACACATACAGGGAGGAGATAGGGACACTCTCTCCATTCATATATCTCAGTGCTACGGACCGGTGATCCCTTAAAATGAGCTTTCATTTTCAGTTATGTACATAATTCATCCCTTAACTCATCCAAAATACCCTTAAAAAAATAAACGATCCAGAAAGGCATGCAAAATCCCTTAATTACTCGTGTCTCTGTGAATAAATCCACAAATAACTTCCTTATAAACCCATGATAATAACCGTACATGTATTATTTTAACAGATAATGTAGGCCTATATATAATGGAGAAATTAAGGACATTTCTGGGATCAAATGAAAGGGTTTCTTGTGTGCTGAAAACTGATCACCACTACCACCCCAAGTTGTATTAGCAAGCACCTGATATACATTATATATACCTCATATAACTGACATTTTAATGAAGCTAAGGGTGGCAAAATTAATGATCCCCTTATCAGTTGCTCAAGGTGACTCTTGGTCAGGTGACATTTTTACCTTGACAGCTGCTTAGACACATCCCAGTGCTCTTGTCATAAATTCACAGGCAAACAAAAATACTTTTTTTGCACAATAGGGACTCTATCACAGCTATGAGTAATATAAGCTACTGTAATACACACATACTTTAGTTTAAGGGACAACGCAGAATGCCAAAATGTGATTAAAAACAGAATGATCTTATAAGATTATTGACAGGGACACTTTTATCTTATCATTTCTCTCAAAATAACTAAGTGGGGCTCACCTGGTATAAAGTGCGTACCACAAAGGCTTAGTCCTTCGTGTGGCTGACCCGGGTTCAAATCCGACCTGTGGTCCTTTGCCGCATGTCATCCCCTCTCTCTCTCTCTCCACCTTTCCTGTCTGCCTACTGTCCTATCAAATAAAGGCAAAATACCCCCTTCCCCCCCAATTATCTAAATCTCATTTTCACCCACATACAGCATATCCTCAAACATTATGCCTCATTATGTTTAACTGTGAAAAACATTTCAGTTGCATATGATGCCTGATAAAAAAACACCTTTATAAGTGGTGGGTTTGTAAATGTTACCAAAAATGAATAATCTCTTTGTGAATTTGAAGGAGGTTGAGAAGATAACACTGTGCAGCTGATTAGACCTTTCCTTTTTAACTACACTGCATGATGTATCGCAGAAACCATGTATAACATATTCTGTCTATACCACATTTTCACAAGGCATCAGTTCATATTCTTAGAGCAGATAACTTCAAGATAAACAATGATTAGGATTAAAGATGATTAATGATGCAGGCTATAAGATATAACTATCCATGTGTGCGTCCCCTGACTGTAAATCCAAATGTCCGTTGACCATTCAGACATTCATTCATTGTAATAAGTACATTTTTGGAGTCATCAAATTTCTGTGGGTGGGTGAAAATCTTGTGGTTTAATGATTGCCAAGGACACACCTTGCAACCTGTAGGCCTTCCTCTGCTCATGACGTCACCTATAGCACCTGTGGAGTGCTGCATGCCAGGTGTCAATTGCTTAACAGTGATAGACCATGTCAAACACTGTGAAGAGCTTTTCAGTGGGATACAACCCCATTAACACTTTGAGTGCCACGGCCCTTGGGCAAAAGGTTGCTTGCTGTGCCACATAGGCCACAATGCATTTTAAAACAGTCATATAATTTCTTTAATAATTACTATGTAAACACTGAACACGCACAAATAACGATGAGACTCTCTTCTATCACCTGCAAAAAAAAGTTTATTGATCCCATTTTCCGTTCTTTAGTTATGAGCCGGAGAAGATAGCTTGATTGAACGAAAAACAGACCTTTTTTTCTACGAGCTGAGATAATGAGCCTTTTGTGAAATTAAACATTTCAAGCACATCACTGACTCTGAAGCTAATTTTCTGATGTAGTCACACCTCAAAAATAATTTCCTTCAATAAAACAGTGAAGGCCAGGGAATTTTGTTTGGCAGAATAATATTTTTTAGCTGTAACCAGCAGCACTGGCCCCTGCGTGCGCTGCTGGTTACAGCTTCCTCCTGTGTCAAATGCCATGTAACCGACCCTTCCTCCTGTAATCCTGTCCTGCTGTCTGGGTCTGTCTGGGTGAAGTGTTGTATGGTGCTCTGCTGCTCTGCGTGCCCCCCCCCCCCCCCCCCCCCCCAACTGCACGCGCCTCCTCCTGGGTGTGTCTGGTGGCTCTCTACTGAGTTTGCTCTGCACAGTGAAGGGTCCGCGACATCCAGCATTTTTACATTATTTGTCACGGGCTCCTATGCTTCCAGTTGAGAATAATAAGGCAGTTTATGCGATTGTGCTGTCGCAGCGTACACGGAGGTGCTCAGTTGTGACAGCGGATGCTGCTGCTGCGGTGCTTCATGCACGTCGATGCATACGGACGGATGCGATGCGATTTCCTCCTTTTCCCCAGCGACTTCTTCTGTGTGTTTGGCTCCTTTTTCTCTGATCAGGAGAGTGCTGTCGCCACCTAATGGGTTTGTAAAATAGGTTATCGACCTCCAATAGCTACAATATCGTTAGAGGCGACGTAAGAAGCTTAGATCGACACCCCCCCGTCAAAAAAACAATTTGGAGTTACTGACGCCATTTGGCGTCGCTGGCAGCCTACGGTAAATTTCTAATGACGCCATATGGCGTCGCTGGCACTCAATGTGTTAACAAAAGCAACACGTTCACCAGCGGCGATTACCTTACAGCAGTGGTTCTCAAATGGGGGTCCGGGGACCCCAGGGGTCCGTGGCACTTTGCCAGGGGTCCTGTGAAAAGTTTTCAGGAAAATAAAAATAAAAACTTTTTTTTTTGCAAAAGCTTCATAGTTCAATGAAAACATTTTATGCTTCAAATCTAAAATGGTTCATGGATTACATTCTAATCTAACAAACCTATCAATTTAAAAGTCAAGCATGTTACCGTGGAAACAATTAAGCTTAGCCCAAAATCACAAATCAGAATGAGGGGGTCCCCGCTATATTTTCTATCTTGTAAGGGGTCCTTGGCTGAAAAACATTTGAGAACCTCTGCCTTACAGGGACAATTACATTGGAGCTGGCTAAAGAGTGCAAAATCAATTCACTGTGTGTGAAGATGAAGGGAAAAGCAGAAGTCAGATGGACGGAGACATATAACAAAACTACTGTAACTTACCATGCCAAGGACAAGTACTTCAGTATGAAGCAGCTTGTCATTCAGGAGAGCCAGGGTGAGTTAACTGCTTATATTCATCTCAACCTGCTGGAATCAGAATCTCTTGTTCAGTCTGTGGTCTCTTTTATTTAAAGTGATTTAAAATAACGTCCATTCCATTCCCACCTCTGTTGTCACTTACTTAAAGGAACACTCCACCCATTTTCAACCAGCTTTGTATCATTAGAACATCAGTAGTATATCAGAAAACTGTAAACGGTTTTGAAGTCTGTCATTTAATTTGACAGTTATTGAGTGTTAAAGTGTGGACCAGTGACATCACTGGTCCACACTAACTCAAATTAATAAGTCATTAACTCAAATCAACTCTCAATAACTATCAAACTATTCATCATTCATCTAGTTTGACAGTTATTGAGAGTTGATTTGAGTTAATGAGTTATTAATTTGAGTTAGTGTGGACCAGTGATGTCACTGGTCCACACTTTAACACTCAATAACTGTCAAATTAAATGACAGACTTCAAAACCGTTTACAGTTTTCTGATATACTACTGATGTTCTAATGATACAAAGCTGGTTGAAAATGGGCAGAGTGTTCCTTTAATGATCCGATTACAGTTTTGGCTTATTTATTTGTGTTGAAAGTACTTTGTGTTGCAAAGAGCTGGTTGTGTTGATAAAACATATACTGTCCAAAATGATAGAAATAGCATGTGAAAAATTATTCAGCTATAAATTCAGTTTTCCCTCTAAAATACCTCTACATTTGTCTTCCTCACTCTTATGCGACACATCATACTAGCATAGGCATTTACTGACTGTAGTCATATTGACAACCCTTGTTGAAAGGAGCGATGGTAGCCACAGCATTGTGTAACTGGGTGACTTCTTGCTTTCAGGCAACAGTAATGTTGGCCTGGGTTGCCATGTCTATCCATTCACTTTTCAGATCCCTGCACGGTGAGTTTATACATTAAATATACCTGTCATGATTTCTGACAAATACATATCAATCTATCCCACTTTACTACCCTTTCTGGACACATACTGTACATTCTTGTTTATTGGATGTGATCATATTTAAGTGTCTATCATAAAAATAAATAAAATCATCTGCAATTAAGTGACGAACATTTGACATGAATAGTTCTACTCAATAGTTGTGAGAATTTGAGTATGACAAAGGAATGTCCCTCATCTTCCAGTCTGTATTTAATCTTTGACTCTTTGACTTTGTCTTTCAGAGATATGCCATCTTCCTTTAAAGGGTCCTGGGGGAAAATCCAGTACACTTTGCAGGCAAACTTGAGCCGATGAGAATAGACAGCAAAGCCAAGGCTAAGTTCACCTTTGTCTCCAACACAAACTTAAACAGTTCTCCATGGCTGATGGTACACACACACACACACACACACACACACACACACACACACACACACACACACACACACACACACACACACACACACACACACACACACACACACACACACACAGGTGTTTGCCATTTGACTATGGTCCTACTACAGTAATATTGAGGAGTAACCCTATGTCTTTGCTTTCAGACTCCACATCATGGTAACAAAGATGAGAAAATGAAGCTCTTTACCTCAGGATCAGTAGCCATGGATGTAAATATTGATTGAATAGGCCAAGGTAAATCTGTGTCATTAAGATTAACGAGCTAGCATTTTTTTTTTTTTTTTTTTTTTGCTGCCAAAGAGTATTAATTATTTTTCACTGTTGTATTACTATTTTATCTGAGTTGTGGGGGGAAAGAAAATAAAAAACATCTGATTTTTTTGCATAACTCAGATCAAAGTTCCTTTTGCACAAGAGGTTGTCCGTTCTCGGCTTCCGTACAGTACAAACTGGCATCCATAAAACCCAACAAAGCTGTTTAAGAAGCAGCTTTGAAAGAAGCAATAAAAAAAATAGCAGTGTGGGTCTGCTAATGTTTAGCTACTCTTTCTGAAAATTCTGCTGCACGTTTTTAGCTTTGCTTATTGTTTTCTGTCATTCTGCTGTTGCAAAATCATCACATCAACATCAATCATCATTATTTCATATTAATTATTTACCTCTGATGCTAATTCTGCATCAGTGACCTCCTCCAACAAGCAGATTCCATTGAGATAAATAAATTCATTAATCTAATCATCTTCTTCTTAGCAAGGCACGTGACGCCATGGGGCCCAGTTTCCAAAACAAAACACGCCCTATGTTCTGCGCTTGCGCAGTCTGTTGTGTTGTGCATTTTTGTGATTGTGACTGTCTGATTCATGGTCTGACTGTGTCAAGGATTTATCCAGCAGTAAACCGAGAGGAGGAGAAGAAGTAGTTTGTAGTGTAAGTTAGTTTCCACGGTCAGCTGTGCAGCATTCGAGGTGCAACGATGTTCGAGCAAACGTTCAAGAACTTCCGTATCAATTTCAACGCCTTGAACGAGAGGAGCACTTTCTCGAGCGGGGACGCGATGACAGGCCAGATCTTCTTCGATCTGACGAAGCCAACGAATATCAATTCAGTAACGCTGACGCTGAAAGGCAAGGTGAATGTCCACTGGTCCAGAGGATCAAGAAAGAATAGAAGACACTACTCTGCAAAGATAGAGTTCTTCAAACTCAAAAGCGACATCGTGCCAGAAACTAGAGGTATGCCTGCCTGCGCCCACACTATCCGGGTGCATGATAATAACACATTGCAATCAATCAAATCGTCTCCATTCATTGTTCTGTTCAGTTACTCTGTCTGTCACTCACTCTCTTCCAGCTACCAGTGGAGGCACACAACTTCAGCCTGGGACGCATGTGTACCCATTTGCATGTCAAATCCCCCAGGGGTGTGTATCAAGTGTTTTCATGTTGGGTGTTATTTTGTCTCTTTTGTTGCTATTCACGGTGGAGATTATTCATTTTCGTACATGATATATAAAATGCCCTTGAATCTTCATGTTCAGTAATTTGTTGTATAAACTTGTTACACTGTTGTGCCTTGGTGCCAGATTGCATCAGCACTAATATCTTCTGCCTTCACTTATTTCCTGTGCCCCGGTGCAGAGACTTCCCATCTTCCTTCAGAGGGACTTTCGGTCAAATCGTCTACTCCTTGACTGTGGCTATCGACAGGCCGTGGCATCTGTCCAAGGACTTTGTGACCGAATTGAACTTTACAAACCACATAGATGTCAACCAGCCAGAGCTGCTGGTAAGTGACAGTCTCCTCCCACTGTTTTTTGTGTGACTCATTCTTCGGACCTCATCAGTTTGGATTATTATCCTCAAAAGTCCATGATGACGTCACCTAAGTGCAGGTAAAGGGATGGGGGATAAGATAAGACAAAATGGATTAAATTAAACTGAATTCTACCTTTTTTCCACGTTCTCTGCTGCAGATCTGTGTCACTTTCTCTTTGTGTGCCTGTTTCTGTGCAGGCCCCCCTAGCAGGCTCCAACAGCATGACACTATGCTGTCTGTGGTGCGCCTCAGGTCCAGTCTCAATGAACGTCAGCCTGGGCAAGAAAGTCTTCACCCCCGGTACGGAAATGTGAATCATTTGCTTACTGTGCTTGTGAGTGTATCTGCACTTACTTGTCATTTGTCTAGTCTAGTGGTATACACTACCAGTCAAAAGTTTAGACACAACTGATTGAATGTTTTTCATCATCCTTAAAGGGATACGCCAACATTTTGAGAGTTTAGGCCATTTGCCATATTGCATTAGCATTATTTTCACTTTGCGTGCAGTACAAACAGTGGTAGAGCCCTCGCTGCTACTTAGCTTAGCGCTACAATGGCAGTCTATGGAAGAGCTGCCTATCCCCATTCAGTCACCCAAAATACACATTCCAACAGCGCCAGAAACAATGATCACATGTACATGTTGTGACTCGTGTACTCGGCACGCGATCAAATAAGAATCCAAAGTTATGTGAAACGGTCATTTTCGTAGTAAATCCACACACTGAGAACTAACAAAGAGTAACTGAAGTTACTTCCTTGTTAGTGCATGCGCTGCACACAGCACATGTGCCTCATGCCAAACAAGGAAGTAACTGTTGGAATGTGTATTTTCGGGTGACTGAATGGGGATAGGCAGCTGTTCCATAGACTGCCATTGTAGCGCTAAGCTAAGTAGCAGCGAGGGCTCTACCGCTGTTTGTACTGCACGCAGAGTGAAAATAAAGGCATGTACATTCTAGTTTTAATATCGGCAATATGGCAAATCTCTCAAAATGTTGGCATATCCCTTTAAAAATGATGAAAAACATTTTTATCTAAAAGCTTCTGCTTAAATGCTTGAAATCTGTTTTTTTAAGACAAATATAAATTGTGAACTTGATGGCTATCTATGAATTTCTTTCCAAAGCTTTTGCCTTTCCATCAAGCAAAAGGGCAGCTACCTTAAATAATCTAAAATATAAGGTAGATTTTTTGGGGGGGAAGGGGGGGTGGTCACTGCACAATTCCATTGTGTTATTATAGTTTTGATGTCTTTAATTGAGCAAGGCGGTAGTTCAGGCAGGCCACGAATGTCAAGCCCAGCTTAAACCCAGCCCACAGCTGATTAGGAGCTGATCTCAAACCCAGCCCACATCGGCTCAACTGATGCCATTGGCTCAACTCATACAGGGGCGCCCTATTTAAATCTGCTTTACTCTGCCTGTCATTGCTGCTTCCTCTGCAAGCCTGTTTGCAACCCACCTCCTCCCCAGCTCCTCCCTTTATGCTATATCTGACTTAAACAATGTAAATTATGTTGTCATTGTTGCTTGCTCTGTTCTGTACCTGGGGGTCTTTTGCTGCTCCTTGCCTTAAGGCTATTCCACAGATCTGTGGAAGGGCAAGGAGCTCCCAGAATCTGCTGCTGCTGCTCTCCCTGCATTAGGCTTTCCATGCTTGCTGCGTGGAAGGGCAGGGAGCCTCCAGAACAGAGCCATACCGCCAAATTTAACTTATACTAATAAAAGCTTTAAATTGATCTAAAGTGGTGTTGTGTTTTGACTAAAGTGGCCCTGACTGAACTATTATTATAGAATGTGAAAAAAACAGAGAGAAAGAAAAACACGTGTCTAAACTTTTGACTGGTAGTGTAAGCATGGAGTTTAGCAGCAGGGAAAACAGTTAAACAGGCACGAGTCACTCACACTATCCCCCACCCCCACAGGTGAAACAGCCAAAATAACGTGCGAGTTCAGCAACGCTTCATCACGAACAGCCACTCCGAAGGCCCGCCTCCTTCAGAAGCAGGCGTTCTACACCCACAACAGGGTCAGCAGCAGGATCTACACCAACACCTTGGCCTCCAACACGGGCCGGCCTGTCAGCCCTCACACCTCCGACGTCTTCACCGAGATGACCATCGTTATCCCCAACGCCGTCCCGCTCACCATCGCTAACTGCAGCATCCTCGAAGTCATTTACACTATCGAGGTAGGTGCCAATGACAGAATGATGCCCCAATAGTGCTGCTTAGGGATGTCACGATACTAGAATTTCTACTTCGATACCGATAACCAGGAAAATATCGATACTCGATACCAATTTCGATACCGTGCGCCGTGCGGTGGGATGACAACAACACATCAAGAGGCATAAAAAATAAACAAAGACAGATTGACGGACAAATGCATGCTTCTCCATAGTCTAGGCCTGATAAAACTCATAAAAAACTTTGACCTTACACAGCAGATTACACCTGCTCTACTCATCAGCCTATCATAACACAGCAGATTACACATGCTCTAGTCATCAGCCTATCATAACACAGCAGATTACACCTGCTCTACTCATCAGCCTATCATATCACAGCAGATTACACCTGCACTAGTCATCAGCCGATCAGAATACTTTGAACTTGTTGAAGCAAAAGATACCCACCAATGACAGGGAAGGAGAAATCAGTGGTATGTTTGATTTTTCAGTTGCAAATGAGTATCGTCTCCGTTTAACATTTTTAGTATTGACTTTTATCGATACTTTTGACAACCCTGTGCTGAGTGATTCAGTGTTGCATTCTGTGTTTGTCACAGCTGTTTCTCACCTTTAATATAAAGAGTTCTTGCAAATTTTATCCATACGATCCCACCAAGATAGGGATTGTATTTTTTATCAACTTTATTGCAACAAACACAGTCATATTTTCCATTTTATTAAAGACCTTTGATCTTTAAAATATGATTTACTTTGTTTGAAGTGTAGATAAGTATTCAACCCAGCCTGGGTCTGGAGCAAAAATAAAAAATGTCTACTTTAATGTTTATGAACATTACAAATGTAAACAATCTTTTTGCTACTTCAAAATACGTCCAAATCTACTGTTAGACTTTGTATCGGGGAAAAATTGCAAATGATTTGATTTTCAGCGGAGAGCCAATCTGTCCTTTTCATATTGGGATTAAGGCTTAGGTCTTTGATTGAGTTCACACGTTTTTAATAATCTCCTATCTGTCTTCCTTATTCCCTCCACCTCATAGGTGCGCCTTTGTGTGACAGGTTCCTCTGACCTCACAGTGCTGTTTCCCATCATCCTGTGTGATATCCCTGCATACACTGCTCCCCCGTCTTATTTGTGAATACCTCAAGGCAGTAACCCCCCGCCCCCTTTTTTTGGTCCTTTTTGAGGGAGCATGATGTTTCTTGTTTGGTAAAGGTTTTTGTCTGTTGAAACAATCCAAACTGATTTCACTTGATAGTAAAAGGTATTTTAAGGAAATTAATTATCCTTAGATTGTGTTGATTTGACACACCAAAGTTTGATGTCATGTACCTTTACATTAATTTCAAGGCATGCTCTGTTATTGGGGGAACTGTATTTCTCAGGGTCTTCATATCAGGCTTGCCTTTTTGTCACTTAGCGGCACCTGATGTTTGCTAACCAACGCACACTTTATGTTGAGAAATCATTGTAAATTTTTTTTTAATATCATGCAAAACTGCTCTCATTGTGTGTAAAGTGGAAACACAACTAAACAGCCAGCCAAACTCCATCAGAATGAATAGCGGAGTCAGGGTGTAGCCTTCTCTGCTCCTAGTGCTTTATTTTGCGGCACTGTTGCACTCACAATGAATGGAGTAAAACTGAAAACAAAAACAATGAAGCAGTATTGAAACACGGGCATCAACCTACATTCGACAGTGAGTCAATGTAAATAATAGCAGGCTGGTCTAAGCTATAAAATAAAAAATAAAAGTCCCACTTTCAAAATAAAAGTCCCACAATCAGGTTGTACTCACTACACTTGGAATTAGAGATGTAACGGTATGAAAATTTCACATCACGATTATCGTGACCAAAATTATCCCGATTATCGCATTATGACGGTATTCATAAAAAATTGCTGAAAATGTTAAAAAAGTACTGAGAGAATCACTGAAATCATTTTACAACATTTTATATTGAAAACTCAGACCCAAAAAGGATTGATACACTCAAGGAAATAATTTCTCCAAGGCTGCACGTTTGCATCTGGGAGAGTGTTGCCAACTTTGGTTAAAGATGGACAGTGTTTACCGAGTTTTTCAAAGCACTGTAATCACGGTACCACGGTAATCACGGTACCACGGTTTCAATGATAATGAAAATTTGAAATGGTACGGTTATCGTAAGGAATTTTATCACGGTTATCATTAAAACCGGTTATTGTTACATCCCTACTTGGAATACAAGACAACTAGTCTTCTGAAGTTCCAATCCATCCAATATAAATGTGTGTTGTAATGTATAGTGTACTACTTGATGTTTTGCCATTCTCTCTGTCGTTTAGTGTTCAGTACTATTGTATAGCCCCCTCTTGCCTTTAAGTGAGGTGTTATATGTTTACTGTTATAAAGAATAGAACTATAGTTTAGTATTATACTGTAACTCCTTATTAGTTTTGTCATTCTGCAACACTTTGTCTCCTCTATGTTTTAAAACTGTTGGCTTAACTTTTCTTTAATACATGTTCTCGATGCTCCAAATATGCAAAATGATGTTACCGCCCGGTTTGTATTGGCTTGCAAAAACAATCATTTATACTTGCTGATAGACATATAGAATAAGAGACTGCATATATGCCACAATACTGCCATTGTAATTTATTTTTGTTTTTATGAATGACATGTCAATTTTAACACTCCTATAAACACCAGAGTGCTTACTTTATACAGCTGAACCTCAGTGTGTTGTTCAGCTGAAGCCAAAGGCCAACACTGACTGGAAACTGCCTTACAGCAACATGCTGCTAGTATTTGAACTGTCAATGACAGTATTTTCAGTGTCTGTTATTGTCACTGTATGTACAGTATGGGGTATTGTGTGTAAACTCCATTCAGTTTCAGTGTATGGCTGAGTAGATGGAGGCAGGAAGAGAAAAAATACATTACAATATGAAAATTACAAATGAAATCATCCGTACTCAGAAATTAAGTGTATATCACTTTTTTAATAATGCACAGCTTAGAGCATCCTTAGTGTCATATATGTGTGTCAAGAGGAGGGCACCTGCATAGGCTAGGAGATCCCCCCCCCGTGGGGGATCAGGAGTCAAGACTCTTGGTGGCGGACTGGGGAGGAGGGTGGGGCAAAACAACGCTTCGGAGGCCGGCTTCAAGGGAGATGGACTGCCGTGAAGCTGCTGCTGCTATGATCGGCCAGAGAGAGAGAGAGAGGTGACGTAGAACCCTTGCTATATATGTGAGGATTAACTGACGTCATATTTGACGTCATAGCAGACGTCCACGTTATGCTAGAACTTGACTGTCGTCAGGGGATGATCGGATTATGCGTGAGTGGCCTTCTGCTTGAAATATGGTCTAGAGACCTCACTTCAATCAGGAGAGGCCAGTTGGTAGGATTAGACAAACTTTATTTAGCAATCGGCATGCATGGCAAATGCTTTGGCGCTTGACTCCATTGGCCAGTGGCGCTGCTCTTGAGGCAAGAGGAGGGCACCTGCATAGGCTAGGAGATCCCCCAAAAGTGTGTATATATATATATATATATATATATATATATATATATATATAAAAGAATCACTGTAATATTTTTTTTTGGGGGGGGGGAGAGGTTTAGAGGCATAAATAATAGCAATGACTTGCATTGTTTAGCGCTGTATTGGAAACTGTGTTATTAAAATCCCCGTTGTCAGGGTTACAATCATGGGGAGACATAATTTAGGGGCTAAGTGATACAACACAGATGTTGATCATTGAAAGGAAAATGTATATGTAGCCAATGTATCTATTTAAGGACGGTTCCTGGTTGTTGCGTGGAAGATATAGCTGTACTTGGCATGAATTTCCTGACTTTGCTCAAGGATTAATAGAGACAAAGAGCAACACAGTGGCTCATTTGACAGCTACAACTTGTTTCCTGCCCTTCAGACCATCCATCTATATACTGTATACATATACACATATCGTTATACATACATATCGTTATAGGAAAAGTAAGTCATAATCTGTACTTTAGAAGTGTGTAAGCATTTCATTTTCTCGCCTGAACTTTAATCATGTCTGTCAACATATCAACAGCATATCAATCTTATTCTTGGCATCTGTCTGCCTGGAAGGCTGGTCTATGTCAATTTGCACACGTTATCATTTAGGGCCAACTCGGCCTGTCTGCAGCATGTCATTCTTCTGTGTAGAAGGGTTCCTCTCTGGTGTCAAACCCCACAATTCCTGTGCCTGCTAACATGATAGAATGTCATGTTGAGTTTATTCAAAAGTGCGCTTTTACATTAGACAGTATAGTTTTTCTATGGGAGAGGGAAACTGGACTGATTTCTTCCGTCCACTACGTTCCGTAACTGAAAGATTCCTCTCACTTCCACCACCCAATTCACTCACCAGGCTCTTCTCCTCTGTTGTTCCCCGGTGGTGGAATGAACTACCCAACCCTGTCCGTACCGCTGACTCCCTTACTACATTCAAAAAGAGACTTAAGACTCACTTATTTCAGGTCCACTTCCGTACTGACGCACTTGCACAAATTCATCACACAGGCACTTTTTCAATGCACTGATTGCACGTCCAATAGCACTTTATATTTGACTATGTTTTAGATTATTCTGGTACTGTGCATACTGTATATTGCTTGTATTGTTTCTTTTTATCTCTGTTGTACGTCGCTTTGGATAAAAGCGTCTGCCAAGTGAAATAAAGTAAAGTAAAGTAAACTCTGTCAGGCCATTGCACTGTGTTCAAAATATGTAATGTCATATAGTGTTTATATATCAAATATTAAACAAGAACATGTGACATCACTGTTTTGTGTCTTGTTTTCTTACATAAGCCCTAAGTATCAGGGTTATTAGAACTAATTGAATGTGCCTTTTCTGTACTGACTTCTGGCTTGCAGGTATG
Organism: Poromitra crassiceps; assembly: GCF_964638095.1. Lineage (NCBI taxonomy): Eukaryota > Metazoa > Chordata > Actinopteri > Beryciformes > Melamphaidae > Poromitra > Poromitra crassiceps. The sequence goes on along the minus strand of NC_139631.1, from coordinate 28,108,503 downwards.
GTGCAATCCATCCCCTAGCCTATAGGGGGCAGCAACGCACCAGGTTACAGTATGAAGAGCTACACTGACATTTACATAGTTTGGAGGCTATAGCAAATATCTATATACCTATATCAGATCAGCAATTAGGTCTCACCCCCTTTTAGGGGGAAAACACAAGCTTCTCCCCATTGACTTCAATGTAAAATAGCACTACCCAAAACAATTAGAGAAAAATAGCAATCAATCTAGTATATTAATGACCCCAAAACACCATGACGTGACAATGTATTACCAATCGTCTGGCCATAGAATGGACAAGATACACCGCAAATATTACTTTGACCCATCTAAAATCACATGTGACTCATCATATTTTACATTGAAGTCAACAGGGAGAGGCTTGTGTTTTCCCCCTAAAAGGGGGCGGGAACATGTGCCGCCTACAAAATGACGTATTGCCGATCTGATGTATCAAGGCTTAACATGCTTCTCTCTCTCTCTGATTCTCTTTCTATCTGTCCCTCCCTCCCTGGCTCTCTTATTCATATCTTCTGTTTTTTATGACAAATTCACACAAACTTGACCAAATGAGTGCTGCTGCCTCTACGGACCATCGACATAAATAAAGATGGATGCCACTTGAGGTCCCGTTTAGTGAAGCCGCTGCATGTCAGATCGCCGCCCTGACGACTGAATCCAGTATAGGTCACAAGGCCCGCCTCCCCATGTTAGTGGATGGGAAAATCACAACCGAAATATTCACAGTAAACGTCAGATAATTTTTTCCCAAAGGTGGTTTGTATCATTTTAGATAGTCAAGTGGTCATTTTTCTGATCAGTTTGTTTTTAAGTAGTTATTTGACATATAAAAATGGATGATTGACAGCTGTGGCAGCCAGTCTCAAGACGTCATTGGCTGGACAGGCTCTTCACATTATAGAACTAGCGTTAGTTTGACATAGACAGGACATAGTGCTGCTTTGTGCTTTCATGTAATGCTGCCTGGAGGTCTGGGTGGCTCTGCTGGGTGTGTGGGCCGGGACAGAGGCTCTTAGCACGGGTACGGGGTGGCTGTGCTGGCTACCAGACATATCAATGGAGTGCAGTAAAAAGAACATTGTTTTGAGAAAGGTGGGTTGGGGACTGAAGTATGTTCCGAAAATATGTGTGTTTTATAAGTTACTCCAGCGTTTTTAACATAGCAATAGCGTTAGCCGCTTTCGCTAGTCGGCTGTTTTTCATTATTTATCGGCTTAATATTACTAACTTAACAACCGATTACGATAGCTGGAATTACACAATAATATACACATATTTTCAGAACTTACCAGGTTGTCCAACTGCCAGGAAATGTGTTTTATAACGTTAACTCCCGTCCCGGGTCAGATGGGGCCTAGTACGCAAGCACCAGTCATGAGCTAATCGCTAACGGTTTAGCCGTTAGCGTCACATAAACATAGGTTTTATTTTTGGTATTAAAGCAACAAACGTTTTTATATGGATATCTCAGAGAAATGCTTTGACTGTGGGGATGGTCGTTCTTCACAAGCTCCTTTCTTAGCTGTTGTAAGGATATACAGTAGAGGGTATGCATGTGATGTCACAGAGGCAGAAGTCACTGTGGGGTCACGCCCACTGAGTCACAGCAAGACTGAGCTTGAATGCAGTAATCAGCCTAGATAAGTGACACCTGCTGCTCAGGGAGGAATTTGACACTCGTTCCCGATTGAGGGTGCGTGTTCCAGTGGGTGTGCATACCCTCTATAGTTAACAGAGACGAGACTAGGCAGCTAGGCTAACGTTACCACTGAGCTATAAATGGAACGTTACAGGCTGCGCTACCCACACTATACCAGTAAACAATGTAGCGTAAAGCGTCAAGGTTAGATTTGTAAAACCAACATTTGCTCCAAAAGGAATTAAATCATAAAGTTAATCAAAATGCCACGGAAACATTAGGCTAGCTTAATCAACACAGCAGTGTATCGGATAATCCCCCCAGTGAGGCTGAGGGTGAGTGAGTGAGTGAGGCCTGCCTCCACTTCCGGTCTGGGCTGAGAGCGCTGAGAGCACTCAGCAGTCAGCAGCAGCCCGGAGGTCTGAAATCTCCGACAACCAAAATCAGATTTTCGTACAGGCGTCATTTTGATAAACTGATCTCATAGTGGGAATCTTCCTGGTTACTTTTGGCGAGACAAAAAATATTACAACTTAAAGTGCTATATTTACAGAGCTAGACTGTATATACATACACAACGCACTGTGCGCATTCTAGAAACAGTAGCTCTACATACGAAAGTTCAGAGGGGCGGGGAGCTCTCAGAGGTTCTAACTCAACGGAGCTACTGCGCAGACTCTGGTTCACTGATTTCCACAGGATTTTGGCTTCAATACACATACAGGGAGGAGATAGGGACACTCTCTCCATTCATATATCTCAGTGCTACGGACCGGTGATCCCTTAAAATGAGCTTTCATTTTCAGTTATGTACATAATTCATCCCTTAACTCATCCAAAATACCCTTAAAAAAATAAACGATCCAGAAAGGCATGCAAAATCCCTTAATTACTCGTGTCTCTGTGAATAAATCCACAAATAACTTCCTTATAAACCCATGATAATAACCATACATGTATTATTTTAACAGATAATGTAGGCCTATATATAATGGAGAAATTAAGGACATTTCGGGGATCAAATGAAAGGGTTTCTTGTGTGCTGAAAACTGATCACCACTACCAACCTGCAGTTGTATTAGCAAGCACCTGATATACATTATATATACCTCATATAACTGACATTTTAATGAAGCTAAGGGTGGCAAAATGAATGATCCCCTTATCAGTTGCTCAAGGTGACTCTTGGTCAGGTGACATTTTTACCTTGACAGCTGCTTAGACACATCCCAGTGCTCTTGTCATAAATTCACAGGCAAACAAAAATACTTTTTTTGCACAATAGGGACTCTATCACAGCTATGTGTAATATAGGCTACTGTAATACACACATACTTTAGTTTAAGGGACAACGCAGAATGCCAAAATGTGATTAAAAACAGAATGATCTTATAAGATTATTGACAGGGACACTTTTATCTTAACATTTCTCTCAAAATAACTAAGTGGGGCTCACCTGGTATAAAGTGTGTACCACAAAGGCTTAGTCTTTCTGTGGCTGACCCGGGTTCAAATCCGACCTGTGGTCCTTTGCCGCATGTCATCCCCTCTCTCTCTCCCCCCACCTTTCCTGTCTGCCTACTGTCCTATCAAATAAAGGCAAAATACCCCCTTCCCCCCAATTATCTAAATCTCATTTCACCCACATACAGCATATCCTCAAACATTATGCCTCATTATGTTTAACTGTGAAAAACATTTCAGTTGCATATGATGCCTGATAAAAAAAAAGAACAACACCTTTATAAGTGGTGGTTTTGTAAATGTTTAGGGGAAATTACATACAATGTATATAGTAAAAGATACCAAAAATGAATAATCTCTTTGTGAATTTGAAGGAGGTTGAGAAGATAACACTGTGCAGCTGATTAGACCTTTCCTTTTTAACTACACTGCATGATGTATCGCAGAAACCATGTATAACATATTCTGTCTATACCACATTTTCACAAGGCATCAGTTCATATTCTTAGAGCAGATAACTTCAAGATAAACAATGATTAGGATTAAAGATGATTAATGATGCAGGCTATAAGATATAACTATCCATGTGTGCGTCCCCTGACTGTAAATCCAAATGTCCGTTGACCATTCATACATTCATTCATTGTAATAAGTACATTTTTGGAGTCATCAAATTTCTGTGGGTGGGTGAAAATCTTGTGGTTTAATGATTGCCAAGGACACACCTTGCAACCTGTAGGCCTTCCTCTGCTCATGATGTCACCTATAGCACCTGTGGAGTGCTGCATGCCAGGTGTCAATTGCTTAACAGTGATCGACCATGTCAAACACTGTGAAGAGCTTTTCAGTGGGATACAACCCCATTAACAAAAGCAACACGTTCACCAGCGGCGATTACCTTACAGCAGTGGTTCTCAAATGGGGGTCCGGGGACCCCAGGGGTCTGTGGCACTTTGCCAGGGGGTCCGCGAAAAGTTTTCAGGAAAATAAAAATAAAAACTTTTTTTTTGCAAAAGCTTCATAGTTCAATGAAAACATTTTATGCTTCAAATCTAAAATGGTTCATGGATTACATTCTAATCTAACAAACCTATCAATTTAAAAGTCAAGCACGTTACCGTGGAAACAATTAAGCTTAGCCCAAAATCACAAATCAGAATGAGGGGGTCCCCGCTATATTTTCTATCTTGTGGGGTCCTTGGCTGGAAAACATTTGAGAACCTCTGCCTTACAGGGACAATTACATTGGAGCTGGCTAAAGAGTGCAAAATCAATTCACTCTGTGTGTGAAGATGAAGGGAAAAGCAGAAGTCAGATGGACGGAGGAAAAAAACAAAAAAATTGTAACTTACCATGCTAAGGACAAGTACTTCAGTATGAAGCAGCTTGTCATTCAGGAGAGCCAGGGTGATTGAACTGCTTATATTCATCTCAACCTGCTGGAATCAGAATCTCTTGTTCAGTCTGTGGTCTCTTTTATTTAAAGTGATTTAAAATAACGTCCATTCCATTCCCACCTCTGTTGTCACTTACTTAATGATCCGATTACAGTTTTGGCTTATTTATTTGTGTTGAAAGTACTTTGTGTTGCAAAGAGCTGGTTGTGTTGATAAAACATTAGTCTCGGCTCCCAGACGTTTGGTGAGCTGCGCCACGGATTAAGAATGAGGGCTGAGTCTAATAAAACATATCCTGTCCAAAATGATAGAAATAGCATGTGAAAAATTATTCAGCTATAAATTCAGTTTTCCCTCTAAAATACCTCTACATTTGTCTTCCTCACTCTTATGCGACACATCATACTAGACTAGTGTAACGTATCCGTTATCTCAGGAGGCAGAGGCTTCTTGATGGTACAAGGGTCTTTATTCACAGTTAGTTATATTACAACTCTCAGCGGTTGTCACGCTCCAAGCTAGCAGCTTTCCCTCCAAGTAGTGTGTGTAGCCTGACGCGCATGCTCAGTTCACTCCGGAAGTATCCCTACAGCATAGTGTTCCCCAATACAACACTCCCACACATCAGTTCCTATCTGCAGTCGAGACACTACCAATGCTCACCCCTGTATGTGTACTGCTGATTCGCTACATACTCCCCGCCCAACAATAAGGTCAACGCCCACGTTGATAACACATCACACACCCCCTTGTACCAAAACATCTTTTTTTTTTTCCTTTAACAGCTTCTTTGTTTTTTCCATCACAGCATGTTGCACTCTCAGACTTCCCCACATCATCTCCCCCACAATATCTCATGCCATGCACATCATTTACTTTCGGTTACAACATTTCCAACCACCATCTCCTCCTCTTTTTTTTTTTTTTTTTTTCAAAGTCCCCCAAGTGTCCCATTAAACACAGTCCTCACACTCCCTGTGGTATCTCCACACGTCCTCCTCGTATCCGGCCCAGTAGAAAAGTGCACTAACATTGCGGAGCATCTTCTCAGGCTCGTCATGTCCCGTACGGCCCCTGTGCGCCCACCGCACAACCAACCCCTGCAAGTATCTGGGCACAATCGTCTGCCTCCCCTCAAACCCTTGCCCTGTTCTCCCCAACAGCCCATCTTCATCCAGCAGCAGGTCGGAAAACATGCTCCACAGTTCTTTCTTGGCACCGGAAAACATGTGAGTTTCCCCCACGGGGGGGCGGCGTCCGGCCGCCACCCACGCAAGCACCGGACCGATCTCCGCGTCCTCCGCCTGCCTGCGTTTAAACTCCCCCGCGTCGACATCCATGATGGTCATGTCGTCGTCCTCCAGGTCCACATCTGCACAGCCCCCCTCGTCTTGCCCTCGCTCGTCCTCCCGTCCCCCTCCCCCAGGGGGCGGCGTGTTCAGGACCACAGGGGGAACACAACCGGCCTCGCTCTCCACCTCGGCTTTCCGCACAGCAACCGTGGGGGGCGCAGTGCAGTTTCTGGCTAAGTGCCCAGGCGAACGGCAAGTCCAGCAGAGTCTCACCTGTCCGCCGCCTGCACGTCTCTCTTCTCCCGCTGCCCTCCGGTCCCCGACAGCCTTTTGACACTCTCTAGCCAGGTGTCCAATCTCGCCGCATGCCCAGCAGGCTCCCTGCTGTCCATGTCGTTGTCCCGCATACCCGGTCCGTCTCCCGGGACCGCTTCTGCACCACCTCGCCACGTGGCCCGGCTCTCCACATGTCCAACACAGTCTCTTTTGCGGCTCCGCGTGGGGCCCGTGCTCAACTGTGACGCGGTATACAGTGATGTTATTGATGTTTGGTTGCTCCCCTGGAGCGGTGGGAGGGTGACCCATCTGGACTACCGGCCCCCCTGCAAACGTCAGTGTGCTCTTCCCTAGGTCTACTGTGCATTGATTTAGCGTCAAGTAGTCCTCCCCCAAGATACAGGGCCCCGCCATCTCTACTACCCATACCGGAAAGTTCACTGTCTGTCCCCCCACAGTTATCATCACGGACCCCCTTCCCCTCATCGGCATCAACTCACCGGATACTGTCCTCAGCAGCTGGTCCGCTGGCTGCTCCAGAAGCGCTCCCTCTGGCATCATGTTGTAGTTCACCAGCGTTGCCGTACACCCCGTGTCCACCAGGGCGACACAGGGCTTCCCTTGCAGGCGGACCTGAACATGGCAGCCGTTCATCGTGTGCGGCCCGTTCTGCATGTTGACAGCGCCGGCGATGTCGTCTGCTTCGGGGGAAGGCGACGCCCCACCTCCCCGTCTGTACCGCTGGGCCCCCTCCAACGGTGACGTGGCCATAGGGAATATGACGTAGGGGGCCCGTCTCGCCCCTCTTAGACGGGCCCCGCGCCGTTTCCCTGGTTCCACGCTCCTCCGCGGCACTCTCTGGCCCGATGCCCGGGGCGTCCACAGGTCCAGCAGCGCATGGCCCCGGGCCCCCTGGCCCCGGTATTGTCTCGTGGGGTGGGCTGCAGGGTCGCTCTTTGGAGCAGTTGTTCTGTTAACTGGCGCACCGACTCAGATAGCTCTTTCACCATGTTGCCTTGCTCTGCCAAGGCCGTCTTCCACGCTGGCTCTTCTTGTAGCTGGCTCTCCGCTGCCATTCTCACCACTGGGGCGGCCTCCATTATGCCGCTGCTCTTATCCCAGCCTTCTACTGTCTCTATCTCCAGCGCCAACTCCAGCGCTGCTCCCAGTGTTTTTGGATGTCCCAGCGTTACCTTCTGGCTTAGACCCCGTGGCTCGATGGCCTGGACAAAGTAGCTTAGGGCTAACCCATCCAGCGCCTCCGTCGGTAGCTGGCTGTATGCGCGCCGGCTGAGAGTCTCAATGTCTGTTGCCAGTGCACGCAGCGACTCACCCTGCCGTCTGCGTCTGTTACACAGTTCCGCGGCTACGATGGCCTGCTCTTCACATCGTCCGAAGCGTCTCCGCAGGGCCGCCATCACAATGTCTAAGTCTTTTGTGTCTGCCATTGCTGCCACACATGTTATAGCTTCGCCCTCGAGCGACATCACCAAGTGACTGGCTCTCTCTTCCCTCGACCAGCCATTCATGTCCGCTGCTACGTTAAACATTGTGCAATATGGCTCCCACTCGCCTTTACCGTTGAATTTTGGCGGGGTGATTTCCTTTCTTCCCCGCCGCTCGCCGTCCTTTGCCGCCTCGACCCGTGTCTCGTCTTTGTCCTCGGGCCGTAGGCTGGCTCCGCTGGTCTGTGGCACAGTCTCCATGGCTACAGCGGCAGTGTCAACCCGCTCGATCTTCACTCTCACCGGTCCCGGTTCTTCCGCTCCTTCTCCCGCCTCGCTAGCTTGCCTGCTAGCTCCCTTGGGCTGCGGGCTAGCTTCCGTGGCTACGGTGCTAGCTCTGTCTGGCTCGGATTTTATTTTCACCAACCCCAGGCTTTCTGTTGTTTTTCTTTCTTGGTTCCCTGTGGTAGCATCTGCGTCTACCCAGACATCATCCTCCTCGGCCGGCTGGTAGTCTGCCCCGGCTCTCGCCTCTCCCGCCTCTCGATTGAGCCGCTTGCGCTCTTTCTTCAGGAACTTGTTAACCATTTCGCTAATCTGGAGGCAATATTCACCGTTTAAACTTCTGACGCCAGTGTAACGTATCCGTTATCTCAGGAGGCAGAGGCTTCTTGATGGTACAAGGGTCTTTATTCACAGTTAGTTATATTACAACTCTCAGCGGTTGTCACGCTCCAAGCTAGCAGCTTTCCCTCCAAGTAGTGTGTGTAGCCTGACGCGCATGCTCAGTTCACTCCGGAAGTATCCCTACAGCATAGTGTTCCCCAATACAACACTCCCACACATCAGTTCCTATCTGCAGTCGAGACACTACCAATGCTCACCCCTGTATGTGTACTGCTGATTCGCTACACTAGCATAGGCATTTACTGACTGTAGTCATATTGACAACCCTTGTTGAAAGGAGCGATGGTAGCCACAGCATTGTGTAACTGGGTGACTTCTTGCTTTCAGGCAACAGTAATGTTGGCCCGGGTTGCCATGTCTATCCATTCACTTTTCAGATCCCTGCACGGTAAGTTTATACATTAATTATACCTGTCATGATTTCTGACAAATACATATCAATCTATCACACTTTACTACCCTTTCTGGACACATACAGTACATTCTTGTTTATTGGGTGTGATCATATTTAAGTGTATATCATAAAAATAAATAAAATCATCTGCAATTTAAGTGACAAACATTTGACATGAATAGTTCTACTCAATAGTTGTGAGAATTTGAGTATGACAAAGGAATGTCCCTCATCTTCCAGTCTGTATTTAATCTTTGACTCTTTGACTTTGTCTTTCAGAGATATGCCATCTTCCTTTAAAGGGTCCTGGGGGAAAATCCAGGATAGACAGCAAAGCCAAGGCTAAGTTCACCTTTGTCTCCAACACAAACTTAAACAGTTCTCTATGGCTGATGGTACACACACACACACACACACACACACACACACACACACACACACACACACACACACACACACACACACACACACACACACACACACACACACACACACACACACACACACACACACACACACACACACACACAGGTGTTTGCCATTTGACTATGGTCCTACTACAGTAATATTGAGGAGTAACCCTATGTCTTTGCTTTCAGACTCCACAGCATGGTAACAAAGATGAGAAAATGAAGCTCTTTACCTCAGGATCAGTAGCCATGGATGTAAATATTGATTGAATAGGCTTCTACCAAGGTAAATCTGTGTAAGATTCATGAGCTAGCTTTTTTTTTTTTTTTGCTGCCAAAGTTTTAATTATTTTTCACTGTTGTATTACATATTTTATCTGAGTTGTGGGGGGAAAGAAAATAAAAAACATCTGATTTTTTTGCATAACTCAGATCAAAGTTCCTTTTGCACAAGAGGTTGTCCGTTCTCGGCTTCCGTACAAACTGGCATCCATAAAACCCAACAAAGCTGTTTAAGAAGCAGCTTTGAAAGAAGCAATAAAAAAAATAGCAGTGTGGGTCTGCTAATGTTTAGCTACTCTTTCTGAAAATTCTGCTGCACGTTTTTAGCTTTACTTATTGTTTTCTGTCATTCTGCTGTTGCAAAATCATCACATCAACATCAATCATCATTATTTCATATTAATTATTTACCTCTGATGCTAATTCTGCATCAGTGACCTCCTCCAACAAGCAGATTCCATTGAGATAAATAAATTCATTAATCTAATCATCTTCTTCTTAGCAAGGCACGTGACGCCATGGGGCCCAGTTTCCAAAACAAAACACGCCCTATGTTCTGCGCTTGCGCAGTTTGTTTTGTTGTGCATTTTTGTGATTGTGACTGTCTGATTCATGGTCTGACTGTGTCAAGGATTTATCCAGCAGTAAACCGAGAGGAGGAGAAGAAGTAGTTTGTAGTGTAAGTTAGTTTCCACGGTCAGCTGTGCAGCATTCGAGGTGCAACGATGTTCGAGCAAACGTTCAAGAACTTCCGTATCAATTTCAACGCCTTGAACGAGAGGAGCACTTTCTCGAGCGGGGACGCGATGACAGGCCAGATCTTCTTCGACCTGACGAAGCCAACGAATATCAATTCAGTAACGCTGACGCTGAAAGGCAAGGTGAATGTCCACTGGTCCAGACGTAGCGGATCAGGAAAGCATAAACACACAACACACTACTCTGCAAAGATAGAGTTCTTCAAACTCAAAAGCGACATCGTGCCAGAAACTAGAGGTATGCCTGCCTGCGCCCACACTATCCGGGTGCATGATAATAACACATTGCAATCAATCAAATCATCTCCATTCATTGTTCTGTTCAGTTACTCTGTCTGTCACTCACTCTCTTCCAGCTACCAGTGGAGGCACACAACTTCAGCCTGGGACGCATGTGTACCCATTTTCATGTCAAATCCCCCAGGGGTGTGTATGTATCAAGTGTTTTCATGTTGGGTGTTATTTTGTCTCTTTTGTTGCTATTCACGGTGGAGATTATTCATTTTCTTACATGATATATAAAATGCCCTTGAATCTTCATGTTCAGTCATTTGTTGTATAAACTTGTTACACTGTTGTGCCTTGGTGCCAGATTGCATCAGCACTAATATCTTCTGCCTTCACTTATTTCCTGTGCCCCGGTGCAGAGACTTCCCATCTTCCTTCCGAGGGACTTCCGGTCAAATCGTCTACTCCTTGACTGTGGCTATCGACAGGCCGTGGCATCTGTCCAAGGACTTTGTGACCGAATTGAACTTTACAAACCACATAGATGTCAACCAGCCAGAGCTGCTGGTAAGTGACAGTCTCCTCCCACTGTTTTTTGTGTGACTCATTCTTCGGACCTTATCAGTTTGGATTATTATCCTCAAAAGTCCTGACGATAAGATAAGACAAAATAGATTAAATTAAACTGAATTCTACCTTTATTCCACGTTCTCTGCTGCAGATCTGTGTCACTTTCTCTTTGTGTGCCTGTTTCTGTGCAGGCCCCCCTAGCAGGCTCCAACAGCATGACACTATGCTGTCTGTGGTGCGCCTCAGGTCCAGTCTCAATGAACGTCAGCCTGGGCAAGAAAGTCTTCACCCCTGGTACGGCAATGTGAATCATTTGCTTACTGTGCTTGTGAGTGTATCTGCACTTGTCATTTGTCTAGTCTAGTGGTATACACTACCAGTCAAAAGTTTAGACACAACTGATTGAATGTTTTTCATCATCCTTAAAGGGATACGCCAACATTTTGAGAGTTTAGGCCATTTGCCATATTAAAACTAGAATGTACATGCCTTTATTTTCACTTTGCGTGCAGTACAAACAGTGGTAGAGCCCTCGCTGCTACTTAGCTTAGCGCTACAATGGCAGTCTATGGAAGAGCTGCCTATCCCCATTCAGTCAACCCAAAATCCAACAGCGCCAGAAACAATGATCACATGTACATGTTGTGACTCGTGTACTCACCACGCGATCAAATAAGGATCCAAAGTTATGTGAAACGGTCATTTTCGTAGTAAATCCACACACTGAGAACTAACACAGAGTAACTGAAGTCAGGGGCGTCATGCAAGCCAACAATTTGAGGGGGCGAACTATGGGCGGCGGCGAATTTGGGGGGTTGGAAGCCAGATTTAGAGGAATATCTCATTTTAAATGAACAGACTGAGCAGGTGTAACCATAAGGCTATTTTCCAAACTGCTCAGCCTCCTGGAAAGATCCATAATCACCAGACTAAGTACATTGCCACTGCCAGGCTCAATGGACTTGACCAAAAAGGGAGACCACACGTTTCAAAGCAATGTAACACAATGTTTATTTTGGCTGGTATTGCCTTTTCAGAAGGTAGAAATATTTTCTCTAACATTAGTCTCATCTAGTGTCCTCTAGAGCAGGGGTTCCCAACCTTTTTTGTGCCAAGGACTGGTAGATACATGCGAAAAAAAGTCGCAGACCAGTTTTAATATCGGCAATATTGCAAATGGCCTAAACTCTGAAATCTGTTTTTTTAAGACAAATATAAATTGTGAACTTGATGGCTATGTATGAATTTCTTTCCAAAGCTTTTGCCTTTCCATCAAGCAAAAGGGCAGCTACCTTAAATAATCTAAAATATAAGGTAGATTTTTGGGGGGGGAAGGGGGGGGGGGGGGTCACTGCACAATTCCATTGTGTTATTATAGTGATGTCTTTACTATTATTATAGAATGTGAAAAAACAGAGAAAGAAAAACACATAACCAAACTTTTGACTGGTAGTGTAAGCATGGAGTTTAGCAGCAGGGAAAAATAGTTAATAGGCTAGTTAAACAGGCACGAGTCACTCACACTATCCCCCACCCCCACAGGTGAAACAGCCAAAATAACGTGCGAGTTCAGCAACGCTTCATCGCGAACAGCCACTCCGAAGGCCCGCCTCCTTCAGAAGCAGGCGTTCTACACCCACAACAGGGTCAGCAGCAGGATCTACACCAACAGCTTGGCCTCCAACACGGGCCGGCCTGTCAGCCCTCACACCTCCGACGTCTTCACCGAGATGACCATCGTTATCCCCAACGCCGTCCCGCTCACCATCGCTAACTGCAGCATCCTCGAAGTCATTTACACTATCGAGGTAGGTGCCAATGACACAATGATGCCCCAATAGTGCTGCTTAGGGATGTCACGATACTAGAATTTCTACTTCGATACCGATAACCAGGAAAATATCGATACTCGATACCATTTTCGATATCGTGCGGCGGGATGACAACAACACTTCAAGAGGCATAAAAAATAAACAAAGACAGATGGACGGACAGATGCACGCTTCTCCATAATCTAGGCCTGATAAAACTGATAAAAAACTTTGACCTTACGCAGCAGATTACACCTGCTCTAGTCATCAGCCTATCATAACACAGCAGATTACAGATGCACTAGTCATCAGCCTATCATAACACAGCAGATTACACATGCTCTAGTCATCAGCCTATCATAACACAGCAGATTACAGATGCACTAGTCATCAGCCTATCATAACACAGCAGATTACACCTGCACTAGTCATCAGCCTATCAGAATACTTTGAACTTGTTGAAGCAAAAGATACCCACCAATGACAGAGAGGGAGAAATCAGTGGTATGTTTGATTTTTCAGTTGCAAATGAGTATCGTCTCCGTTTAAAATTTTTAGTATTGACTCTTATCGATACTTTTGACAACCCTGTGCTGAGTGATTCAGTGTTGCAGTCTGTGTTTGTCGCAGCTGTTTCTCACCTTTAATATAAAGAGTTCTTGCAAATTTTATCCATACGATCCCATCAAGATAGGGATTGTATTTTTTTATCAACTTTATTGCAACAAACACAGTCATATTTTCCATTGTATTAAAGACCTTTGATCTTTAAAATATTATTTACCGTACTTTGTTTGAAGTGTAGATAAGTATTCACCCCAGCCTGGGTCTGGAGCAAAATTAAAAAATGTCTACTTTAATGTTTATGAACATTACAAATGTAAACAATCTTTTTGCTACTTCAAAATACGTCCAAATCTACTGTTAGACTTTGTATCGGGGAAAAATTGCAAATGATTTGATTTTCAGCGGAGAGCCAATCTGTCCTTTTCATATTGGGATTAAGGTTTAGGTCTTTGATTGAGTTCACACGTTTTTAATAATCTCCTATCTGTCTTCCTTATTCCCTCCCCCTCATAGGTGCGCCTTTGTGTGACAGGTTCCTCTGACCTCACAGTGCTGTTTCCCATCATCCTGTGTGATATCCCTGCATACACTGCTCCCCCGTCTTATTTGTGAGTACCTCAAGGCAGTAACCCCCCGCCCCCTTTTTTTGGTCCTTTTTGAGGGAGCATGATGTTTGGTAAAGGTTTTTGTCTGTTGAAACAATCCAAACTGATTTCACTTGATAGTAAAAGGTATTTTAAGGAAATTAATTGTCCTTACATTGTCTAGATTGTGTTGATTTGACACACCAGAGTTTGATGTCATGTACCTTTTACATTAATTTCAAGGCATGCTCTGTTATTGGGGGAACTGTATTTCTCAGGGTCTTCATATCAGGCTTGCCTTTTTGTCACTTAGCGGCACCTGATGTTTGCTAACCAACGCACACTTTATGTTGAGAAATCATTGTAACATTTTTTGAATATCATGCAAAACCACTTTAAAGAGGTTTCTTTAGTCAATGGTTGATTTAGGCCTCTTCAACTGCTACCACTAGTGTACTGCTCTCATTGTGTGTAAAGTGGAAACACAACTAAACAGCCAGCCAAACTCCATCAGAATGAATAGCGGAGTCAGGGTGTAGCCTTCTCTGCTCCTAGTGCTTTATTTTGCGGCACCTTTGCACTCACAATGAATGGAGTAAAACTGATAACAAAAACAATGAAGCAGTATTGAAACACGGGCATCAACCTACAGTACATTCGACAGTGAGTCAATGTAAATAATAGCAGGCTGGTCTAAGCTATAAAATAAAAACTAAAAGTCCCACAATCAGGTTGTACTCACTACACTTGGAATTAGAGATGAAAATTTCACATCACGATTATCGTGACCAAAATTATCCCGATTATTGTATTATCACGGTATTCATAAAAAATTGCTGAAAATGTTCAAAAAGTACTGAGAGAATCACTGAAATCATTTCACAACGTTTTATATTGAAAACTCAGACCCAAAAAGGATTGATAACACTCAAGGAAATAATTTCTCCAAGGCTGCACGTTTGCATCTGGGAGAGTGTTGCCAACTTTGGTTGAAGATGGACAGTGTTTACCGAGTTTTTCAAAGCACTGTAATCACAGTACCATGGTAATCACGGTACCACGGTTTTAATTAAAATTTGAAACGGTACGGTTATCGTAAGGAATTTTATCACGTTATCATTCAACCAGAGTCTCTTGCACACCGTTGAAGTCTTGTGGCAGGTGCGTAGGTGGAGTAGAATCACTTAGAAAAAAAATGGACACCCGCACACTGTCTTCACTTGCTCAAAATTTGAAAATTTAATACACAACGTTTCGGTACAAGACCTATACTTGAAAAAGGTCTTGTACCGAAACGTTGTGTATTAAATTTTCCAATTTTGAGCAAGTGAAGACAGTGTGCGGGTGTCCATTATTTTTCATCACGTTATCATTAAAACAGGTTATCGTTAAATCCCTACTTGGAATACAAGACAACTAGTCTTCTGAAGTTCCAATCCATCCAATATAAATGTGTATTGTATTGTATAGTGTACTACTTGATGTTTTGCCATTCTCTCTGTCGTTTAGTGTTCAATAATGTATGTATAGCTCCCTCTTGCCTTTAAGTGAGGTGTTATATGTTTACTGTTATAAAGAATAGAACTATAGTTTAGTATTATACTGTAACTCCTTATTAGTTTTGTCATTCTGCAACACTTTGTCTCCTCTATGTTTTAAAACTGTTGGCTTAACTTTTCTTTAATACATGTTCTCGATGCTCCAAATATGCAAAATGATGTTACCGCCCGGTTTGTATTGGCTTGCAAAAACAATCATTTGTACTTGCTGATAGACATATAGAATAAGAGACTGCATATATGCCACAATACTGCCAATGCCATTGTAATTTATTTTTGTTTTTATGAATGACATGCCAATTTTAACACTCCTATAAACACCAGAGTGCTTACTTTATACAGCTGAACCTCAGTGTGTTGTTCAGCTGAAGCCAAAGGCCAAACTGCCTTACAGCAACATGCTGCTAGTATTTGAACTGTCAATGACAGTATTTTCAGTGTCTGTTATTGTCACTTTACTGTACAGTATGGAGTATTCAGTTTCAGTGTATGGCTGAGTAGTAGGCCGGAAGAGAAAAAATACATTACAATATGAAAATTACAAATGAAATCATCCGTACTCAGAAATTAAGTGTATATCACTTTTTTAATAATGCATCCTTAGTGTCATATATGTATATATATATATATATATATATATACATATATATATATATATATATTAGGGATGCACGATATATCGGCAATCATATCGGTATCGGCCGATGTTAGTCATTTTTTAACATATCGGTCATATCGGTATCGGTCAGATGTTGCAATGTTAATATCGGTTATCATTATCAGCCAAATTCTTCACATTGATGATGGGCTTTTCCAAAGGCTTTGCAAATAAAGAAATGCATAACTTTTTCAAATTCAGTGTTAACATGTGTTTTTCAATATGTACAAAATGTGATGATAATAAAAATGTGGTTTTATACAGATCATATCGACATCGGTAAATATCGGTTATCGGCCGTAACAGCAATGTTAATATCGGTTATCGGCATCGGCCAAAATTTTCATATTGGTGCATCCCTAATATATATACATATACACATATCGTTATACATACATATCGTTATAGGAAAAGTAAGTCATAATCTGTACTTTAGCAGTGTGTAAGCATTTCATTTTCTCGCCTGAACTTTAATCATGTCTGTCAACATATCAACAGCATATCAATCTTACATTGTTTATAATCAAACTGAATAGAACAGCAAGTATATAGCGTGTGTGTATGTATTTGTGTGTATATACTGTATATAACGTGTGTGTGTGTGTGTGTGTGTGTGTGTGTGTGTGTGTGTGTGTGTGTACTGAAGAAATTATTTTTTTCCATAAGTTGGGTGCGGTTGGTCTGCCATTGACAGAAAGGTAAAGTTTGCTCTAAATGATGATGATATGATAAAGACAAGGCCAAGGGCCAGCCAGGCAGCTGAGTGCTGTGGTGAACCAGTCTGATGCCACAGTGTCGTTCAGCTTGGAATTCTGCTGTTACTCTCTTTAGCAGCAAGAGAACGGCAAGCAGTGTGCAAATTAAGTTCAACCTGTTTCAGGTTACATACTTTTATGCTGTTTCATATTATTGCATGAAAGGGTGATTTGGTGTGCATTTGTCTAGTGTGCAGGTCTTAACCCTAATTTACAATTTAGACTTTCAGCCAACGCTCCTATTCAAAGATTTAAAGTGAGTGAGAAGTGTCATGCTCAAGCACACCTTGATAGCAAAAGTGAGTGAGCATACTGACTTACTGGGCTTGAATCTGAGTCCCTCTGGTTCTGGGACGGCCTCCCTAACCATAAGGCCAGCCTACCACACGGTGCCACCCCACCCACTTTAACTGGGTGTCAAACTTGATGGTGCAACCGCTTCTAATGCTAATTTGGAGCGTTCAGTATGAGATGGCTCATCGCAAGTGAAGGAATTTAACTGCCTGTGAGACAATTTCATAATCCAGCTACCTCCGAAGCTGTTTCTAAGTCATGTCTAGATGACTGTGAAATCATTTCTTGGCATCTGTCTGCCTGGAAGGCTGGTCTATGTCAATTTGCACACGTTATCATTTAGGGCCAACTCGGCCTGTCTGCAGCATGTCATTCTTCTGTGTAGAAGGGTTCCTCTCCGGTGTCAAACCCCAGAATTCCTGTGCCTGCTAACATGATAGAATGTCATGTTGAGTTTATTCAAAAGTGCGCTTTTACATTAGACAGTATAGTTTTTCTATGGGAGAGGTAAACTGGACTGATTTCTTCAACTCTGTCAGGCCATTGCACTGTGTTCAAAATATGTAATGTCATATAGTGTTTATATATCAAATATTAAACAAGAACATGTGACATCACTGTTTTGTGTGTTGTTTTCTTACATAAACCCTAAGTATCAGGGTTATTAGAACTAATTGAATGTGCCTTTTCTGTACAGACTTCTGGCTTGCAGGTATGGTGCAATCCATCTCCTAGCCTATAGGGGGCAGCAACGCACCAGGTTACAGTGTGAAGAGCTACACTGACATTTACCGTACATAGTTTGGAGGCAGCCGAACAGCATTTTTGTAAACAAACTGCGTCACTGGGAGAAAACAAGAATGGTACCGTATGGAACCAACCTTGAATGTATCACTCTAGTGGATGTTTATAATCTACAATTACCGGGAACGTACATGGTAATAACAGGGAAACAAACCACGCTTCCTTTTACAGTACAGTTCCACCTTACATACCGGGTAACTCGTGAGGTTTTACTTGATAAAGTTTTGGAAATGTATGTGGTACAAGTTTCTAATTACTGGGTAATTACCAGGTAAATACATGGGAGTTACCAGGTAAATATCAAGTAAATGATGGGTAAATACCAGGTAATTACCGGGTAAATACCTGGGAGTTATCTGGTAAGTACCTAGTAAATACTGGGTAAATACCTGGTAATTACAGGGGAAATATCTGAGTTATTGGCAGGTAATATGGTCAAAACTACACAACCTGATGGGTAATAGTGGAGGAGTGTAATCTACAATTACCGGGAAAGTACATGGTAATACCAGGGAAACAAACCATGCTTCCTTTTACAGTACAGTTCCACCTTACATTACAGGGTAACTTGCAAAGTTTTACTTGATAATGTTTTGGAGTGTACGTGGTACAAGTTTCTAATTACTAGGTAATTACCAGGTCAATACCGAGTTACCGGGTAAACATCGATTAAAGGCTGTGTAAATACCAGGTAATTACCTGGTAGTTACCGGGTAAATACCAGTCCATTGTCTAGTATATAACTGGTAATTTACCTTGTACATATCTGAGTTATTGTCACACTAACACATTTAGACGAATTGATGGGTAATAGTGGAAGGTTTATAATCTGTAATCTATAATTACTGGGTAAATGCCAGGGAATTACCAGGTAAATACATGGTAGTTGTCAAGAAAACATCTAGTCATTACCGGGTATTTACCTGGTAATTACCAGGTTATTACCCAGGAGATAATTCTAATTACCAGGTAAAATACCTGTCAATTGTCGACTATATACCTGGTAATTTACCTTGTAAATATCTGAGTTATTGTCACACTAACACGGTCACATTTAGACAAATTGATGGGTGATAGTGGAGATTTACAATCTGTAATCTATCATTACTGGGTAAATACCAGGTAATTACCAAGTAAATACCTGGTAGTTTTCAGAACAATATCTAGTAATTACCAGGTTTTTACCCAGTAACTACCAGGTAATTACCCAGTAAATACTTCTAATTACCCAGTAAATACTTTTAATTACCAGGTACTTACCTGGTAGTTACCAGGTAAATACCTGGTAATTACCGGACTGTAAAAGGAAGGGTTACCCATTTCAGGGATCAAATGAAAGGGTTTCTTGTGTGCTGAAAACTGATCACCACTACCACCCTGCAGTTGTATTAGCAAGCACCTGATATACATTATACCTCATATAACTGACATTTTAATGAAGCCAAGGGTGGCAAAATTAATGATCCCCTTATCAGTTGCTCAAGGTGACTCTTGGTCAGGTGACATTTTTACCTTGACAGCTGCTTAGCCACATCCCAGTGCTATTGTCATAAATTCACAGGCAAACAAAAATACTTTTTTTGCACAATAGGGACTAAAAACAGAATGATATTATAAGATTATTGACAGGGCCACTTTTATCTTAACATTTCTCTCAAAATAACTAAGTGGGGCTCACCTGGTATAAAGTGTGTACCACAAAGGCTTAGTCCTTCGTGTGGCTGACCCGGGTTCAAATCTGACCTGTGGTCCTTTGCCGCATGTCATCCCCTCTCTCTCTCTCCCCACCTTTCCTGTCTGCCTACTGTCCTATCAAATAAAGGCAAAATACCCCCCCCCCCCCCCCAAAAAAAAGAACACCTTTATAAGTGGTGGTTTTGTAAATGTTTTGGGGAAATTACATACAATGTATATATATAAGACTAAAGACACACCTTTTCAGGCTCCATCTGGGCCCTTCTTGATCTAACTTCGTCTCTCTCTTTCCTTATTAAAAAAAAAAAAAAAACCTAACCAACCTTGTACCACTAACCTAAACTTGTACCACTGTTCCTTCAGAAGTTGTAGTTGTCATAGACTGTGCTCCATAGTTGATTGTTCTATTGCTGACAAAAAATGTGTTATTGTAAGTCGCTTTGGATAAAAGCGTCTGCCAAATGACGTAATGTAATGTAATGTAATGTATATAGTAAAAGATACCAAAAATGAATAATCTCTTTGTGAATTTGAAGGAGGTTGAGAAGATAACACTGTGCAGCTGATTAGATTTTTCTTTTTAACTACACTGCATGATGTATCGCAGAAACCATGTATAACATATTCTGTCTATACTGCATTTTCACAAGGCATCAGTTCATATTCTTAGAGCAGATAACTTAAAGATAAACAATGATTAGGATTAAAGATGATTAATGATGCAGGCTATAAGATATAACTATCCATGTGTGCGTCCCCTGACTGTAAATCCAAATGTCCGTTGACCATTCATACATTAATTCATTGTAATAAGTAAATTTTTGGAGTCATCAAATTTCTGTGGGTGGGTGAAAATCTTGTGGTTTAATGATTGCCAAGGACACACCTTGCAACCTGTAGGCCTTCCTCTGCTCATGATGTCACCTATAGCACTTGTGGAATGCTGCATGCCAGGTGTCAATTGCTTAACAGTGATCGACCATGTCAAACACTGTGAAGAGCTTTTCAGTGGGATACAACCCCATTAACAAAAGCAACACGTTCACCAGCGGCGATTACCTTACAGGGACAATTACATTGGAGCTGGCTAAAGAGTGCAAAATCAATTCACTGTGTGTGAAGATGAAGGGAAAAGCAGAAGTCAGATGGACGGAGACATATAACAAAACTACTGTAACTTACCATGCCAAGGACAAGTACTTCAGTATGAAGCAGCTTGTCATTCAGGAGAGCCAGGGTGAGTGAACTGCTTATTATTAATCTCAACCTGCTGGAATCAGAATCTCTTGTTCAGACTGTGGTCTCTTTTATTTAAAGTGATTTAAAATAACATCCATTCCATTCCCACCTCTGTTGTCACTTACTTAATGATCCAATTACAGTTTTGGCTTATTTGTGTTGAAAGTACTTTGTGTTGCAAAGAGCTGGTTGTGTTTATAAAACATATACTGTCCAAAATGATAGAAATAGCATATGGAAATCTATTCAGCTATAAATTCAGTTTTCCCTCTAAAATACCTCTACATTTGTCTTCCTCACTCTTATGCGACACATCATACTAGCATAGGCATTTACTGACTGTAGTCATATTGACAACCCTTGTTGAAAGGAGCGATGGTAGCCACAGCATTGTGTAACTGGGTGACTTCTTGCTTTCAGGCAACAGTAATGTTGGCCCGGGTTGCCATGTCTATCCATTCACTTTTCAGATCCCTGCACAGTGAGTTTATAAATTAATTATACCTGTCATGATTTCTGACAAATACATATCAATCTATCACACTTTACTACCCTTTCTGGACACATACAGTACATTCTTGTTTATTGGATGTGATCATATTTAAGTGTATATCATAAAAATAAATAAAATCATCTGCAATTTAAGTGACGAACATTTGACATGAATAGTTCTACTCAATAGTTGTGAGAATTTGAGTATGACAAAGGAATGTCCCTCATCTTCCAGTCTGTATTTAATCTTTGACTCTTTGACTTTGTCTTTCAGAGATATGCCATCTTCCTTTAAAGGGTCCTGGGGGAAAATCCAGTACACTTTGCAGGCAAACTTGAGCCGATCGATGAGAATAGACAGCAAAGCCAAGGCTAAGTTCACCTTTGTCTCCAACACAAACTTAAACAGTTCTCCACGGCTGATGGTACACACACACACACACACACACACACACATACTGTACATACACACACACACACACACACACACTAGGGCTGTGAATCTTCACTGGCCTCACGATTCGATTCGATTACGATTCAGAGGGCTATGATTCGATTCGATTACGATTATCGATGCATCTCGATGCATCTTAAATCGATGCATCACTTTTTTCCGCAATACATGATTTATTTTTTCTCACTTTCTTTTTTCTCACTGTGTGGCTACTTTTAAAATAAAAGTGCATTTGGAATTGCATTGTATTATGATCCATAATTAAAATAAACAACTGCATGTACTTCCATTATATTTTATTTGATGATGATGATGATTTTTTTTTTTTGTTTTTTTTTGTTTTTATAATCGATTTTTGACATTTGTGAATTGATGCAGAATCGTGCACGTCTGCATCGCGGTGCATCTTATAATCGGTTATTTTTGACACCCCTAACACACACACACACACACACACACACACACACACACACACACACACACACACACACAGGTGTTTGCCATTTGACTACGGTCCTACTACAGTAATATTGAGGAGTAACCCTATGTCTTTGCTTTCAGACTCCACAGCATGGTAACAAAGATGAGAAAATGAAGCTCTTTACCTCAGGATCAGTAGCCATGGATGTAAATATTGATCGAATAGGCTTCTACCAAGGTAAATCTGTGTCATTAAGATTCACGAGCTACCATTTTTTGTTTTTTTGTTTACTGCCAAAGAGTATTAATTATTTTTCACTGTTGTATTACATATTTATCTGAGTTGTGGGGGGAAAGAAAAGAAAAAACATATGATTTTTTTGCATAACTCAGATCAAAGTTCCTTTTGCACAAGGGGCTGTTTTATGGTTTGAAGATAAGACAACACGTGATGAGATACAGTCGGCAGTAATAACTCTCTCGTAACGGGACAAGCCCCGTCTTTTATTGTCACACGAACACCACAACACATGCATGCGGCCACAACACACTCATGCTGACGGTGGCCGGTGAAAAGTGTCCTCTGCATTTAACCCATCCAGGCATGTCCTTTCCTCCGAGGGGCAGGCCAGGAGCAGTGGTCGCTTTCTCGTACAGCGCCCGGGGACCAACTTCGGATGTTGTCGTCACTGGTCGGATGACGATGACGATCTGATCTTCTGCATGTTTTTAGTGGGGGGGTTATATACGGAGGAACCCCCTGGGGGAGCACGGGGAGAACATGCAAACTCCACACAGAGAGAAAGGCCCTTACGACGAGATACCCCACCTGGGCAGTAGGCACTGAAGATATGGGGGGGAACACAACCACAGCGCCCACAGTGTCCCAGGCGAGAATCGAACTCAGGACCTTCTGACTGTGAGGCGACAGCTCTACCACTGAGCCACCGTAATAATGAGAGTGAGGGGTTGTGAGAGCAAATCAAACTGTGCTCAAAGCTGGGTGTTACAAAAAATACTGCTTTCATTGCCTGCTGAAGACAGAAATTGGAAAACTGAAATTGGGTGAATTTAACTTTTGGCTGTAATTTCAAATGTGTTTTTCCAATTGGAATTCAGTTAGCTGATTCACACATCTGGGCACAAGGGGCTTTTATTCTCCGAGTGTCAACTGGAAGGCAGCTGTTTGCTCCAAAGCTGCCAACTACGGCAACTTCTCTTCACTTAGCCAATCACAAGCTGTGTGGCACTGTGGCTTGTTCATCTGCTCAGCCAATGGTTAAGTCGTCAGAGTTGCACATTGGGCGCCATCTACTGGGCTGCATGACTCAATACATCAGTTTGCTACCTTGATGCTATTGTTTAAAGCAGAACTTGTTGACAGCATCGTCATATTTTGCCTTTATGCCTTAACTATAAATCAGTTGCCTATAATTTATCATGTCCTTAGTTCCGCAGGTATCTCTTAGCAAACAGTATATCCCAGTCATATAATGTGGCCATGCAAAAACAAAAATGCATGTATCTGATAACTATCATTCAAGTGTGTTGGTTGGTATATTAGTTTTATAATATAGTATTATAATTTTGTATGTGTTTCATGCTCACTACTATATTTATTGGTGTTCTGTTTTGCAGGAGAGGGGATAAAAGTTGTGGCTGCCATTCAGAACCGCTCATCCCGTGAGATTAAGCCCAAGTACTGCATTTACAGCAAGCACAGTTTTTTTGCGACGGGATTCAAGGGATTCAAGAGAAGAGTCCAAACCAAAGACATCCTGAAAGAGACGGGCGAACCCATCCCACCATCCGCAGGCCAGACTGTCACCAGGATCATCACCATCCCTCCCGCCATGGGTTTGTCCATCGAAAACTGCAACATCATCAAAGCAGAGTACAGGCTCAGGGTGTGTCTCTCTGTCCCTCTGAGAGGTTTTTCTAACATGTCTGCCCAGCTCTGACCGTTACTCATCACCAGTATATTTTTTGAGATATCTCTTGTTTCATCACAGGTCTATCTGGATGTCAAGTACGCCTCAGACCCTGAGATCAAGTTCCCGATAGTCGTCCTGCCTGCCTTGCAGGCAGCTGATTGGGAGCAACCACCTGCTAATCCTGGCTTTAGCACTGGTGCGTTTGGCAACCCTGACCAGCTAAGATGGACCAGCTTCCCACAAAACCCCACAGTCTCCACAGGACCCTCTGCTCCCCCGCCACCCTATGGGACATATGAGATGTACCCCTCCTTGTCCGATTTTGGTGGAAAATCCTAGTAGTTCAAATAGACATTTGGAGACGATTAATAGAAAAAGATCAATGTGGACTTCATATTATTATCATAGTATTAGAACAAGCAACCTGACACTTTCCCCTTGCTATCTATCACAAGTCGTTTTTAACTGAGAATTACTTGAAAGTATGGCATACTGTATGAGTCTAAGGCTGCATTCACACAGGATGCGGCGATTAGCGGAGGGTTATGCGGCTGTGTGGGAGCCACCGCAGCATGACGTCAGGTTGCGTTTCTCCAAAAGCTGATTATGTTTCAACTTTTCACCGGTTTACTTTTTTTCTTTTCTTTTCTTTCTGGCATCTCCTGAGGCCCCCTCTACTGCCCCATTTAAAATGAATGGGAAGATTGGAATTTTTGCCACATCTCCGGATTCTGTGTGAATGCAGTCTAAGTTATAAATTAATGTCATGTAATATTTCACAATATCTTTTAGTCCCTCTCATCCCGACCAGCTCAGAATGTTGTAATCAGCAGAATGTTCTGCAGTCCATTGAGGAAAAGTCAGGAAAAGTCACATGATTTTGTTTGAGGGGGATGGAGCTAATGAGGTGAATGCCTGAATGCCAAAGTGGCCTGGAGGGTGTATCTGTTTTTCCAGGGTCAGGTGACTCTTTGGAAAGACAGTTGAGGGGAGGAAATAAGGGATGCATTGCAGCAAAATAAATCTACCTGAACTTAATTTGACCCACTTTTGGAATATATTAACTCATCTTTAGAGGATGACAAATCTTTATGATGTAAATCCCACACAATACATAATTATAAGTATCAAATTGATCTAGGGTCTTTTGAAGTGGGAAAAATCATAACCTAATGTTTTTCTGATTCATCTTTATATAATATATGATAGTTCTATTTTGATAGCTATAGGAATTAGTTTTTTATTAGTAATTTTATCTTTTTAAGAATTTAATACATACCAAGTACATACAATTTTTGGTCCGAATGAAATGTTATGTGGTCTCTCCTGTTTTACGAAGTAAAACTATTTTTAGAAGCATTTTACAAAATGTCTATGGGAAAATAAATGGCGGATGAAAATCTCTGGTACAGTGCTGAAGCAGGAAGTAGGCGGTCACTTTGCCTCTCTATTGATCAATTCTCATGAGTCTTTTATCTTCTTTCTTTTTCTTTTTTTTTCTCTATACGAGGGATCAGCGTGACGTCACTTGCCACCCAGAAATGCGGAACCCAGCAGTTAATAGTATGACTCATACTATGAGTTGTGTCAAACAAACGTTAATACCTCAAAAACTATACATCACATCACTTATATTTTGACATTCTGAGTGAGAGCAGAAGTAGCTGAAGAGTTTGATGTATAATATATGCATGTCGTGTTAAAGTTGTGTGAACTGTCGCTGTTTTAAAAATGTAAACAGAGTTAACTGGCTAGAGTCAGACACTCACGCCTCGCGCCACTTGTGCTCCATAGGTTTCCATTGCCGTTGCCACTCCCAGTGAAGCGGTTTGTTTACCAAAATGCTGCTCGGCTGATCCCTCGTATAGGCTACATACGTGCACTGACCATCGTGATACAGTGGTGTATTTCATGCAGGCTAGAAAGCAAAACTGCTGTCTGTCAGATCCACTGAGTCTGACCTCGTCTGACCACAGACGAGATGCAGGATAGCCAAGCGAATGTGATTGGATGAACGTTTAACGCTAAGCCAATCAGAGGCAGATAGGGGGCGGGTCATGTCTTCGCCTAGCCTTCGCCATCATGGGGACAAAAATACCCCCCCCCCCCCCCACACACACACACACACACACACACACACACACACACACAGCGGAGCAGCGGAGGACCTCACAGTGCTGCTGCCGACCGAGTCCGACACTTGTGTTTTCTTTTCTTTTCTTTGCAAACAAAGTATCTATAGGCTACATTTGCGTGCACCATGCCGGGCACCGTAAAGAACGTCAGTGTGAGCTGTGAGAAAAACACATTTTCAGACGGCGACTTCGTCTCAGGTCAAATAACAGTGGTGCTGGCCAAGCACTGCACGATAGATTCCCTCTCCATCAAATTCAAGGCGAAAGCCGAAGTCTTTTGGACCGAAAAGCACGGCAACTCTGTGTCGGTCTATGACGCCAAGGAAAAGTACTTTAGCATTAAACAGTATTTTATTCGAGATCATAACGGCCAAGGTAAGCGGTCGGACATATTCCGAATGATCAAAATGTCTCCAGTCAAAGTAGTTATCTTTTTATAGCCCCCTTCCCTTCACACATGAGTCATGACACCCAAAGTAGAACCGAGTTTGACGACTAGTAGGCTAGTTTGTGTTGTTCACATGTCATGCAGTTGAAATCTATGACCACACCGAATTGTGTGACCGAATTCTTATAGGGAAATAAAGCAATGGGTGGTGGATCTTTCCTCTCGCCCCCTCGGTGCATGCTCAAACTCGGTTGTTTTTGTCATAATGCCTCATGTAGGCTAAATAACACTATTTCAAATGAAGTTTTTAGAAACGATCCTTTTTTGAACCATTTTCTAAAAATGTGTAGGCTATAATGTGCATGCATGTATAAGTGATTTTTGCATGTTTGCATTTTGAGGTCACCATTTCTGACAGCAGCCGTCAAAATATGTGGCCACGCCACACTGTAAGCTGTAGTCGTAGTCAGCAACAACAAGCGCCCTCTGCCGTCCGAGGCGGTCCGACCCACATTTCTCTGGTTTAACACCTGTTCCTGTTCGTCCCGCCTTTATATGCAACACTGCCATTCACACAGCACCACTGACTGACTGGCCATACAATATATATATATATATATATATATATATATATATATATATATATATATATATATATATATATATATATATATATATATATATATATATATATATATATATATATATATATATATATATATATACATATATACATATATACACATATATACATATATACATATATATATATATATATATATATATATACATATATAGATAGATAGATAGATACATACATACATATATATACAATATATATACATATATATATAGATAGATATATACATACATACATATATATACTATATATATATATATATATATATATATATATATATATATATATATATATATATATACCGGTATATATATATAGATAGATATAGATGTTTACACTACCTTTGCTCGCCAGCCATTATTGGTGTCAAAACAACATTTTGATTGAATTAGGCTATAGGCTACAGTACAATGTAACAATGGGAACAATTAGGCTACCATAACCTGAACATTTCTGAATTTAGTTTGTTGATACACAAATTTCAAACCAACTCACTAAGTTAATTTGAACCCAAGTAGCTGCCAAAATATAGAAAGCAGGCTAAATTGCCCCCCCCCCCCCCCCCCCCCCCCCCCAATGTGTGACTGTTTCTCTCTTGACGGTAACAGGTTTTATTTCGAAAATCGACAGGATGTTTTATTTTATTATTCTCGTGAATTCCTGCCCAGCTCGATCTGCTCTGTGCTGCTTGACGCAAAGAGAGAAGCGAAAATACACAGGC
The DNA here is from genome assembly GCF_964638095.1 of Poromitra crassiceps. Classification (NCBI taxonomy): domain Eukaryota; kingdom Metazoa; phylum Chordata; class Actinopteri; order Beryciformes; family Melamphaidae; genus Poromitra; species Poromitra crassiceps. The sequence continues at coordinate 28,080,490 of NC_139631.1, read as the reverse complement.
CGATTTGTTTAGTGGAGCAGAGCGGAGAGCCGCTTCGGGGGCACCTCTGGTGGACTCTGGCGTTCACTAGACAGGCTGCGACCTAGCCTGGGTAAACCCAGCCTCCACGTGACCTCTATCTATGTGCTGATAGCACATAGAGGTCACGTGCTGATAGCACATATATAGAGGTCACGTGGAGGCTGGGTTTACCCAGGCTAGCTGCGACCAGCTCCAGTGTCCGCCTCGTGGTCGTAATGCAACGTTTCCTGGTGTAATCTCAATCTGCCCGGCTGCCCGGCAGAGACTTTAGGCAGAAAAGAGAAAAAACTTGAATAGATGCGCATCAGAGGAGATTTACAAGTGAGTAGAAGCAAAGCAGTCTGAAAAATAAGTAGTTAGACGTCATCTACCTGCGTCTACCCTCCACTACACCACTGGTTACATTCCAGTGACCAGTGTTGTCACCTCCCGCGGGAATTAAATATGAATAAACATTTATACACATGTGGTTAATTATAAAGAAAGCATTGGAGGAATTTGCAGCTTGCATGAGAGCACACACATGGATCTAACAGCTTCAAAATAAAGGCTGTCCTAAACCATAGCATAAATCTTAAATTGAGATTTGAATTTGCAAGAAGTCATTGAGTGCATTTACATGCACACTAATAAACCGTTTATTATCGGATTTCTAGAGTTACCTGATTATTCTCAGTTATCTGTTTATTGTGTGCATGTAAACACACTCATACTGTGGGAGTAAAACATTCTAATGTAGGAAGGAAAAACAACTTTGGATACCCAGATATGTTTCATAATAGATCCTATAGTACAGGGGTACTCAACTTGCTTTGCCCAGGGGCCACTTTCGTGAAATGATAGGAGGCCAGGGGCCACCGGGCTAGCCTAGGTAAACCCAGCCACCACGTGACCTGCTCTCTCAGTTCCCAGTCACTATATAGTGACTGAGAACAGGTCTGAGAGCAGGTCACGTGGGGGATGGGTTTACCCAGGCTACCACCGGGCCAGTTAATAAACAAACAATATACATTTTTCTGTAGCAGATTGTAGGTTTTTGGGGTGTAAGCTGGAGTTTAGTCTGACAATGTTGTGCACACCAATGTTATGCACACCATTAGGTTAAGTTAGTTAGGTTAAGTACATACCTAAGTGCCTCGGCAGCGAGCAGACAGTGGTAGTTGACAATTTAGCTGGAGCTCAGTCAAACTTTATTTCACGTTAGTTTTTATTGTGAATTAGATTCTAATTCACAATGAAAACTAACGTGAAATTATTAGAAAATGGTCGGGGGGCCACTCTGCACCCTGTCGCGGGCCGCATCTGGCCCCCGGGCCGCAAGTTGAGTATCACTGCTATAGTATATTGGCACATACATGCAGCTGTAGGATAATTGTTAATACAATGTTGTATACTGTTTTTTTCTGCAGATGACTCACAAACACTATTGAGAGATCCATATGGCAGAGAATGTAAGTGAGTAAACACCAGTGGTGTAGTCTAGTTTATTGTAGGCCTAGTGGGTATACTGTACATTTCAGCTTGGAGTGAGATTTGTTTCCATGCTGGTGGGGGGGTTGAGAATCACTGGCCTAGGGGACCTATCTTGAGCTCCCTCTCTCTCTCTAGCCCCATTCACACACATAGACTGTTTGTGTGTAAGCAGTAAATGTTGCGGAATTACTAAGCCTCGCCTCCGATCAGATCAAGTCACTAATGGGGAGTGGTGGATAATTGCGTTACGCCTTTCGTTCCGCCAGTGGAGGTAGTCATAGCCCTGAATCGACGCCTGTTTGTTTGTTTGTTTGTTTGTTTGTTTGTTTGTTTGTTTATTTATTTATTTATTTTAAATCGTTTTTCATGGTTCATCTAATTTGTTACTACATTTGTCTCTTGGCTTGCTCTATAGTCAGCCTTGGGGGAGCCGAGAGCCGAGACTAGTGCAAACACACCAGATGATGAAGTGCTATGAATAGCTGTGAAGGGCCTGGAAGCGCAGCTAGTTTCCTTTTTTTCCTCGTTAAGAGCGTTCAGACCAGCCACGCCCTGCTGCGGCAGTTTCGGCGTCTTGTCTATTTTTTGCGTCAGCAATTGTGTCAAGCCAGGCAGGAAGTCGGTACAAGTTGTGACCGGCGCGGAGCAAAGCAAAGCGCGTCTGGTGTGAACAGCCAGGCTCCTGCTCAAGCTGAATTTACGCTCTGCGGTACTTTCTGAGCTGGTGTGTTTGCACCATTATTCTGTGTTCAAGACAACTGGAAACTGAGAAACTTCCCACCTCGGACCGTTCAAGTAGCTAAGGTTGGAACAATATGGATGCCTGAAAGAAAGTGAGCCAACATTATGAGATACAGACATGATGCCAGGGCTAAAGCCCCAGATACACCAACCCAATGTCAGTGTTTGCTAGTAGCCTACAATAACTGACAGATCATAAGGTTCCAAACGGTTCCCTATACACCATTCTGTGAAAACTATCAATAATGACTTGGGAATGAATAATGAATGAATGGATGGATGGATGGATGGATAGATGAATGCAGTAATAGCTGTGCATTAAGACACTATTCTTTTGACAAATACAATAGCAACCTTATGATGGCAAATCTTGTTGCTTTTCAGACAGCCATTATGCCACCGCAGGTTGCCATGTCTACCCATTCACCTTTCAGATCCCTTACCAGTAAGTGTTGGCATTCCTTTTATGGCTAATATATGAGCAATCATTAATGAATTAGAGTAGAAATGTATTTCCCCTTTATCTTCTCTATCTTCTCTTCTTTTTGATATAATAGAACTGTCCCCAGCTAGATTGTTTGAAATTGTCAGTGTGCGTGTGTGTGTACTCATTCATAATCTTCTGAACCACCTTATCTTGATCTCGCCACAGGTTTTACAGCTGTTGTTCATTTTGATGCAAGAGATCCAAGTAAATCATGAGAATTTGAGATTTGACTATTGTCTAGACTAGACATACATTCATGTGGATTTTGCTTGTATTTACAATGTATTCAAAAATGCCCCAAACAATGCTGATGTTCATTTGTTTTCATGCAGTACGGGCATAAAAAAAAACAAAGGGTCTACTGTGCATATGATGTATCTCAGCTGTAATGATCTAACTCTTCTCAGTAGTGAAGATTTGATAAGGTTTATAGGCAGGCCTTAAGTATGTTACAGTGGAATCCGCTTATAGTGATCACGGTTATAGTGATCATCATCACTATAAGAGGAGTGCACTTGTATCATCAAATGTTTGACCTGCTGACTCTTTGCTTTAGGGATCTGCCTTCCTCCTTCAAGGGTACTATTGGTAAAATTGTGTACTCATTGGAGGCCAATCTGAGTCGATCAATGAGGATTGACAGCGACGCCTCGACTAAGATCAAGTTTGTCTCGAGAACAGACCCGAACCGTATCCCTATGCTTATGGTATGTTTTGACTAGGCTAATAACGTAGGCATTCAAACCAGGGTGGGAATTACACGGAGGCCATCAGGCCATGGCCTGTGTTGCCCCTCCCTCTGGCCATGATACCCTGAGATCCCTAAGGCCAACTTGGCAGTGCCCTGCTACCAGCCTGCTACTGTCAGTTGCTTTAAAAACGTCAGTGGTCTCAGTTTAATGTAGCCTGCCCTATGCAAAGGATGTGTAATTGGCTCATTTTAACACACATTTCAGAAAAAAATCACTCTTCACGATGTCAATGGAGCAATTGCCTTTGTGCCCGGGCATGTGGCCTTGTGCCCTAGAAAATTAGCGATGCCAACAGATGGCCTTGCCCCTAAAATGACGAAATTCCCACCCTGATTCAAACACACTTTTACCCCTTTGTACACACATGCACACACTCACTCTCACTGTATGTGGGGTTACCACTTATGTCATATACTGAAAATTGTTTGTATCGTTGAGTGAGACTTTTTTTTTTTTTTTTTTTTTTACAATTGTTTCCTTTGAGGAATGCACATTTGAAATTGCTCAATTACTAGCATAGCCTTTAATTTTGCTGGCAGGCACTGGACTTTGGACTTGGTATTTAAGATGGAAAGAAGAAGTGATAATATTTGTCAGAATGAAAGAAACTAGTATCTTTTGTCTTGTTTGTTGTTAAAGCAGTGTTCTATTACATTAATTGATCTGTGCTTCCTTTCAGCAACCACAGGATGGCTCCAAGGAGAAGAAAATGTCATTTTTTAACTCAGGAACAGTAGGCATGGATGTACATATTGAGAAGACGGGCTACTGCCAAGGTGGGAGCCTTTATACGAAAGGGGCTATGGATACTCTATTAGTCTCATACCAAAGGTGCTTGTGACAGAGGCATTACGTTAAGTGAAGTGAAGTTATTAAGTTATTAAGAGGCATTGCTTGTGTCTTTTACAGGAGAGGGAATAAAGGTTGTGGCCTCCATTCACAACAACTCGACTCGTGTAATCAAGCCTAAGTACTGTGTGTACAAAAAGCACGTCTTCTTTGCCAAGGGCGACAGGAAAGTCTGGACCAAAGACATCTTGAAAGAGGTTGGAGAGCCCATCCCTCCGTCTGCTAAGCGGACGGTCACCAGGGTCATTACCATCCCCCCGGATACAGACACATCCATCCTCAACTGCAATATCATCAGTGCGGAGCACAGGCTCAGGGTAAGCATCTAACGGACCAAGAGATTATTGTTGTTCCCTGAGAAAGTTTTTATATTTTATGCATTCTATATTTAATCTTCATTTCCAAACTACTCAACACTAACACAGGACTTGAAAAGGTAATCTAAGTCAACATTTTCTCTGAAAAATTATACTCCGCAATAATGAGTTGAACAAAAATCTGTGGAAATATAATGCAATCGGTGTTGCCAACTCTTTTCCAAGCAAAGTAGCTGTTGGCTGCTCAGAAAGTCGCTAGAAGTCGCTAGATGACGTCACACGCTAATTTGCATATCAATATATGCACGCCGTGGCGTAGCCGTTATGATAAGTGCTATCCTATCCTGCTGCGCTCAGCGGAGTGGAGAAGGGAGGGGATGTGCTGTGTGTTTATCTGTGTGAAGCACTGACAGGGAGAGAGAAAGAGAGAGAAACCCCGGCAGCATTGTGGTCAAACAACTCTACTTCTTTATTGTATCAGTTGAATGCCATAATAATTCTTCATGTGGGTTTTATGCATGAAACCGAGTGGTGTTGTTGTTCCTCAATCTTTTTGTTTGCTCTCTGTGATGTAAACATTTAATCAGTGAATCAAAGTTGCAAATTAATTGCAAATGAAAAAAGGCACATTAATTGGCCATGGGTGTACCTCTTCGTCCAGATGGGTTGCTCCTGGCTCTACCTAGTCTCGCTTGCCAGACTTCCCTCCCTTCCGGGAGAGGAGTCTGGCAGTGTAGATCTCCACTCTGGACTTGCGGAGGGGGGGGAATGCTCTGTTTGGTTTAACATAGACTCTCTCCCTACGGGGGATCCAATCGTTTTCAGCGTATAGCAACGAGCTAGCATTGTTGACGTTGTTTCACAGTGGCGCAGGCATTTGAGATCGACAGATTCGACACGCATTTGTCATGGAGGGAGCGGAAAGGAAATCCATATATGGTCGCGCCGGTCAGTCAGAGCGGGTCGGAGCCAATGGCAGAGCTTGCAGGGAGCGGAAAGGGATTGTCTTCCGCTGGCGACTGAAATGGTCACCACCAATGGCAGAGCTTCTACCAGCAGCCTGTTTCCATGCAGCCAGACTTCTCTCCCGGAAGGGAGGGAAGTCTGGCAAGCGAGACTAGGCTCTACCTGCCTCCCGATCAACACTCAATTCCTGCTTCACTTGTGATAGCAGGCTTGATCACTTTCATATCAATAAATTTGAGCCACAGTTAGCACAGTGTCTAATGGTGTGTCGATGCTGTACCTTCTAACCACATTTGATGCACTTTTGTTGAGAAACCCTTCTGTCTACACTCAGCAGATCATGTCTATTCATGAACTCTATTCTCTCAGTCTTTTCAATATTTGCAAAAGGAGTTGGTTAAACAAATGTGGATAGTGTCAGACCAATATAAAAACCTTCATGTCCACGGTCCACGGTCCATAGGTTATCAGTGTAAGCGCAAAGACCACAGAATGGCCATCTATTATTCACTGCTATCTCAAAGAAAAAGAAAAAGAAAACTCAGGCTTTGATATTCTTAAAGGGACACTGCTGTTTTTTTAATGATGGTTTATTTTGCTCATAAGCTCATTCATTTAGTTTGACAGATATTGAGAGTTCATTTGAGTGAAGTACCAGTGATATCATTCATGCACAAATGATATCATTGGTCCACAACTTAACTCAAATCAACTCTCAATAACTGTCAAACTAAATGAATGGCTGCAAAACTGTTTATAATTTTCCGATAAACAGTACTACTGATTTCGTAATGATACAAAGCTGGTTGAAAATCGGTGGAGTGTTCCTTTAATCAATCGAGGGCACATAATCGGCCCTTTTCTTATTGACAAAGAAATCCAACAAAAACAACCTGACTTTAATGTTTTTTTGAATGAGTCATGAAATCAGAGGAAACCTACGTGTCGTGAACATGGGGAGAACATGCAAACTCTGCAAAGAAAGGTCTGGGAATTGAATCCTGTCTTAGCCCTTTTGTCAAAAAAGAATAAATGTCCCTTTAGACAAAAAGACGGATCCATGAATTAGATTAGTGGGAACATCGTAAGGGAAGGGACACACACTATGCATGATGTCCCTGAAGTAGCCACCAACTTGTTACAGCAAATGGGTGTCTATAGACATCTACTGTATCTTGAGACATGCAGAAAAAATAATAAACATCACTGTGTGTTCCACAGGTCTATTTGGATGTCAAGTATGCTTCAGACCCGCAGATCAAATTCCCAATAGTCATCTTACCTGCCTCTCAGGTTCCTCTGGTTGCTGCCCTGGAGCAAATACCACCTCCTTATGCTGCCACTGGACTAGCAGCATTTAGGACCCTACCTACTGTATACCACTCGGCCTCGAATGCTGTACCACATTACCTATTTTCATCTGAACCTATGGAACACCCAATGGCACCCCGACCTGTGGAACACCCAATGGCACCCAGACCTGTGGAACACCCAATGGCACCCCAACCTGTAGAACGGCCACCTACCTACGGAACGTATGGAATGTACAAGCCCGCATCTGATTTTGACAAAAAGTTTTAGTGATGGGATCCTGCAGATACTTTGTGTATCCATACCTGCCAACACTCCCGATTTTTGCGGGAGTCTCCCTATTTTTAACCTTCTCTCCTGCTGTGCTTCAGATTAATTTCTCCTGTTCTCCCGATTTTGTAGTGATACTTCAAATGGCTGTCGCGGGCTCAGGTATAAAGCTAGAGTCAAGATACTGGTATATCACATGAAACTAGATGACAATAAGGCATCCGTTGGTACCAACCATGAAGTCACACTAGCCTGTCGGGAAGGGGGTTAAATTACGCTCCAAATGTAGGCAAAATTTTGTCCAGGCGAAAAACTGGCATGGCCAAGGGGGTCCCTTGACCTCTCACCTCAAGATATCTGAATCAGAATGGACTCTATGGGTACCCATGAGTTTTCCCATGGGGAAAGACAAGGACGCATAAATCGACAGAACATGATAACATCACTGCAGGGAGTTTCAATGGACCTGACGGATCCAAAACTGGGGTGGGGGTGGGGGTGCATTAGATACCCTAGAAAAGCTCCCTCTTTTTCACAGGCTGATGCTGGCAGGTGTGTGTATTCCCATTACACAATTAAAGAGCTATAAAGAGATTACAGCCGGCTGATTATTACAACACCTTCTCATTCTGGCTGCGTATATACAGTATATACCTGTCCCGCACCTTGGGCACTGGATGGAACGTGCCGGTACCCTTGTGCGCAAATATGATACGCCGTTAAACAAGCACTGTGCACCTGTTGGGGCGAGGCAAAGGTCAAGTTATCCCTTGGGAGGCACAGGTTAGGTTTAGGCATTGGGGAGGGGTCTCTTGGGGTTAGGCACAGGGTGGAGGGGGGTTCGGTTTAGGCACTGGTATAGCACTTGGTTAGGGTTAGGATATGGGTTAGGGTTAGGGTCTGCAGGGGAAGGCTTAGGCTTTGAGCAGGGCGTCGGAGGTCTCAAAGGGGGTCAGTCGGGGGTCTTTTTCCTTTGGAAGACCAGCTCCAGCCTCCAACCCCACGGCGTAACTTGACCTTTACATCACCCTGACCAGGTGCGTCCATGTTGGTTCCATAATACGCCCGAGGTGTGATGGATTAATTAACGGGGCGTCCCTGGGCAGATCATATGTGCGCACAGCGGTGCGTGACAGAGCGGTGATATATTACGCAGTGAAAACGGGCTGGGGGGGAAAGAACATAGTCGATACATGTAGCCTACTGTGTGATCCCAGTGGTGTGGTCTCATTTTTTTTTTACATTTGCATGTGTGTCCTCGCATTTTATATTTAGCATGGGTTAATAGTGAAAAAATATATGTTCCCTGTAAAACACAAATGTCTACTGTATTGGAATATCCTACTGGTTCCTGGTGTGTTATTCTGTACTGCACTACAATATCTCAATTTCTGATTGCAGTGGATAAGCAGGTAGTGAAATTGTCAAACATCAGGTGACCCACCTGGTCAACATGTTCCTGGTTATTGCATATCCATAGAGAGTGCAGTTCCTCGCAGACACTCAGAGCAGAGTGTTGAAGGAAAAGGTTGACAAAACGTAGGCTATAGTTGTCTCTCTCTTACATGTTCCTTTCACTCTAGTGTAGTATAGTGATTCATGAAAGAAAAGTATATAGGCTAAATGAAAGTATTGCAGTTAAATTTTTCCATTACTTATTTCAAATGGACAGAAAGAGGTCCCTTAAATGCTTATCCTGATAATAAAAGTTGTGAAAAAATTGAATATTGTCATGGAATATTGTTTGAACCATGTGATTGAAGAGATACGTCATGGTTGTGTAAGTAGGTTATAGATAGTGGCTGTCATAAACCTGGAGTAATATAAGAGGCCTGATTGCACTCTCCGCCCACAGAGATAAAACGTGTAAAGGAGAACTCATCAACATTTGACTTGACAACACCGCTGTTCATATCGCTTTGACTACGGAATGACCATCCAAAGTTTTTCTATTGCATATGACGCAAAACAGGAAAACTTCTTTTCCAGTGGAGATTCAATAACCGGAAGAATTGTGTTGGTGGTTTCCCAAGAAACGAAGATCCAGTGCCTGTCTGTGAAGGCCAAAGGGAAAGCCAATGTGAGTTGGACTGAACATTATGGGAACAACGTTGTTGTCACATATCATGCCAAAGAGAAGTTCTTCTCCCTTGAAAAGATCATCCTGCAAGAAGGACAAGGACAGGGTAGGCCGTACTTTCTCTCTCTCTCTGTCTTTAGGATTCAGAAATGTTAGAAGCGCTAAGCAGCAACGGGGGAAAAAGATTTGCGGTTGCCTTTCAGGGGCATCGAATATAGCCTGTGTGTGTGTGTGTGTGTGTGAAATGTGTTCCCATTTATTTTCTCAAGATGTATTCAACAAAAAGGAAGGTGATTAAGTATTTCTTGTCTCTCCTTTGATGTACATTAGGGCCTCTAATTCTGACACCTGGAAGCCATGAGCATCCCTTTGCTTTTGAAATACCTGATATGTAAGTGAAATAGAAACCTACATCACAACATACAAAGCAAAACATGTACCATCTTTTTGTGTGTATTCACTTCTATGTAATTAATCTGTTTCTACTTTGCCTGATATTGTATATATTTCTCTACCCTATCATCTGCTTCAGGGATCTGCCACCATCCTTCAAGGGGAAACATGGTAAAATCAGCTATTCACTAAAAGCCAAAGTGAGCAGGTCCATGAAATTGGCCAGCAAAGCCAAGACACATTTCACTGTGGCTTCAAAGGCAGACATGTCCATTCCTGATTTAATGGTAACATCTTTGTACATTTCTGGTGCAAACTCCACTTCTGTTTTGACTTCCATACTGAATCAATAAATGTAATTAAATGCATGAACTCACAGCTTCAACTACTAGAATGAATGATCAACAGAGCTTACAGATGTGAATTAATGTGTCTCACGCCTTACAGAAACCTCAGAACAGGAACGTTGAGAAGAATGTATCGTTCCCGTTTGGATCTGGAAATGTCACTTTGAATGTTCGCACTGCAAGGATGGGATACCTGCAAGGTGAGGATGTCTGAGATACATGGACTTGAGCATAAAATTTCTCAACTTTCAGAGTGGCTGACGCTGAAGAAAACTTTAACAAAATCTAATTTGATGGGAATGTTAACCCTTTCATCATTCAACATATAGTCACTGTCTATTACTCTACAATTTCTAAATATTCAAAGACCATAGGAGGAGAACCTATCCAGTGATAGATTTACATGACCCAAATTTACAGCCAATCTATGATCTGTTTCTCACCTGTTTCTGTTAGGAGAAGCTCTTAAAGTCACAGCTGAAATTGTCAACAACTCATCTCGCAGTGTAACTCCCAAATACTGCTTGTATGAAAAGCAGTGCTTCTATGCCATGAAAAGGAGGAAAGTCTACACCAAAAACATCTTGAAGGAGAAGGGTGAACCTGTGCCTGCTAGAACCCAACAGAATGTGACCAAAGTGTTGAAGATCCCTGAACTGCTCCCAGGAACCATCTTCAACTGTCCCATACTGAAGCTGGAATACAGAGTCAAGGTTTGACTCAGTTTTCTCACTGTAACACTCTCCTCTAAATGCTTGTGTCTGATGATGACAGAAAATGATTTAAGTTTATATTCAATTCAATATTTTAAATAAAAATAAATATCTATGAATTTCCAATGCAATATTGTTGTAATAGTATAAAAACTTGGTAATGATTTTGATTTCTATCATCAGTTTCAATCAGTTCAATTATTCCATAGAAAATTCACAAGACAACATTTTAATGTAGCTGTCTAATGGAAATCTCATCACTTTCAATCATTAAGTCAAGTCCCAAGTCACCTGCACCCAAGCCAAATCTCATGTTCTCTTCATGCATCAAGTCAAAGTTTCAAACACTCAAATTGTGACTTGAGTCATGTGACCCGAGTCCACCTCTGGACATATGCAAGCTCAGAATGACCACATTCTTGCTCTCTTGTGATTAACTTATGTTTCATGGTTTCCAGGTTGTTCTTTACGTGGCCCGCCTCGCCAAATCCCCGGAGGTTAGGCTTCCTATTGTTGTGCTGGCAGACACTGACGGCTCGGCCTCAGAGAAGCTGCTGCAGGAGCAGCAGCAGAGAGAGAGCTTTTTCAACTGATTGATTTGATTTGATTAATATGCACACAGTACAGCACCATCTCCTCTGCACACTGTGTGTGTGTGTTAGCGAGGAGCCTATCAGCTTGTTTAGTTACTTCTTGTTGTTGATTATCGTCATCATGAATGCAAAATGTGATGGATTTTTTTTGGTCTAATATTCATGAATAAAATGTGATTTTATCATGAAAAGGAACAGATGCTGGTTTAAATACGGTAACTTATTTAATGTGTCAATTACTGTGAATTGTGCAACAGCATGAAGTATATCTAAGTTTTTTTGAATGTTGTTGATGATTTTAATTTTAATAATCCTAGACCTATAGATCACCATAAGTTCATGAATAATAGCTACATGTGTGCATATTGTGTATATTGTGTGTGGGTCAGTACTTAGTTTAACCATCTCTTCCAACTTTTATATTATGTCTATTTAATTTGCACACCAAATTGTCTTATAGACAATCTTGTTTGAGTATGTATGGGGATTCCTTATGATGTTTGTGTTTTGTTTGTTTTATTACTTATCTCTCCATTGATGCTGGGGAGACAGGAATTTCAGAGTGAGCACTGGAAATGTGTGTTTTGTTTAAGACTGGAAAGGATGTAGGGTGGGAGGGGAGGAGATTGGTTGCAGCCACATGTGGGTGGATGGGGGGTGGGACTGGAGGAGTGTCAATTGTATGGAATGTAAATGTTCTGTATTAACTGTGTTTGCTTTTCACTTTTGTTTCCTGCCCCTCATGGGGAAAATCATAAAAAAAACAATAAAAAGTTGGTCATTAAGAGAAATTGTACACCAAGATGGAGCAGCAATATTTGCCGATTTGCCAAGCTTGGTGCCAACGAGTTCTTTCAGATTCAAAATCTGCAGCACAGCATGTGAAAAATGTGTTGGATTTGGGGCTGAATGTGACTGGTGGACCAAGTTTGAATTATGTCCTATAAACATCTCATATGTGGGTGGCTGCTGGCACAAATGGAATGTTATGATCAAAACAAACAGGTTAAACAAGATTTGCTGATGAGCTGTAACTTGTCTGTTGAAAGAACGTCTGCTGAAGAGCTGTGGGGCGTTCGCTTTAAAAGAGAGTTTGCTTTTGAACAGAATATATCTCCAAGGAAAATGACCATCAAAAACTTTGCAATTGAATATGATGCTATCAACAGTAAAAACACCTTCACGAATGGAGATACTGTTAATGGCAGAGTCATCGTGGAGGTTTCAAAAGAAACTTGCATCCAGTCGCTCCTTTTCATCGGAAAGGGAAAAGCTAGGGTTTGCTGGACCGAGCATTATGGACAAAATGTGCATGTTGTGATCTGGTCCAATGAGGAATATTATGAAATCAAGCATCACATCTTGAGAGAGGCAAGACAAGATGGTAATGTATTAAATCAACACAGTCATTTATAATAGACATTGCACATGACACGCACAGACTTTCACACAACATGGTCCTTTTTACTTTGTGGATCAGTGCCAAAGAGTTGTGCCTACTATTTCAGGGTCAAAATCTGCAGCATGTGAAAAATGTGTTGGGGCTGAATAGCTTTTCAAGGTGCTGTGTGTGACGGGTGGACCAAGTTTGAATTATGTCCTACACAGGGAACAAAACAAACAGGTGAAACAAGATTTTCTAATGAGCTGTAACTTCTTGTCTGTCGAAAGAACATCTGCTAAAGAGCTGCTGGGAGTTTGCTTCAAAAGAGAGTTTGCTTTTGACCAGTATACTGTATATCTCCAAGGAAAATGACCATCAAAAACTTTGCAATTGAATATGATGCCATCAACAGTAAAAACACCTTCACGAATGGAGATACTATTAATGGCAGAGTCATCGTGGAGGTTTCAAAGGAAACTTGCATCCAGTCGCTCCTTTTCATCGGAAAGGGAAAAGCTAGGGTTTGCTGGACCGAACATTATGAACAAAATAGGCATGTTGTGATCTGGTCCAATGAGGAATATTATGAAATCAAGCATCACATCTTGAGGCAGGCAAGACAAGATGGTAATGTATTAAATCAACATGTAATATATATATATATATATATATATATATATATATATATATATATATATATATATATATATATATATATATAAAATAAAATAATAAAATAATATATATATATATATATATATATAATTTTATTATTTTATTTTATTTATTTATTTTTAGAGAGAGATGATAGAATTTGGAATCTAGAATGACTGCTTACGGCAGTTCTATGTGTAGATTCTTTGAGAGGATCCTTACAGTAATGGTCTTTTTCAGGCACTGAAGTCATTGGGCGAGGACGACATGTGTTTCCCTTTTCCTTCAAGATCCCTGACAGGTGCATATTAGTCACAGTGCTTACTACATTTCTATTTTTGATTTGATGTTTTACTCGCTTGTCATTTCATTTCCATTTTTCATTGTGGTACTTCTTAGGAAAATGCCATCGTCGTTCAAGTCCCACATAGGCAAAGTTGTCCATCGGTTGAGGGCAGAGCTGAAACAATCAATGAGGGTGACAAAGAAAGCTAAAACGAAATTCACGTTTGTGTCCAAACCAGACATGGATACTCCTGGACTTATGGTAGGAAATTGCTGAGTTAATATTTTGAAGTAAAATTATCTTATCACAAGAGACAGTTATCTGATCACACTAACTTTTCTTTTAGGACCCTCAATATGGGTGCAAGGATAAATCTGTTACATTCTTTGGCTCTGGAAACATTTCACTGGATGTTCACACCAAGCGGATGGGATATCAGCAAGGTAATAATCTACTTGAGCTAATAATTTTTTTTTCTGTATGCGTTTTGGTTTTCTTAACAATGCCATACCCACCATTTTGAATTGGATTCATTTGATTCATTTTAGTAATTTGATTCATTTTATTTCATTTTACTAATTTTATTCTTTTTATTCATTTTATCATTTTATTGATTTGATCTGATTTAATTGATTTATTGTTTTTAGCTGATTGCTCTTCAGTACCCTGTACAGCACTTTGGTCCTCCTCTGGTCGTTTTAAAGCGCTTTATAAATAAAGTTGGATTGGATTTATTTTGGCAAGCAGGTTGCTTGCCTTTCCCTTCCACATGCCTTAAGAAGAAAGATAGCTGGTAAAATAGACTGTAACTAATATTGGTGGTGGTGGTGGTGGGTTATTACAATCCCTCTTATCTGTAATGGCCAAAGGTTTGTGAACTGTTCTGTCATCCACCCTCAACTGTCACTGCCCCCCACACAGTCACATATCTCATGTTGACTACAGGCACATTCTTGATCATGTGTCTGGGAGTTTACTGAGAGTTGTCCCTGTAGAGACTCTCTCTCTCTCCCTTTCAATCCACTAGGCAGGGGTTTTCAAAGTCTGGGACTGTCTGTGAGCCTCCCAGCAGACAAAGCTCCTTAGTTTCTACTCAGTTTTACTAAATTCTTGGATGCATTTATTATTATTATTATTATTATTTGAACAATTAAACCAGATAGCCTGCAATGCTGTTTGACATACTTCAGACTACACCAAATGCATAACAAAGGTTGGTCTGAAGGCATTTATTTGCTTATGAATTTCTCTCTCTCTCTCTCTCACACACACACATACACACACACACATGCAGCCATGCATGCACTGTGTGCGCGCATGCACACAGGGTACATGCATGCATGCACGTGTGTGCACGTATGCACACACGCACGCACACGCACGCGCGCACACACACACACACACACACACACACACACACACACACACACACACACACACACACACACACACACACACACACACAGATATATTTTTAGCTATTCTATGTGATATCCTTTTATTAAATAATGTAATTTTTTTTCACTTCCATTCACTGAGCCTTTCCTGAAACTGTTTGGAGCGGAGGCCCGCCTCCCATGCACTTTGTAAACCTCTGCACTAGCGTTAGGGAGGTTTTATTAGTCAATCAATTATATAATTGAATGTAGATGCATTTGTTCATTAAGATCTTCCTTTATGTTCATTAATTTGTTTCCTTTTGTGCATTTGGTATCAATTTGACACCCTTTTCCTGTTGCCAGTATCAACACCTGATGTGATTCTAGGATCAGAAAGTAACTACCGTAATTTCCGCACTATAAGCCGCACCGGAGTATAAGCCGCAGCAGCAAAATTGCCTGTTTGTTACATAATAAGCCGCACCGGACTATAAGCCGCAGGTGTTTTAATGTTTTTTTTTTTTTTTTTTTAATTGTGTTTTAATGTTTAATTACCATATGTAAGGGTTCATGCACAGAGGGGATTGTCGGGAAAGAGATGGCTGTTTGAGGAAGCTCCCATTTATTAACATTTCAACAAAACAACATAACACAACACCACCTGTGTTTTTTTTTACAGTGCACACAGTGTCCGCGGTGTGGTGAAAAGAGGGCAAGAGAGGAAATTAAAACAGAAGTGGATTTATAGTTAGAAAGAGTGCTAAAAAAGAGAGATTTTTTTTTTTTTTTTTTTTTGAAAAAATCCATAGATAAGCCGCACCGTTATATAAGCCGCAGGGCCAAAAAACGGGGGAAAAGCCGCGGCTTATAGTCCGAAATTTACGGTAAATAGATTTTCCTCATCTTACAGGTGAAGCTCTGAAAGTCAAAGCCGAAATCAGCAACCAGTCAACTCGCTCAGTGAAGCCAAAATTCGTCCTGTATCAAAAGACGAGTTTCTTTGCACAGGGCCGCAGGAGACTTTCCACCAATAACATCCTGAAGGAGAAGATTGACCCTGTAGAGCCCTCTAACAAACAGAGTGTGATCAAGGTGATCACCATCCCCAGAGAACTGCCTCCCTCCATCTTGAACTGCTCCATCATCAAGCTGGAGTACAGGCTGAAGGTGAGCTAGATTATGTTCTATGTCAATTTGTAATATGACTCTGTTGGCAGTTAGTAGAGCATAGTTCAGACTCCTCCTTAGTATAGAAATTAAATTAAAGCTTTTTATTTTTTTGTCTCCAGGTGGTTCTTGATGTTTCCATGACCAAAAATCCAGAGATAAAACTGCCAATTGTGGTTCTTCCATCTTCTGAAGCTGCTTCTATGGAGCATGAGGAATACTGCAAGCCTCTGAACACTTGGTAATACAGACCTGTTTGCATACATGCAAGTAATACAGGACAAAGTAATGCAGGCCTCATACGATTCATCAATTTATATGCAGCATTTTATGATGGATTAATTCTGCCAGGTGGACATATATCATTCACCTTTTTTCACATTCTGTATATCATGCTATACAGGTATGCAATTAATATAACACTTGTATTTGTAAACGTATCTACTTCTATCCTTTGGTGGCAAAAAAAGAAACATAAAAATAACTTTATCTTGGCTCAAACCACTGTCACATACCTACATCAATAACAAGACAGGGTACTGAACGGTGTGTGTGGGAGGGCGGGGGGGATAACAGCAAAACTCCATGTAAAGACAGACATGTTTTCGATGGTCGGATGGGCTCGGATGGTTTCTTTTAAGGTACAGTGTTTTAATTTTATTTTATATGGAGACACTCCTCTCTGTGTGGATGCACATGATTTATAATTTTTGTATATGTTTGCCCGAACTGTGAACTTTAGCTTTAAAATGTTTTTGTTTCTTTGTTTCTTTTGTTTTTGTTTGTGTAATTCATGTTGTTTTTGTTTTAATTTCCTAAAAACTGTATACAATTCTAATGTGCATACCGGTAAGTATAAACACTTTGCTCAAATGTGCACAAGTAAAACACTTTGTTCATAAAAATCAACTTCACATTTGTTTCTACCTTGACATATTGTATTGCAACCGGGGGTGTAGTGGAGGGTAAACCCAAGTTACCCACCACTTAAATAAGGCTGAGCGCTTACTCACCTAATTTCAGATCAGCTGTACAAATCAATGGGGGGAAACAAGGTGGGTAAACTACTCGCCTCAGATAGTTTACCCACCTCTGTATTTACCACTACCCCTCTGATTGCAACTGATGTGTGAACAAAGGATCAGAGTCAATGTCCAGTATTATTTTACAAAATATAGTATTACATGTGTGTAATGCAATGATAATGGTCATTATTGTAGATTTGACATCATTTCCTATGTTTTTTCTTCTTCTGGAATACCAATAAACAGTATAATCTCCCAGGCTATGAGCTATTGTGTTTGTGTCCTTTGGGGTTAATGTCAGCCAAGTTAGCCCACAAAGAGACTGCTGGCTAGGGTTACCGATGTGAACGTGACACCTGCAGGCTTGATCACATGATCATGTGTGACACAGATACACGCTCTGGAGAAGTGTGTAGGCCGGCCTCATCGGCATCACTGTTCATAGAGGAAAGGCTCCACTCCACTATAGACTGCCATGGATGGATTCAAATCTTCTTCCAGAGGATTCAGCGGATTTACACAGGTCGAGACTTAGTCCTCACCACTGTCGGCAAGGTTATTTGATGTAGCTCATGAATGACACTACCTGTGAGAGAGTCATCTTACCATGACTGTAAAGCACCTGTATGTGGAGTACGACAGGCTGAACGAGCGGGGCACCCTCTCTCCTGGGGACACCCTCTCTGGGAGGGTCACAGTAGAGGCCAGCAAGGAAAGCAAAGTGCAGAGCTTTTGGGTGAGAGCCAAAGGAAAAGCGGAGGTGAAGTGGTCTGAAGAGGATGGAGACACTTCACTGGTCCACAGCAACAAGAAGAGATACTTTTATTTTGAAGAGATCATTCTTCAGGATAAAAAAGGAGATGGTTTGTATAGCCTGTCTTTTGTGTCAAGAAAATATAAATATATAATATATATATATGATATATATAAATATCACCAAATAGACAACATACATTATTGATGCCTCTTTTTTTTATTAGGTTCTGTAATCATTGCCCCTGGGAAAAATGTGTATCCATTCACCTTTGAGATTCCAAATAGGTGTGTTTTCCATTCACATTTGATATATTTCCATTTCCATTTTTCAACATTCCTAAACAGCTGACTGCTGAACTAAAATACTTCCCCCCATTGACTTGGCTTATTTCCTGGCAGAGATATGCCTTCATCTTACGAGGGGAGATGGGGCAAGGTTACATACAGTCTGCGAGCACAGCTGACCCAGTCCATTTGGCTTGTCCACAAAGCCAAGGTGGAGTTCCCTTTCCTAACCAAGGCAGAGTTCCCCTTCGTCTCCAAGTCAGAAATGATCATCATCGGCCTGAAGGTATGGAAGTCATTTGGTTAAACTTGTGAAAAAAGTGTTTCTGTTACTTTCCCTTCACTAGGCTACTTTACTGTACTTGTGCAAGAAGATTGTTTATCTTCATAGACCTTCCAATTTAATGTTAGTAATCAAGCTTTATAATCTCTCTGCAATGCAGTTTAAACAGACATGGGGGTATTTGTCACCTAGACACTTGTACTCTGTACCTTGCAGGAGCCACAATATGCGACCAGGATTTCATTCTATGGCTCTGGAAAGGTCACTATGAATGTTACCTCAGAAAAAATGGGACTAAAGCAAGGTAAATAGGCTACATCTTATGACCATCTTTTGATGAGCGTATAACGAAACTGCCTAAATAAACTTGAGTGTGAGTCGAAATTCTCTTTCTTATTTTTTTTTATTATAGGTGAAGCGATGAAAGTCAGTGCAGAAGTCATCAACAGCTCAACATGCACAGTAACGCCTAAATTCTACCTCTGTGAGAAGCAGACCTTTGTTGCTCAGTCAAAGCGGATAGTGCACACCAATGACATCCTGTTTGGGACAGGAGACTCTATCTCAGCTGCGTGCAGCCAGACTATCATCTCAGTCCTGAACGTCCCTCCACAGCTGCCTCCCACCTTCTTCAACTGTTCCATGATGAAGTTGGAGTACAGACTCAAGGTACGTTTATGTTTTGACAAATATAATGGGCCTAATTCAGTGGAAATACCAGATGACTATATAGCCCCCTCTCCATTAGTGTATTATGTCTTAGACTTTAATATAAAAACAATGCAAATGACATGACCCACATCCATATTTGGTATGGATAAGTTGTAGTTGTTCATGAATCAAAGAAACTGAGGAAAGTCAATGCAAAATACTTTTGACATAAAGGTCACTTGAGGTTAACAGCTTTGGCTTGGATACAGTATATAAATATATAGACAGTGTATGAATCTCCCAGAGTATGGGAAATGACAACAGCACCACCTGCCGGCTATACGAGAGAGTGAGAGAGAGAGAGGATGGGAGGGAGAGAGAGATGGGAGAGGTGGTGGGGTGATATGAGGACTTCTCATGGCTTGCCCACACACTAATGAGGGCACGTGTAGAAGCTATCAAGGTAGAAGGTATCAAATTACAGACTAACCGGTTTTGTCGTGTCACCAACTCAAATTAGGTTCAGGTCAATGCTTTGAGTAAAACAAGGGACAGACCATTTCATTTTGCACAATGAAAAATGTACATGAAAATTAGATATCAATAAAATGTCTATTTGTTGTATCACATTGACATTACATTTAATACTTATAGTCTCAGCATCAGCATGCCTTTAAAATGTATATGAATTGTGTCTGCCAAGGAGTATTATGCATGCATTTTCTACTCTATTTGACAAACTATATTAAAATATTGTTTATCTGTATTTATAGGTCACTCTTGATGTCCCACTGGCCAAAAACCCTGAGATCAAACTTCCTCTGGTCATTCTGTTGGGTCAACCCAAACCACCAAAGCAGAAACCAAAGAGATTGACCTTGTTTAGAAAAACATTTTAGTTCAACAGACATTGGTCCATACTCGAGGTGAACACATGAATGACAGGTTAGGTTACAGGTCAGAAAGCAAAACAACAGCACAGAATGATTTGTCTGCTGGTTTGATTGATAGATGCATACAATGTTTTATCCTGTGTCTGTGTCCCACTGTGTGTCCTGTTGTCCACTAGATGGAGATGTGAGCCACAAAGTAGTTGAACAGTACATTGATTTGACTGTTTTTGATCAGCGTTAACAAGCCTGATGGATCATTGATTGTACCAGTGTTATAAAGTAATGAGTGACAGGCAGCTGACATAATGACATAACGTATACTCCTCACACAAACCAGCTCAATCCAACTATGTCTTTTCCTTTTTTCAGCCTGACCACAATGACAAAAAATGACAACACAAAAGGAGAATTCAGTCATTATCTACTCACCGCCATGTCACTTAAAACTCCATTTAAGTTCCCAGGACTTTCAGCCTTCTCCCATACTATGGAATTCAACAGGGATGTCTTTTTACATCCCCACAAATATAAAATGTCCATCAAATGTCTCCAAAGAGCCAAATGTTTTGTAGTCAAATGATTTCCCAGCGGGTCCAAAATACCAATATTTACCTCATTGTGTGTCGTTCCGTGCTCCCACAAATTGCCATTTTCAAGTTTAGACTGACATTGGGTGAGTAGAAGAGTGAATTTTCAGTTAGCGGTGAGCTATTCCTGTAATAAGATACACAGTATAATAGGAAAGGCTTCTTCTATATGAGAAATTAGCGAACAGATGTAAACAATTTCCAAATAGGAAGTGCCTCCATCCTCACCCCCTCACAAGCCAGTCTCGTTATGGCTGTGAGAAATGAGAATACTGTGGCAGAGTCAAACAATGAATCAGTAAGAGACATGTTTTGGTTGTTTGGGGATTTTCTCATCCTTATCCTTGTCTATTGATTCCTTTAGCAAGAGAGGAAAGTGTAAAACAAAGGCACATTCATGATTCAGATGAGCAGGACATGTGTTGCCCAACCAAAGGGCCTTAAGTGAAAGCAGGCCCATGTTCTTGACAGAGACTCAGGGATCCTTCCCTGCCCAGAAGGAGAGTGCATGTTGAGAGACCAGCATTTTATGGTTGAGATCCATACTGGAGCCATTAGATCTAGCTATCGTGACACCACATAGAACACACCACCTACCATCCACCCGCCCAGAGAGAGAGAGAGACAGAGACACACACAGAGAGAGAGAGAGAGAGAGAGAGAGAGAGACAGAGACAGAGACAGAGACACAGAGAGACCGAGAGGTTGACTTCAATTATACTGAATTGCTTGAGTATGCTACTATGCACACTATTGTTTGCATGTGCAGAATTTGTTGTTGGATTGTCTATTATGCACAATGTATTTGACTTTATCCTTTGCAATACTTTAGTAACATAGACCCTTTCTCTGACATGCCAATAAAGCAGATTTGCATTTCAATTGGAATTTAAGAGCGAGTGAGTGAGTGTGTGAGAGAGAGAGATGTTTTGTTCTGACTCAGCAGAAAGAGAGCCTCACATACCCTCAGTTTCAGGTTGAACCCCCACAAAACGGAGAGAACTGGTAACAAAATCATGTGAACGGCCTTATCAAAACATCAGTAATGCAAATGAACAAGTTCAAACAACATTGGCTTCAGATTCCACTGTTCTAATGTAAGTTAAATACTGCACTGTCACAGCACTGCCATGGTGAGAGTTAAATAATTAAACTCATATTTCAGCTCACATCTCTCAGACAGTTGCAACTGACCTTGTTGTCACATGTGTCACATGAGTCTCTATAAGACAGTATATTAATATTAAACTGGCTACACATATAATGTCATTCCAGTAATACATAAAATGGCCCTTGAATAGGGTTTTATGTGTTTACTGCATCTGCTATTGCAGGTAACTGAAATAACATTGGAAGTATAATAACCAGGTGGGCAGAGAGACACTGGAGAGAGAAGACTGGGAATACTCATGCAGCAAACTGTTATGGACATAACAGCAAAGGAAAGACATTGAAAATACAATGAGAAAACACTGTACGATAGAATAGAAATGTGCAGTATGTTTTGGTGGTGTGATACAGTACACACAGCATGACAGTATGTTTTGGTGGTGTGATACAGTACACACAGCATGACAGTATGTTTTGGTGGTATGATACAGTACACAGCATGACAGTATGTTTTGGTGGTATGATACAGTACACACAGCATGACATTATGTTTTGGTGGTGTGATACAGTACACACAGCATGACAGTATGTTTTGGTGGTGTGATACAGTACACAGCATGACAGTATGTTTTGGTGGTGTGATACAGTACACACAGCATGACATTATGTTTTGGTGGTATGATACAGTACACACAGCATGACAGTATGTTTTGGTGGTATGATACAGTACACACAGCATGACAGTATGTTTTGGTGGTGTGATACAGTACACACAGCATGACAGTATGTTTTGGTGGTATGATACAGTACACACAGCATGATAGTATGTTTTGGTGGTGTGATACAGTACACAGCATGACAGTATGTTTTGGTGGTGTGATACAGTACACACAGCATGACAGTATGTTTTGGTGGTATGATACAGTACACACAGCATGATAGTATGTTTTGGTGGTGTGATACAGTACACAGCATGACAGTATGTTTTGGTGGTGTGATACAGTACACACAGCATGACAGTATGTTTTGGTGGTGTGATACAGTACACAGCATGACAGTATGTTTTGGTGGTATGATACAGTACACACAGCATGATAGTATGTTTTGGTGGTGTGATACAGTACACAGCATGACAGTATGTTTTGGTGGTATGATACAGTACACACAGCATGACAGTATGTTTTGGTGGTATGATACAGTACACACAGCATGACAGTATGTTTTGGTGGTATGATACAGTACACAGCATGACAGTATGTTTTGGTGGTGTGATACAGTACACAGCATGACAGTATGTTTTGGTGGTATGATACAGTACACACAGCATGACAGTATGTTTTGGTGGTGTGATACAGTACACAGCATGACAGTATGTTTTGGTGGTATGATACAGTACACAGCATGACATTATGTTTTGGTGGTGTGATACAGTAGGCTACACAGCATGACAGTATGTTTTGGTGGTATGATACAGTACACACAGCATGACAGTATGTTTTGGTGGTGTGATACAGTACACAGCATGACAGTATGTTTTGGTGGTGTGATACAGTACACACAGCATGACATTATGTTTTGGTGGTATGATACAGTACACACAGCATGACAGTATGTTTTGGTGGTGTGATACAGTACACAGCATGACAGTATGTTTTGGTGGTGTGATACAGTACACACAGCATGACAGTATGTTTTGGTGGTATGATACAGTACACACAGCATGACAGTATGTTTTGGTGGTGTGATACAGTACACACAGCATGACATTATGTTTTGGTGGTATGATACAGTACACAGCATGACAGTATGTTTTGGTGGTGTGATACAGTACACAGCATGACAGTATGTGTTGGTGGTGTGATACAGTACACAGCATGACAGTATGTTTTGGTGGTATGATACAGTACACACAGCATGACAGTATGTTTTGGTGGTGTGATACAGTACACACAGCATGACAGTATGTTTTGGTGGTGTGATACAGTACACACAGCATGACGGTATGTTTTGGTGGTATGATACAGTACACACAGCATGACAGTATGTTTTGGTGGTGTGATACAGTACACAGCATGACAGTATGTTTTGGTGGTGTGATACAGTACACACAGCATGACAGTATGTTTTGTTGGTGTGATACAGTACACAGCATGACAGTATGTTTTGGTGGTGTGATACAGTACACACAGCATGACAGTATGTTTTGGTGGTGTGATACAGTACACAGCATGACAGTATGTTTTGGTGGTGTGATACAGTACACAGCATGACAGTATGTTTTGGTGGTATGATACAGTACACACAGCATGATAGTATGTTTTGGTGGTGTGATACAGTACACACAGCATGACAGTATGTTTGGGTGGTGTGATACAGTACACACAGCATGACAGTATGTTTTGGTGGTATGATACAGTACACACAGCATGATAGTATGTTTGGGTGGTGTGATACAGTACACACAGCATGACAGTATGTTTGGGTGGTGTGATACAGTACACACAGCATGACAGTATGTTTTGGTGGTGTGATACAGTACACAGCATGACAGTATGTTTTGGTGGTGTGATACAGTACACACAGCATGACAGTATGTTTTGGTGGTATGATACAGTACACACAGCATGATAGTATGTTTTGGTGGTGTGATACAGTACACACAGCATGACAGTATGTTTGGGTGGTGTGATACAGTACACACAGCATGACAGTATGTTTTGGTGGTGTGATACAGTACACAGCATGACAGTATGTTTTGGTGGTGTGATACAGTACACAGCATGACAGTATGTTTTGGTGGTATGATACAGTACACAGCATGACAGTATGTTTTGGTGGTGTGATACAGTACACAGCATGACAGTATGTTTTGTTGGTGTGATACAGTACACAGCATGACAGTATGTTTTGGTGGTGTGATACAGTACACACAGCATGACAGTATGTTTTGGTGGTGTGATACAGTACACACAGCATGACAGTATGTTTTGGTGGTGTGATACAGTACACAGCATGACAGTATGTTTTGGTGGTGTGATACAGTACACAGCATGACAGTATGTTTTGGTGGTATGATACAGTACACACAGCATGATAGTATGTTTTGGTGGTGTGATACAGTACACACAGCATGACAGTATGTTTGGGTGGTGTGATACAGTACACACAGCATGACAGTATGTTTTGGTGGTATGATACAGTACACACAGCATGATAGTATGTTTGGGTGGTGTGATACAGTACACACAGCATGACAGTATGTTTGGGTGGTGTGATACAGTACACACAGCATGACAGTATGTTTTGGTGGTGTGATACAGTACACAGCATGACAGTATGTTTTGGTGGTGTGATACAGTACACACAGCATGACAGTATGTTTTGGTGGTATGATACAGTACACACAGCATGATAGTATGTTTTGGTGGTGTGATACAGTACACACAGCATGACAGTATGTTTGGGTGGTGTGATACAGTACACACAGCATGACAGTATGTTTTGGTGGTGTGATACAGTACACAGCATGACAGCTCTCCTGCATCCTTGCCTCATACACATGCAGGAATAAGGCATCTGCAGATCAGCAGTGTACTTCATGATTAGATTATAGAATAGAATAGAAATTTGCAGTATGGTTTGGTGTGATACAGTAAACAGTATGACAGATTTCCCTCCCTACTCCTTGCCTCCTACACCTGCATGAAGACCTCTGCAGATGAGCAGTGTGGTTCATGTTAAGCGTAATTCTTCAACAGAACAGAAGTTGAAGCAGAAGCAGTGGGCTATGGCTTGCTGTGGTATGGTACTCACTATAGAACAGAACAGACATTTGCAGTAGGCTATGCTGTGGTACGGTACACACTATGACAGAACAGAAGTTTGCAGTGCGCTATGCTGTGATACAGTACACACTATGACAGAACAGAAGTTTGCAGTAGACTATGGCTTGCTGTGGTACAGTACACACTATGACAGAACAGAAGTTTGCAGTAGGATATGGCTTGCTGTGGTACAGTACACACTATGACAGAACAGAAGTTTGTAGTAGACTATGGCTTGCTGTGGTACAGTACACTATGACAGAACAGAAGTTTGCAGTAGACTATGCTGTGGTACAGTACACACTATGACAGAACAGAAGTTTGCAGTAGACTATGGCTTGCTGTGGTACAGTACACACTATGACAGAACAGAAGTTTGTAGTAGACTATGGCTTGCTGTGGTACAGTACACACTATAACAGAACAGAAGTTCGCAGTAGACTATGCTGTGGTACAGTACACACTATGACAGAACAGAAGTTTGCAGTAGACTATGGCTTGCTGTGGTACAGTACACTATGACAGAACAGAAGTTTGCAGTAGACTATGTTGTGGTACAGTACACACTATAACAGAACAGAAGTTTGCAGTAGACTATGGCTTGCTGTGGTACAGTACACACTATAACAGAACAGAAGTTTGCAGTAGACTATGGCTTGCTGTGGTACAGTACACACTATAACAGAACAGAAGTTTGCAGTAGACTATGGCTTGCTGTGGTACAGTACACACTATGACAGAACAGAAGTTTGTAGTAGACTATGGCTTGCTGTGGTACAGTACACTATGACAGAACAGAAGTTTGCAGTAGACTATGCTGTGGTACAGTACACACTATGACAGAACAGAAGTTTGCAGTAGACTATGGCTTGCTGTGGTACAGTACACACTATGACAGAACAGAAGTTCGCAGTAGACTATGCTGTGGTACAGTACACACTATGACAGAACAGAAGTTCGCAGTAGACTATGCTGTGGTACAGTACACTATGACAGAACAGAAGTTTGCAGTAGACTATGGCTTGCTGTGGTACAGTACACACTATGACAGAACAGAAGTTTGCAGTAGACTATGGCTTGTTGTGGTACAGTACACTATGACAGAACAGAAGTTTGCAGTAGACTATGGCTTGCTGTGGTACAGTACACACTATGACAGAACAGAAGTTTGCAGTAGACTATGGCTTGCTGTGGTACAGTACACACTATAACAGAACAGAAGTTTGCAGTAGACTATGGCTTGCTGTGGTACAGTACACACTATGATAGAACAGAAGTTTGCAGTAGACTATGCTGTGGTACAGTACACACTATGACAGAACAGAAGTTTGCAGTAGACTATGGCTTGCACACTATGACAGATTTCCCTAATCCTCGCCTCCTACACCTGCATGGAGGTGTCGCCAGCCCGGCAGTGTGGCTTTGAAGCACAGCCTGCCTGCCTGGTATAACCAGCCTGGATCCATGTAAAGTGTGTAGGCCTACACACACACACACACACACACACACACACACACACACACACACACACACACACACACACACACACACACACACACACACACACACACACACACACACACACACACGCACACACACACACACACGCCACAGCCTTGGCTGATTTTGGAGAAGGGGTAGGAGGTGTGGCCTGTGGCACCTCCCACCCCCGTAGCCAGAGCCAGTACCATGACAACCATGCGGGCCTGCTGGCGACTCCCTGTCTTCATCGGCCGCGGTTGCCATGGTAACTCCCCACGGGGCTCCCGCAGATCAGCGGGAGGGGCGTCCAGTTGACTAACCCTCTCCCAGCTGGGGAACGGCTGAGGGAGGCAGAGAGAGAGAGGGGGGGAGTGGAAGGGGGAGGGTGTGTGTAATGTGGTGTGTGTGTAATGTGGTGTGTGTGTAATGTGGTGTGTGTGTGTGTGTGTGTGTGTGTGTGTGTGTGTGTGTGTGTGTGTGTGTGTGTGTGTGTGTGTGTGTGTGTGTGTGTGTGAGTGAGAGTGTGTAGGATGGCACAGCAGAGCCTGGAGAGGGAGACGCAGCAACCCAGAACACAGCAGAGTGTGCTAGACGGCACAGTTGAGTGCTAAGAAGAGACAGAGAGTGAGAGAGATACAGTATACAGTAGCCTTAAGAGAGAGAGAGAGAGAGAGAGAGAGAGAGAGAGAGAGAAACCCCAGAAAGAAGACACAGGAGACAGGCAGTGTGAACTACAAAAACAGGCCCATCACTGGCTGCTTGCACACAGGCTTTAGCTTACTAGCCTATGATTGTACTTGTAATAATTAATTCTGTGAGAAACTAGTGTCAGTGTTAGATACAAGTCTAAAGTATTGATTTCTTGTAATTGTTCTCATCTCTTACAATAGTAAAAACGGTTCTGATTTTTAACTAGATGTGTAAAATCCTGCTGTTGAATTATTTTACACCATCCAAATGAATGTCCGTACCCTTTAGGCTCACTCGAACCATTCCGGGAATTAGGCTCATGATGTCTTTGAAAAAATAAGTATGTTTCTTGTCAGCTTTCCCTCCCTCTTCTAAGCATTTCAGTGACGAGTAGCCGAGCACTTTTTGGGTTTGGAGCCGGTGTAATAGGGCCACAGATGGCTGTGTGTCTGTAGTGCGGTTGGAGAACGAAATGGCATCACTGACTGGGTCCGCTGGCTGGAGAGTACTGAGGGGCTTTTTCTACTCTCTAATTGCTCCAAGCTGTGTCCCCTTGAAGGCCCAGAGAGACACACACACATTTGCATGTGCGCGAGGATTCAGGAGGGATCCAAGCCCAACCACTTTCAAATCAGTGTTAAATTCATTTACCGTTAATATTTCAACAACATTGCCTATACTCTCATACCCCTACATTGCTTTAACTCCACATCAAGAAAGAGGTGATCCAGTTCAGTACATCATAATGAAGTATTTATTTTTGGAAAAGGAGAGAGATAAACTTCCCATAGTAAACAACATTTGCTGATCTATTGTAAGTGCAGAAAAGTCTTTGTTTTTTTTCTTTTTCATATAAAATCCTTATCATATTTTCAACGTATAAAAAAGTGTGACACAAGGCAATTCTGTCAGTGTTATGGAAGGAAGGCAATTTGCCAAAAAACATTCTATACTAATTCAAATGATCTACAGTTTCTCAGTTCATTTTCTCTAGTAATCGTGCAATAATATTTATTCTATCCTAAAACTAGCTCTACATAAAGTGTGTGACTATATTGTGCACTTGTAGTGGCAACCTTTGGATTTACAAATCTTTTAACTGTTAAAAAACATCCTTTGACACAAATTGTTTGATTACACAAAGGTATAAAAACAAAAACCAGTCCAGTTTTATTTATGAAACTCAGAGAAGCACCCTCCCCTGCATAGGTGGACATTGCATATCTTGCAGCCAAACACGCTTTCGTGTCGTAGTCCCTTGTTGGTGCAGTTCCTGCAGCGGCGGGAGCGCTCCGACATGCGCTCCAGGCGGTGTCCGTACTCTATGGGTGAATCTGCGTGTCTCTTGCGTGCCGCCCGCTCCATGCCCCTCGCCCCCTGGTAGTCCCCGATCAGCTGCTGCGCCAGGCGCACCCGGAAGTGCCGCTGGGTGAACTGCTTGCCGCTGAAGCCGGCCGGCGGCGAGCCCCCTCGGCTCTCCCTCAGGATGACGTAGGCGTTGACGATGCACAGGTTGACGTAGAACCACAGGAAGTAGCGCCACCACTTCTTGCACGGCCGGCCCACCTGGTAGCACTCCCTCAGCTGGTCGCACAGGTCCACGCCCCTCATGTTCTCCTGGTACAGCAGCAGGGGCAGCGGCCGCGGCACACCGAACGACAAGCCGGCGGCGCTGCCCCCCGAGCTGTCCGCGCTGTCGCTGTCCCCCTCCGCTTCTGTGTCGTGCTCCTGGCGGCCCGGGCTGATGCCCACGATCCCCGGCGCCGAATTGGTGGACAGGCAGCTGACCACCTTGGCGTCCCGTGTCACGGTGGCCACCAGGTTGCCTCTCTGGCACTGGTAGAACTCGCCCGGGGACAGCTTGCCCACGTTGCGCGGGCGGAGGACCTCCGGGTAACCTCTGCGGCTGGGCTGCGTGGGGCCGCAGGCGTACAGCCCGTCTCTCAGCAGCCTCTGCAGGAGGGGCACTGAGGTGAAGAAGCTGTCCATGAAGAGGTGGTGGTACTGAGCCTCCAGGCCTCGCACCAGAGAGGTCACCACCCTGTAGCCCAGGGAGGAAGCCGCCTCGTCCTCGCCCGGCTTGCCCACGTGGATCCTGGCCCGGTGGCAGTAGCCCGAGCGCGAGTCGCACAGCATCCACACCGTCAGGCCCTTCTTCAGGGGTTTGGAGGGCATGTACTGCGTGGGGGAGAAACGACCCTTGGCGGCGATGGCACACTTGTCGACGGTCAGACAGCGGTTGGGCACGTACGCGTCCCACATGGTGTTCTCCACCACGTCGAGAAGCGGGCGGATTTTGAAGAGGCCGTCGTAGCCACGCTCTCCTCTCACGGGCTCAGAGTCACGGTCACACAGCTGGTGGTACTGGGTGAGCTTCTCAAAGCGCCTGGCTGTCATTGTTTTTTTAAAGCCCGCGTTGCCGATGAAAATGTCACTGGCCCAGTACATGCCAGCGTCTGGAAGCTGGTTGATGCCCATAAGAATGTTCAGTCCCACATAAGCTTTCATCTCTCTGAGATCAGTAGGGTGCCAGTGGGGGTCTGATTTCCCACTCCTCCTTTGCCGATAGAGGGCGTAATTGTTTGTTTGTTCTACCATGTGTTCAAAAAGAGAATCTGGGAAGAGTATCCGGAAATAGTCACGGGTGTCAGCATCGTCCCCCAGCGAATGCTGAGGGCCGCTGACAGCGGAGAATGGCTCGATTGAGATTACCTGGTCAGGCTCGCCCCAGAAGTCGGCAGAAGTGCAGTCGTCGTCCAGGTCGTCTTCAAAGCTGAAAAAACTCGTGCGCTCCTCCTCCTCCAAATCGGAGAAATCAATATCCGAGTCGTTTGAGGTGGTGTCGGAGCAGTTATTGGAGGCAGAATAATAGCAGTCCTCTGCGTACTCCTCCTCGTCGTGCTTGATCCCATTACCAGTGACCAAAATAATGTTGCAGCCTCCTCCCGCGATGAAGCTGGCCGCGTCTGCAGGCTCCGCGGCGGCTGCTGTGCTGCTGGGGAGTCCATTCTCCCCCTCGCCGCCACAGCCGTCGTGCTCCTCCCGCACACAGTCTTCCTCCTCCTCGTCGTCCGAGTCCTCTGGCTTTCTGAAAGGAATCTCAAACCACTTCACATCGGCCGAAAGATTAAGCGGAGCCTCTTGACTGTTGTCACACACCGTGGTAGTTTCTGTGTCCGCGCTAGTTTCCAAAATAGTAAAAAGCTCTCCCCTTTTTCTTGCCGTCGCCATGTCGGGGTATTAAAGTGTCCCTGCATGAGTCTTTTTATGTATATTTTTTCAACGTGGAAAAATATTCGCAGAAACCGGTCATTCGAAATGAACCGACGTGCACTTACGGCCCCCTTCTTCTCCAAAACTTGCTGGTCGTGAACCTATGCGGTTTCTATAAGCTTGATTCTCATTGTTTCCGCTCCTGGGTTTTCTAGGCTTTGTAGCGCAGTGTGGCCGCAGACGTCAGAAGCTGCATGCATGTCCTGCTTTGTAGGGCGTTTTGCGACTGCAGCTGGTGGGGTTGCTAGTTCGCTAGGCTGGCAGATGGCCGCTTGCTGTTCTAATGCCCGCTGGCATTCACCACTATCAATAAGCCGGATACCCATCTCCGAGGCCGCGAGGAGACACAAACCACTGCGTAAAATCCTAATATGATCACCTCCTCTTAATAATAATAGTGTCATTCCACTGTTTGACCTCACATTTGGCAGTGTGAAAACTTTTTAATAGCCGATACATACAGATCCTAAACGGCAAAATGATCTCCTTTCAACCCTGATCTATGTTGCCAATATTATGGCTTTTATCTAAAAGGTTACACAAACAGCCACTTGTGCACAGAATGATTCAAATACAATCATGGATGCTCCCATATCACATAAGACTCCCCATTCATTCGTTTCCTAAACAGACTACAGAGTGAACTCCGGCAGAGTAGCAGCTTGTTCATTCATAAACATGCTTCTTTCCTCTGACAGGTTCCTACATGAATCTGAAGCCCCATAGGCTATTGTGGAATTAGGGACCTCCCTCTATTCTATGAATGTGGGCAGATACTCTTATGTTTTACTCCAGGACTGAAGCTGAGGTGCTCTGCTGATGAGATTGATATGATCATCTGGAGATTATGTAACAATGTAGCCACTTATGATGTGCTACAATTTTGAACATGCCCCCTATATACATGAGCCACATTTTTAAAGCATTAATTATTAATTAAGAGATCCATTAACATTCCAATATATTGGGTATATAATATATATTTCTGCTCAGGACATACTAGGCAGTAGACCAGTAGGAATAGATATGTTGTTTATTAATCACAAAATAAACCTATACTTATTTCATGCCAGCCAAGATTAATCTTGCGGGATATAATCTCCCTCAGGTATAACACCTCAGTGATGAGTAGAGGGAGCTCTAAATAGCCTTTGTATTATTTGATGTGACACGGGTCGAAAGTGGATAGTCCTTTTAAGTAGGCTAAGGCCTAGGATAGGTATTATTCATTTCATATTTCCCTGTCATCACAATGTTATTATAGCCTACATTTAACACAACAGTCACTGGGTAAGTGTACACTAAAACAATATAGCCTATAGTGTTATTACAGTATGTTATAAATCACACAGGAGAAGGCTGAAGGCTGGCAGAAATGTCCCTCTGGTCTTTGTGTTTGACTTGGGGAAAAAACAAAAAACACCCTGGTCATGGATTCCTTGCTCACTTGGGAGGAGGCTAGTTAAATCATGTCTTCTGCTATGGGGGATGGGCTGCAGGAAAGGGTCCTTCCAAATTCTTTTCGCTGCGGCCTGAGAGCCTACATGGCTGGCTGCGTACTGGGTTGCTGCCCCTGGGCCCTGCAGCGGAGGCACGATTTATGTGTCCTTCCTCACGAGCTTATTGCACAGATTCTTGTTGTCTCACTAGTATCATATTGCCTCTCTGAGCTGGAGGCCGCACTGCTGTTTTTATCTGCAGAGGAGAAGGGACTGAGGCTGTATAGCACACTGTACACACTGGGAACCAGTATGCTGGAAAACAGTGGAAAATGAGGGAGGCTGTGGTCCTCTTGTGCTTAAAGATATCCAGCCCAAAAATAGAAGTAAGGGAAAAAAATGGCTCACTCCAGCGTTTCCAGGCCCCTGGAGCAGAGTACTGCAGCAGACCCCTCAGAGACTCCCGCGGTGGGGTGGAGAGACGCCGACCAATGGGGGCTCAGGCGTTCTGTGTGTGTGGGGTGTGTGTGTGTGTGTGTGTGTGCCTGTGCGGCTAACTCAGCTTCTGCACTGCTCAGATGCTTCCCTCATGGATAGGTTCAGAGATGATTCCCGTTTGTGTGTACATACATACTCGTACAGTATGTGTGTGTGTGTGTGTGTGTGTGTGTGTGCATCTGCCAGCATGTGAGCGAATGGTGCAACCACTGCAGCCCCTGCTGAAGACAGACCAACCCTTCTCTCTCAGGACTCTGTTTTTCTCTGCTGGCAAGTACAGGCCAGTGTTCCCTGATGGGGAGGGAGGTCATTTTCATGCTCCTGAACAGCAAAGTTAGATTTAGCGGATTAATTGCTTTAGACATGCAGTTAGGATGTTAATTCGATATGATTGTTAGCGTCTTTTTAGTGATTTCTGCCTGATGTGATTGGAATTGAGAGGACAAATAAATGACACGGTGATTTGTCAGCGAGTCTCAGAGTAACTAATTTAAACAAGATTTGGACCAATTACCTACGAAACAGAATATTCAAGTAAACTCATGCGTTATCAGAACAGCTGCACTTTGTTCTTGGGTCATCATTACATAGTAACTGTCCAAACTGTTTGCATAACCTTTCCTTCAAGTTCTCTGTCATAAAAGTGGCATTTTTCTGGAATCAGACTATATTCTCTATCTTACTGTATACCCTGAGAACCCAGTCACCTGCTCAAACAACCATTCTGAGGTGTAATCTTGACCTTGAAAAACATTCACCTGGCCTACCCTGTCCCTGTAGCCGACAGTGACACACCGCCCTCTTGTGGTGGCTGGAGAGAAATGCCTACTCATCAGGAATTTGGGCTGTTATTGGGCCTACAGCACCAGCAGACATGGCCTTAACCTTTCATTGTGTGTCTTTACTCTTAGGCAGTCACATTCTTTTCAGCATTTTTAAAAATCAATACATCACTGTCAAATGAAGTATATGATATGTTGGTATAATTACCCAAAACAACGACTGCAGATATGTATCTGACTTGGATGGAACTTCCCCATAAAAATAAATCTATACACTAGCAAATAAATAAATAAAATTGGATCAAAACATTATGCAAAAAACATTAACCTACTAACTTTCCTATAAGCTGGATAGAAATGTAATAGGCCAGTGGTTCTAGTGGACCCCCAGGGTTTCTTTGCGGGGGTTCCAGAGGGTCTCCAGCAAAAAGGGTAATCATTTATTTTCACTAGAATTCCAAGTAAGGGAAAATAACTAGACAACACAAACTACATTCAAGAAAAAGAACAGAACACCTTAAAAGGTGCATCTGGAGAAAGAGACGGAATTGTCTGAAGGTCTTCTTAAGCCCAATCAGCAAGGCTGGCTTTACACGCAACTTTAGTTGGTTGAAATGGAGGTGAAACAAGTTGGAAATGATTTGCATGGTCTAGCCCTCTGAAAAGCACTTGAAACTTGCCTGAAACTCAGTCAGCTGCAACATAGTTACAAAACTCCCAACTTTGTGAAACTGTTTCATGCAACAGCCAATCAAAACATTGTAGGCTATAAATGCACTGATGGCTCTCTTCCTATTCTCCGGGACAGCCTGAAAGAAAGTAGCCAGCCAGTGGCAGAAGAAAACCGATACAACACGTCCAAATTGATATTATGTCCAGCTAGAAAATGATACAAAACAAGATACAAAGATGCAAGTTACAATGAATGAATGACTCTCCCCACTTGATACAGTAATCTACTGTAGCGAGATAGGAAAGGAAAAAATATGACAGATGAAACCTTACCAATCTAGCTAGCTTGTTTTAGTGAAACGTGTTGCATGAGACTTGATTACCGTATTTTTTTATTGCTTTATTATGTAAATGTCAAGTTGCTCTCTGGGACAAAATCTTATCAAGTGGGGGCCCCCGGTCTAATTCGTGTCAGTTTAGGGGTCCTTGGCTTGACGTGAAAAGGTTTGAGAACCACTGCATAAACCCCCCCCCCCCACCACCGTTGTGTTTTTCCAAATTGAACCACTAGATGGCAGTAGAATACAGGCTGGACAGGGGCTCATTACTTTGTGGCAATTATACAGATGGAGGAGGGAGTTCATAATTGTAATGAGCTTTGTGCTCAAACTTGGAGCAGTGCATATAATAATTTCAGTGTGTGTGTGTGTGTGTGTGTGAGAGAGAGAGAGATTCTATCACACACACACACACACACACACACAGACACGCACGCACACAGACACGCACGCACACAGTTTGAGGTGGTTCTATCACATCAGACTGTGTTCCTCATTCATGTGTGCTGGACGAGGGCTGACGGACGATCATGGCAGTAATTCATTGTTTTTAGCCACAAAATTCATTCTGCAGGGTTCTCGTTCATTTTTAGGTTTCACTTACTTTCCAGGGTTCCACAGTGAAAGGCACAAATTGTTTATACTGAGAGAAAGGACTACAATGTCGCTGATCCAAGAAAGTAGGATAAATACACAACAGAATAAATGTGAATATTCCAAAATGTCAAACACTGTGTTGCATCTAGGAACCGGTTTGTGTCCTGAAGTGCTCTCTGTCAGCATGTGTAAACACTGTTTAATGAAAAGAGAATTGCTGGAAGATTATGGGCAATTAAATTGCCATTACAAATGTTAACACATCTCAGCTGGCTTTGAGCCAACTTGGAATCGACCTCTCATCCTTTTTATTATCCCTGCAGAAGAATAAAGCTCCAAACAGCTGGTGCCAAACAGCAAGGTCTGGACCAGAGAGAGAGGGGTGAGTGTGTGTGTGTGTGTGTGTGTGTGTGTGTGTGTGTGTGTGTGTGCGCACGCGTGTGGTGCAGAACTGATTTAAAAAAAGAGAGAGTGAGAGTCCACAATGTTTTATCTCCAATCATTGCAGCTTCACCCTTCTTCTGTTGTTGCCATGACAGATATCAGTCTTGGATATCTGGTTTTTGACTTTGGGGCACCATTGTTTATGCTCACAAATATTGATCAGACCATGTATACATTTTGTGGATCTTTGCTTTCACATGATCGTTTTAGTTTTTGAAAGTTGAACGGATTTCTTTGAAGGGTTATGTTTGACAAAGGAGATCAATCATTTTGGTGTTTATTTTTTTAATATCCAGCCCCCCCCCACACACACACACACAACATAACATGCCCGTTAACATGGACATCACATTGTCTTAACAGACACTGATCCTATCAAAAGGACATAGAAAAGTCTGTCTCCAGACTCCAGTGAGGGAAACAGTTTAATATTAACTTCCCAGTTGACTTCCCAACTGAATTATGAACTACATGGGAATGGATCACTTTTGTTCCTTGTCAAATGTCTCCCTGTGCAGGAGTCTTTTATTGTGTTTTTGGTCGTTTATCTTCTTCTATGAAATATATATTGTGGGAATCCAATATTGTGGGACACAAGACCAAACAGATTCCCACAACACATCATCAAAGAGCACAGAATATAACACACTCGGGAATTGTGCAAAAGTGTTTTATTTGTCTGCTACATACAGAGGAGAATTCAGGCTGACCGGAACAGTTCACAGACAGCAATAAACGAATAAAATGTCTGTAGTCATTGATCCTCCAGTGTCAATAATTCATAGTATCCTTTGTATACATTTATGGGAAACTGAAGACTGCTGTTGGTTTGAAAATGCGAATCTCTTGTGTGGGGCAGTTGCCGATCACTGACTTATTTCATCTTGTCAAATATCCTGCTGTGATTTTATTAACAATAAATCATCTGTTGCGTCTGTTTGTGTACCAGTCACCCAAATTACAAGAACTGTTTACATGTTGCCTTTAATTACATCCCAATGGAAAAGTACACTGTTATTTATTAGTGCGACGAGTAACTAAACAATGCATTCATTTAGTTGTTTGTGACTTTGTCACATGGAAGATCCACAATGTGTTGGTGCTGACTCATCTGAGGATCATTTTCAGACCTTATTTACCAACCACTGTAAACAGGGCAATGCTGAGGCTATGGGAGAAGTGTTTCTAAATCCACAGACACTGCCTGTTTGTTTTTAAAGTTCACACACTTTCCAAAAAGCCCTTTTATGTATAGGTAGCATCTTTTTGTTCTGTGTTTCTACTGTATTTTCTTTTATCACTTTGGGTGCTATGCTTTATCAGCCTGCAAATAAACAGAAAAAATAAATGCATCTGGTGCAGTCATTTTTCTCTCCTCTTGGTCCTGCATCACAACATCACATAATCACCAAAGCATCATGTGTGGGTAAATTGAGCAATCAACTAAATAAACTGTGGTTGCTTTTGTCCCTGTTTAAGAATTGTATGATGGAAAATGTATAAGGAGAACATAATAATGTTTTAGGGTCATCCCTTCTTAAATATAGAGGTGCCTGTTTAGACCTAGCCATTTTTAAGGTATGACGGCCACTCAGCCTGATGTTGTTTGCTTATGTGCTCTAGGGATCCGGTCTATATTTCTTGTATTATTAGCATCATGTGACATATCACGTGACCAGTTCACAGGTGTGTTTAAAGATGGCGTTTATCTGTAGTATTTTATCTCTGAAGAAGAGCAGTTGCTCGAAACGTCACTGTCTGTGGATGGCTAATAAATAAATAAAGGGGAGCTACAATGTGCGGACCTTATTTTTCTTTGTATAAGGAGAATATCTAACATCAGTAACTTGATGTCTGGATGTTTGGGGAGGCATATCTCCATCGGAAGCTAAAACTCACAAAACCATTAAACTGACAGATCACTTGGCACCCAGGAAGCAACCTGTGTGAGCCTTTGTGGCAAAAAGCATGCGAAGTAGCCTAACTTTCATTTCCTCGTCATAATAAATGCTGCTTTGATTTGACTGACTTGACTTGTGGGAGGCCGACTGCACCCATCCAGCACGCGGGACGTGACCGCAGTCTGTGCAGCAAAGCACTGTCCCGCCAGAAATCACGAGTTGCTTCACAACTATGACAAATCTAATTGAATATCTCGAAGAGGTCATGAGATCCGATATGAAGCAAGGTTCCAATCTGTCGAACAAGTTCGAGGGGATTTTCTTGATTCCCATCAGCCTCGAATGAACCTGTAACATCACAGTGCTTACGGCCAATATTGAGTTTCTCTGTTCTTTTTGGATAGTTTTTAAAGTCTTCATCTGGGCCCACCCTAACTACTTCACAATGAGCGGTTATTGTATCGATGGGAAGCAAACAATCTCAGGTCTATTGCTTCATGCTGATCCCACGCGGTCAAAGTGAGTATAGGAAGAATCTCCCTTTCTCTCTCTGTGCCTTTCTACCTCATTTCGAGAGCAAATCAAAAGGTTTCCCCGACACTGCCATCCTGTTAATACCACCCCCCTCATGTCGGGGGCATCAGAGGGAGGAAGTAACCACATATGGACCTTATTACTGTCCCACGGGCTTGATGCACACTTCATGTCACAGGGGGAGGGAGGGAGGGGGGATACACAGTCTACAAATGCCTATAATCCAGTTGGACAACTACTAGGCCTACTGCCGACTCAAATCACATCATAGGTTTGCAACACTGTAACTGTGTGACCACAGGCTATACTTGATGTTCAAAGTATCAAAGGTTGATGTTTTTTGGTGTCTCAGTTTAAGTTGTAGTTTCCTCCTTCCATAGCGGGACATGTCAAGGCCTAGACGGGATGACTTATCACTGATGAGTATGATGATATCAATGATGAGCTTGAATGAGAAGGCTGTAGTATAAATACACTGAAAACGCACTGTGAGACGAGGCAGTTTTCTCTTCTCGAACCTGCAGATCTTTTGACAGCAGCGGGCCGAAGGTGAAGATGACAGCGCTCTCTAAGTGGAAGCACTAATGGAACAACTTGTGAATGGGAACCTAAACATTCTCATGACTCCAGCAAACAAAAGGAAAAGGAAACTATTTCGACATCCCTCTGCGAGTGTTTGGACCGAACACAAACGATTCCCTGAGCTTTCTGTAAACCAGAAGTGATTATTTTCGCCAGTTATCACGAGTGCAGAGTTGAAAGAGTGTGAGCTGTTTAGAGAGGGAATAATACATCTGCATGGGGCGCTGTTTATTTCACGCTGTCAAGCAACACTTCCACAAGTGACAAATGACGACATGGGTGTATTTTATTTATGCTGCTCTTACCTGCCTTTCAATTTATTTCCAGAAGTTGGGAATTGTGGAAAAGCAAAGCTTGTGATTGCCACCCGAGGGAGTGTACGTATAAAATTACTAATGTGTGCTTGATTTCTTACGCCTTTAATTGATTTATAAAATATGAATGGCAAGAAAGTTAGCTGACCAGTATGTAAGTGAACACAAGTTGTGAAGTATGAGTCAGACACATTCAGAAACTGTAGATAATTTTTGTTTTACAGATTCTACAATACCAAGTGAAACAAATGCAGAAAGGTTCATATCTACAAACAGATAAGAGGAGGATGAGAGGTGTTGTGAGTAACTCAGGTGAAGACAGATTGTCTCTTGTGTGGTTGTAGCTGTCTGTGGTAGCGGCACAGCCCAAAGCAGAGACGGACATCTCCCTCTCTTCGGCCTGAGTCATCATGTCTGACAGACTAGGAGAGGACAGAGGAGTCTTTATTGCTCTCTCAGTCGCCAACATCTGTCAAACATCGTCGTATGACTCAGATCTGACCAAAATTGGGAGGAATAGTTTTCGATTCATTCATACACACATCAGCCGGGTGATATCAATTAGGTTTGGTGTGTGGAATAATGTAGAGGCAAAAGCACTCCACCGCAGAGACCCGGGTTCAATTCCCGGCAGTTCTCGCTGTCAGGTGAAAAGAAGCGGCTTGCCACTGCACATCTATCGGAGGAAGCATTGTGCTAGTCTACAACTCTCGCCAGACTGTCAGAGGGGGTGGAGCCACGCCCGAAACAGCAGAGGGAATTGACCAAGTACAATTGGGGAGAAAATGTGTGTGGGGGGGGGGGGGACACTTGATAGAAAAAATCTAAATGGTGTTGGCTTTCTCAAATCGAGAGGACATGAAAGATAAGGGGTTCTGTATTCAATCCCATTGACAGGAAATTGCTTGTACTTGTCTCTGACGTCCCCATGTGGACCTACGTCGCATGCGGTGTTAGGCAACCGCCGCTGACTGAGACCATGTTATCAACTATTTCGCTGGGGATTTCCCTCCTAAATCAGAAATTCTTCGTGAACCGCTTCTTCGTCATCACATCACATACCAGTTACACCCATGGACAGAAGGAAATTAATGGTGGTTGAGAGATTCAACAGAGTAATTAGGATGAAACACAAAAACATTTTAGCCCACAAGACCAGCTCCTTCCCGTCTGCAGCTGGTCTCATCAACAAGGCCCGGGCCGGGATCCCCACTGACACAGACCCTTATCCTCCCCATAGACACTACACACGTTACATTCATGTACACTCTATATCTGACTCAATGCCATATTAACACATATCTTTTGATCTCTGTCCAGTGAACACATTCTCTATACTCATACTGTTACCCGTTGTACATTCTCTGGTCAATATTTTGCATATCCCTGCACAAACTGTGCAGCTTTTAAAAACAGATGTATTGTATGTATTTTTTATTTTTCATACTAGCAATCTCTCGATTCATAGGCTAGCCCGGCCCTACAGCTCGGCCGCTATGCGGGCTCGCATACGCTGCACTGCCGCTGCGCAGCCTCGCCCGCAACTCAGCTGCTGTGTGGCCTCGCCTGCTCTATTGGCATGTGCAAGAACAATTGCCCAACTTTGCATCACTGATGACATCACTCACTAATGACATCACAATTGCTCGAGTTGACATCACTGATGACATCATCACTGATGACATCATCACTGATGACATCACTGATGACATCATCACTCGGACACTTCTCATTCTTATTTTCCTTATTCACCACGCCCACTTTTTCTCTCTTCCGCGTTCGACGCAACGTATTTGTTCTTCCGGTTCAGCGCTAGTTGGCGGCCATTTTCAAAATAAACACTGCGGCCAACTTCAGTTACATGTTCATAACGTTACTGCTGCGAGGAGCCGATGGCTGTACCCGGTCAGCATTTAACGTTGACAGTGTTTTCTCATTGCCAGTAGTAGGGTTTGACAGATAGCTAGTCCAACCGGTGTCACGTGTCAGCACAGTCAGCGCTCCCGGTCCTCGCTGCTCGTTAAGGATTTCCAATAGGCGTTATTCTGATAAACTGGTCACATATATGTTACGTGCTCACCCGACAAATATTAAAACTTTAAAACAGTTTGGGGTTTTTTTTGCTTGAAAACGGCTTTTTGGCAAGTCTAAATGACTGCGGTAGGCGTACTCTACTTCCGTGTTTAAAACCGGAAAGACGATTACGAAATGACGTCATGCAGAAGCGTCCTTGTATGGGCAAAGAATAAGGTGAATAGTAGACAGCCAGGAAGAATGACATCACCGATGACATAATCACTGATGACATCACATCATTAGGTAATTAGGGCAATCACCTATAAAAATCTGGCTCCGTCAGGTCACCCGCACAGGTGCACTTTACACTTTACACCCCGTCTTTATTTTTTGTTTTTGAGTGAAATGTTTAAGTGAAATGTTTTATGGTCACTCTCGATTCAGTAGGTCACACACAGGTTGGCTTGGCTCCAGCCTTAAAACTCGTTATATAAGGATTTTTTCAAATGTCTATTTCTGTAAATATTTCTATCTGCTTTTTATATTTTAGGTTCTTGACTTCTTGACTTTCTTTTTACTTATATTTTACTATTTTTCTCCATGTTTATTGTATGCACGTAGCCTGATATCAGACTGAATTATTAATTCATTACACTCCACTTCCAACTTCTAAAGAAGCAGCCAGAACTCAACTCGGGGAGCGGGCGGAGTTGAAGGTCTGGACCCAGGTAATTATGCCCCTACATACCAAGGCAGATCCCTTGTAATGTGAAAGCTTACATGGCAATAAACCTGATTCTGATTCTAATGAAACTGTGCAGAATTGAGCTGCATCTCTTGAAGCAACTATGGCATTGGGCTGGTGGAAGATGGTTTGTATCACAAACATCAACTCAAAACAAAAGCTTATCAACCCACAGTGAGATAACTTCCAAATGATTGCAACACATTTGTTGTTTGTGTGACGTGTCTGAGTGACAGCTTGAACTGTATCCATAATGTCATAGTTATTTAAAGCCCTCACTAGTTATGAACACAACAAGCCTTGGCCAAGATTTATATTGCTCTCGCTGCTATTTTCTTACTTGGTTTGTCACAAGCATTAGCTGCTTAGATTTCATTGGCGCTCCGCTGGGAACTGGCAGGCTTCCTTAACATCCTTATCTTGCGATAATTCCTGCACAAGGTTACTCTGCGGTGCTCAATCATGAACTTTGCAGTGTCGTTTATCACGTAGAAAGATTTGGACTGAGCAATGCAGTTAAATCACCTCTCTTAATTTGAAAGCTAATGTATCAGTCCCCAGAGGAGGACTATCCAAACGTCTTCCACTGAAGCCGATAGGCTTCAATACTCATAAGAATAATATTTGTCTTGCTGCTACACTTTAAACTGTCTCTTAGGATGAATGGAGCAGACTTATTCTCCATTTACACCATTTTTCTTCATCAACAGCTGCATCGCGCTGCTCCATTAGCTTGCTCAGTCTGGGCCCACTCTCCTCAGTGTGTGAACACGCAGTACACAGCTGAGACTGAGGAGCTAGTGGCCTGTGCGCATCTTGCTTGATGCTCAAGACAAATATATAACCATGTGTGGCACGACCCCCGTATTGATTTGACCTTTGACTTCCAACTTCCAACCTGTCGGGTTAATGGAGAGCGTCAGGTTTGTTTGTGAAGTGAAGAGAGGTCAGCCTCCCTGGTGGTGGCGGGAGTATCAAGTTATTGAACAAAGGCTAATTGGCAATAGCTGTGCGTGTATGCATGCACGTATTAATACGTGGTGTACGTGCATGCATACATGCTTGGATAACCAACCGACCGCTCAACAGAGCAAGCTGCTGCTCATAGCAAAAAAAACAAAAAAAAACAAAAAAACAACAACAATTTGGCCAATAACTTATCCTCTTGCTGCGATCAGCAGACAGGCGTGCCGTGTGTGTTGAAAGGTCAGGCAGGGCGTGATTCATTCTGTGGGTAATTTTTCTGCATAAACACTACAATGAAATAAAACTGTCAAAGTGTGAGTGATGTTGGGAAACCCCTTTTGTATGGATGGTGGTAAGGCAGTGGATTTCTAGCATAATATTGTACCTGATCACTTGAGAAATATAACACAATCTTGTCATTAGGAATAAGTGGGGTTGAATAATGCCTTGCCTAATAATAATAATAATAATAATAAGTGTTTACTTAGTCAGTAGATTAATTTTAGCCACACTCTACGCCAAGGGGAAAAAATCATTCTTTATTATTTATGTTCACAGAAATAGCAGTTTTGAAGATGTGGTGTGTCAGGTGTGTTCAATCAAGCTCTAGATCAGGGGTTCCCAAAATTTTCCGACCAAGTACCACTACGTACCAAACCAAATTTCCAAGGGTCCACTTCCACTGCGTATACCCCCCCCCCCCACCCCCATAAAATAAAAATTGCCGATTTAACCATGCAATAGCAGCAGAAAGGCTAAATAATAATATAAGGCTGGTTCAAAATGGACACACTCACACACACACACAACACACACACACACACACACACACACGCACACACACACACACACACCTGCCAACATTAGGCTGTGAAAAAGAGGACCCCTTTGAAAAAAAAAAAATCCCTCGCCAAAATTTAGCCAAACTAATAACAATAATAATAAGTGTTTAGTCAGTAGAATGATTTCAGCCACACTGTAGGCTAGGACAAAATATCTTTCTTTATATTTCTGTTCACAGAAATTGCAGTTTTGAAGATGCTTCACTGACAGCCACGCCTTTTCCCTTCCCTTTGGGTGAGAGAGGCTTCAGCTACTTTTCAGTAAGGCGTTATGCTCCACTGACATTTTTGTTTTTATATGACAACTGTGCCCTGTAAAATCACGCATATGTTTTCATTATTTTGAACCCAAGAGTGAGAGCAAGAAGAAGAAGAAGAAGAAGA
The DNA here is from genome assembly GCF_964638095.1 of Poromitra crassiceps. Taxonomy (NCBI): domain Eukaryota; kingdom Metazoa; phylum Chordata; class Actinopteri; order Beryciformes; family Melamphaidae; genus Poromitra; species Poromitra crassiceps. The sequence goes on along the minus strand of NC_139631.1, from coordinate 28,036,394 downwards.
AGAAGAAGAAGAAGAAGATGAAGAAGAAGAAGAAGAAGAAGAAGAAGAAGAAGAAGAAGAAGAAGAAGAAGAAGAAGAAGAAGAAGAAGTTAAGTCATATCATCACTCTGGGCTTCAGCGGTTTCTGCCTACTTTCATCATCACTCACACTAGGAGCTCTCTTTGTGTGTTTTTTTATGTCATGAATAATCTCCAAAGGGCTTAATTCAGCTGAGCAGAGGGAGGACTCTAAAGGCATCGTGATATTCCATTAATCTAAACTTCAGATAGCACTGATCTGATATCAGCCAAATGTCACGATCACATCACAATACTGTATACTCAAACTGGACTTATTGTCTGACCAATAATACTGTAGAAACTTGGAGAACCTTTCATCAATTCACCAGAAAAACACGTTATTTGTGCCACTTAATGAACACAACGATGGCACTGATCCGGGTATGAAAAAGTCATTATACTATGAGTATTAGTTCATTGATGTTCATCATGTCTTCATTTATAATTAGATGTTTATGTTTTCTTGTGTTCAGACATAGGTTTATAGATGTTTTTTATTTACCTTGACAGTAACACGTCATAGTGGGCGTGGCCGGCCTGGCAGACCTGGGCAGCTCAGCTGGGCACACCGCCAGTTGCTGAAAAGCAACTGGTTGACACGTCATACCCAGCTGTCAGTGCGACTGCTTCTGAAGAAGATGAGAGTGACTCATCGAAACTGTCAAGGTAAATAAATAACATCTATAAACCTATGTCTGAACACAAGAAAACATAAACGTCTTACTATGAGTATTATTTCTGTGTGTGTGGAGGTGAAAAGTCAGTTTTTGTGTATGAAGGAAGATCCCATCAAGTCTTGAGGACAGGTAACCATCACAGAGACACACACGCACGCTCGCACGCTCGCATGCACGCACGCACGCACGCACACACACACACACACACACACACACACACACACACACACACACACACACACACACACACACACACACACACACACACACACACACACACACACACACACACACACACACACACACACACACACACACACACACACACACGCACAATACCAGGGCAGCAGACAGGGAGGGGGAGGCAACAGGGTCAGTTGTCCCGGGCCCTGGGGGTGGGTGGTGGGGTGGGGGCTTTAATTGTCTAATGTGATTGGATGGATGAGGATTGGAGGCGGAGCCCTATTGCATAATTTTGTCCTGGGCAAGATACGGCCCTGCCCAATACTATCACTAAAATATATAAACTGATTAATATTTGATTGCCAGGCATAAATCAGGATCAGCACCTCTAAAATATGAGGCCATGGTTCTCAGCAGGAAAACCGGTGGAGTGTCTACTCCAGGTTGGGAATGAGTACTTGGCTTATACCCCAAGTGAAGGAGTTCAAGTATCTCGGGGTCTTGTTCTCGAGTGAGGGGACAATGGATGGCGAGTTGGGCGGGAGAATCGGAACAGCGGGAGCGGTATTGCGTTTGCTTTACCGCACGGTTGTGACAAAAAGAGAGCTGAGCCAGAAGGCAAAGTTCTCGATCTACCCGTTGATCTTTGTTCATACCCTATGGTCATGAAGGATGGGTCATGACCGAAAGAACAAGATCACGGATACAAGCAGCCGAAATGGGTTTTCTCAGGAGGGTGGCTGGCATCTCCCTTAGGGATAAGGTGAGAAGCTCAGTCATCCGTGACTCGGAGTAGAGCTGCTGCTCCTTCATCTAGAAAGGAGCCAGTTGAGGTAGTTCAGACATCTGCTAAGCGTGCCACCTGGTCACCTCCCTAGGGAGGTGTTCCAGGCACGTCCAGCTGGGAGGAGGCCAGGGGGCAGACCGAGGGCTAGGTGGAGAGATTTTATCTCCACGCTGGCCTGGGAACACCTCGGGATCCTCCAGTCAGAGCTGGCTAATGTGGCCAGGGAAAGGGACGTTTGGTGTCCCCTGCTAGTCCTGCTACCTCCGGGAACGGAGCCCGGATAAGCAGTTGAAGATGGATGGCCATCTTCAACTCCACAAATATTGTCACGCCCAAAAAGAGCAATTCTGAAGAGAGAAGCAGAAGACACGGCTATGTGTCATGTTTGACAGAGCGAACTCCACTGAGAAGTGTTTTCAAAGTGAAATCGGGGGCGATTTGCGGGGTGTAAGTTTTCACAATGGCTCTACAGATAGATGACCAAGAGCATCAACAGAACGGTTATTTCCTTTTCACTGCACCAAACCCTGCAGTCAATTGAGCGTGAATACGGTCTGTTTGGGACCTCTTGTAATGTCACTGTTGTTGCGTCAGTGGTGTTGCCATCCGCCGGCGGTGCCAGGGAACACGTACTGTAAACTGAACCCGTGTGCGTACAAATGCAAAGTGCCAACAAACGAAAACACGCTTGTAGACTAATTGGAAACATTTTTATTGTTCGCTCAACTTTTTGCATTGCTTATTACAATGTTTATGTTTGTCATGCTCTAAATCAGCGCAGAGTCGTTGTGTTCTCGCTCTGTGATATAATTAGTGATCAATCATTGTTGATGTTTCTCAATATGGGGTACACCCAGCGAGAGTTCCTGGGGATGTTGATGGGCGTTCTGGCAGTATTTTCAAACATGATATCCCAACGCTTACGTTGTCCAGATGTGCCTTTCGTCGCCGCCACGGCACCACGAGTAGCGCCGCTGTCAAAAGTATCCCGATGCCTACTAGTACTGTGGTCATACGATGCATTACTCCAAAGTGAGTGTAAGACAACAGTCTTACGCTAACCATAATATATTATAGGCTACTGCCTCGGTTTTTTTTATGGAGACCATTAAAATAGACAAAACACCACAAGTCATTTTGGGTCAGGGGGCAGTTAGGAGACTGGAAAATGTGTGTGAGCAAAGAGGAATATAGACTCATAAAGTGAGTTATGGTTATGCTTATGCAGCGATGTGGAGCAGGCATGATCAATCAAGGAAGTTTACAGACAGCAAAGGAAAAGGCTTATTAGGCTACGTACAGACATTATTGAACTACCTTCCACATCGCACTGTGCCAATCCTACCCTCCTTAAGTTGCTGATCAGAATGGAATACCTTTGGTGATGCTTGTGGATCCCCCCCCCCCCCATTGCATTTATGGGCCAAGATTTAACAAGTGCCTCGGAAAAGTATTGACTATTAAATTATAATAGTCTAGTTTCCTTTCCTGAAAAGTTTGACACTGGCCTGGACTGTCAGTCGGTATTATACAACCTTTAGTTTAATGAAGTAATGCGATTTAATCATGAATCACAGAAGAGGAGCAAAAAATAATAATCATAAACTGTATATCTGCAATTATGAGAGTAAAAGTAATGTAATCAAAAGGGAAACTCCTCAGAGACTCTGACATCTCTGGGAGAAACAGCCCTTTCTCTTTCAATAGAGACCACTCCCCAATGCACTAATGTGTGCCACACTTTAACACAGCAAAACAAAGAACCGCTTATGTGATTTCATCATATAAAGAAAGCATTGCATGACCAAATCAGGTTGATAGAAGATTTGAATGTTTGCGTAAGCCACTGGTATATACACTTCATCGGTCTACGTGCAAAATATCTGTCTTTTTAACGACAACTTCATAGACAATATTTAGCCATGGAGCTTTGTAAAAAGGAGTATTGTTTGGTTTCCAAGAGGTGAAGCCTGGACTGAAGTGACCCCTTTGTGTGAAGACTTGATGAGGCAGTCTGGAAGGGAAAGGCTTGGCTGGAGAGAGGAGAGGGGGCAGGGGTCACGACACTTCATTCATGAAAGAATTGGGTCATCCTATCTTTCTATTTGATGAAATGTGTGTGTGTGTGTGTGTGTGTGTGTGTATGTGTGCGCGCGTGCGTGCATGTTAGCGTCTGTGTATACATGCAGTGTGTACGTCTACGATTGCGTAAACGCACGCATTTCATCCGATCCTCATTACTGAGTCTACTGATATTATGTTGTTGTTCCTGATCAGCTGGCTTCACTCAGCTGTACAAGAGCAAGCTGTTTGTAGGTGCTGCTATACTGACTGCCTGGTTCCTATGGTAGCTCTGACAGATGAAGCAAGAGAGGAAAAAAAAAGAGGGGTGGGGGGGGACAGAAATCTCTCCCGGTCCCAGTTCATGTCTGGAAAACAGCCTGCTGGACTTGAGTGTCCATCTCAACTGCCTAAGTGGAAACACTCCCTGGAATTCTGGGAAGTGCTAGACTTAAAAACTCAGAGAGCCACTTCACACCATTAACTCCCATCTTTTTAACATTTAAGCTCCATCCCAGTAATGAGCCATGTGAAAAACACCATTTACAGTAACGATGTCTAGTGTATAGTATTGGATGGTAATGGTAGTAATATTTCTCACAGTGTCAAAGATCAAGTTCATACAATTGACACCAGTTACAGTAACCATGTGGTTTATATTGTCGGATGATAGTAACATTTTTTACAGCGTTAAAGAGGAAACCTGGCTATTGTCTTTGAAAATTTGCCTGATACTGTATATGGTAGAAAGTTCATACACTTAAATAGGGGAAGATGTATTGAGAGTTTTATGAATGACATGGAAATTAATATTGTTTAGGTTATCACAGGTCGCAGGGCTGGATGAGTTGTAGAGTGCTACAAACCTACAAGGCCCCACATAATGAGGGACTGGGTCTTGTTAAAGTGACGAGTTCCACATGCTATATATTGTGCAGCACATATCCGGCCATTTTTGTGCCCCACTTTCACTGAGCACGATTATAGGGCATATATACACACACACACACACGCATGCACGCGCGAGCACACACACACACACACACACACACACACACACACACACAAAACGGCTGGTGGGAATACCAGTGGGAGTTGTTTCAAAGAGACAACGGAGATAAGGTTACTGATAATCCACCCTCTAAAACCCGAGGGGATGTGAATGAAACTGCAGTCCTCTCTGACAGAACGTGTGACCCCGTTTAACAGAAATGCTGTAGGTAATTTTAGATAAGGGAGTTAATGCTGCAATAAATAGCCTACGGAATGCAAATGTAAGGTTGGGATGCATATCAACAGCCATATCTGATATCTGATATCTTCATCATCGCAAGGAGACTAGATGATTCACGGCTAATTTGCATATCTACAGTAGGAGCCAGACATCACATCATCAGTTAAACAGAAGATAAGACAATGACTAAAACAAAACTCTGAGGAATTTCCCTAAGGGGATAAATAAAGGCTGACTTAACTTAACTGACACATTTTCGCAGACTCAGGTGTTGCAAAATGTGACATTCATTGAACATGAACAGAAAATAGTATGTGCTCAAACAAGTATACAATCTGTATAGCATCATCCCTTTCTGTGTTTTGAGATGTAGGCATCATACGATTGCTATATACACTATGTCTGGAAATTATTAGTTTCGTTTGTACAGGTGTATATACTGTAGGTGTGGATATTTGTAGTAGTCGGAATACCGATGGCCAATAAGTTTTGGAGGGCATTTGGGGGTCAAAGTTTTGAGAGCTACAATTACATGGATAGACTTTATAAATGATTCATCTGGAATCACAAACTTGCTTTATTGTGTTTGGGTTGTATATGATCGGATGCTTATTGCTTACTACTGTCGATGAATCCTCATGAACTTCTATTCAGTGTTTTCTTAGCTGCTGGCTCTCGTAATAGTTGCCTCAAGAGACTACCTGTGATGCTCACTTTCACCTATTGTTTTCACAATGTCAGCATTAAGCCCTTTGTGATTGTAACTGTGATTCAGGGCTATACAAATAAACTTGACTTGACTTGCCTTGCAGGAGCTGGAGCTGATCTTCTGATGACTGACTGACTGACAGACACATACTGATCCCACAGCATTGCTGCTGTGGGAAAGACAAGATGAAATCTAAAATAAATAAGCACAACAGTGTCCATTTGACTAATGAACAGGAGCAAGAGGGAGGTAGAGAGAGAGCGAAACAGAGAAGCCGAGAGGATTTGAGTAGGAACAGATGCAATTTGCATCTCCTTTTCTGATTGACCTCTATGACTGCGGCCATCTTGAAATCTGCAACCTCACTGCTTCCATGAAGCAGATTGTGGACACATTCACATCAGCAGCATGTTTGACCCACCAGGAGGCCCAGGTGTGCAATCAAGTGCCCTGATCTTCACTTGGACTCAGCATTGGACAGTAGGCTACAGGCACAGCACAGAAAGGTCCTAGCTAGCTTACAATCACTGCCACATCTCCAGGGCTGTCAGCTATGTGGAGCCGGCTTGTTACAGAGAGACAACTTCTGCCTGGGGCAAATGAGCGTGGAGTGAGATGTCCTTTGAGAAACCTGCGAATGCCACCTTCAAAGGAAACATGCAGTGCCCCAGTTTCTGTGGCCACAGGGAGCTGTCTGACTGGACTAAGTTGCTGTTGTTACCATCAAATTCCTAGTAAAAGATGACATGTGTTAGGAGTTAAGGTCGACCTAGAAGGCCTGTGTCTTACCCTTTCCTTATGTTACTGTTACTGTATTAAGCTGCATAGTCTACCTGTTTTATCCATGCCTGTGTTGGCTGCCCTGTGTCTATTGTAAACTCAATCACACCCGCTGTAATCAGGCTCCCACTGACCCAGACTTACCCTACCTGGAGGATACTGGTGTCTTTCAGCTGGCAGTCATACCTGCATGCGGTCCCTCCCTTCAGAGGCAGAAAACTGAGGTCCCACGTCCCTAATGATGAAGTGAGGACAGAACAAAGGCTTACAGTATGCATGACGTCAAGCATTCATAATCGACATTACTCAGGCTTGGTAATCCTCTCTGTCTGGAGAGGAGACACTTTAGGTTTGAGGCTGAAGCCACAGCAAGAGAAGACTTGCCCTTTTAGGCATCAATAAACCAGAAGCCACAGGCTTTTAAATAAACAACCAAGGGGGGGGGGGACGGACACACGGGGTCAAGGAGAGGTCGAGCACTGAGAGACTCTCATGGTTGGCCTGCAGAATAATTAGATTCATTCATATATATTTTGAATGATGTCCTACCCTCCTACCCTGTTTCTCTGTCATTAACTCTCTCTCTCTCAATTCAAATGGGTTTATTGGCATGAGAAACATATGTATACATTGCCAAAGCAAGTGTAAAATGAAAACAAAAACAAAAATGTGCCTACAGTTAAAGATATAGGAGAATAAAGAAGTGTATAATATTGCATTCAAATATAATATACATAAGGGTGGCTAAGGTTAGCTTACAATTAAATATATACTAAGAAAGTGTGTGTAAACAGTTATGTAACATTGCAATCAGATAATATACATAAGCGTATAGTTAGCGTAGTCTCTCTCTCTCCTACCCCTGTTCGCCCTCGATCATCCCCGCAGGCAACAGCGTGGGTGCAGTGAACTCAGATAGGCCCCACTGACACCCTGAAAGGCCAAGGTCTGTTTGGACCTCTGCTCCCCTCAGCAGGAGATGCTGGAGAGTTTATTAGCCTGATTGCCTTTGAAGCCCTCAGACGAGTGCAGGAGACTATCCTGCGTGATCAAAGGACACAGACAATGAAATCAGAATAATGGACTTTACTTTCCCGGAAGAGAAAGTAAAGTGAGAGTTATTGCTAAAATGATTGTATCTTGTGGTGTAGGGCTAGGAACACTGTACACATTTCTTCTGAATCATCTACTAAGGGGGGGGGGGGGGGGGGGGGGGGGTGTAGGGTGAAATCCATAAATGTAATGAAAGATTCAGGCACACTTGATTTTGCCTCAATAAAAATGTCCTCATCATTCAGCTGAGAATAATTTTCCACAATCAGCGGTGACATTTAAAAAAATAATAATCTGGAAATGGGAAGGAATGAGCTAAGTATTGTACCGTTGAGTTAGGTCACTATGACTCCCAGCTACCTGCATCAATCATATCCAATTCTCTGCAGAGAGGGAACCACTCTCATTTATTAGAGCACAACACAGCTGACTTTAACCATAGCTATTCATGTAAATTAATGGTGCATTAAATACAACACTGTATTAATGAGGTCCTTTGGATTACGAGTCTAAATTTCGTTCCACCTCGTGGTGTCGCATATCCCGAGCTGCTCTTCTAACCCATATAAAGAGGGGTTATGGAGAGAGGCCTTGTGGTGTCAGGTTACAGTTAATGGGCCTAAGAAGATAGAACAAAATGTGTATGGAAATCAAAATCATATTTGAATTAGTTTTGGCCCTGGTGTTCAGTGTCTTAAAATGTTAGTTGTGCAATTAAAATTGATTGATATAGCAAAAAAGATGGTGGAAATGAATATCTTTATCTCATTCTTGACATCATTTATATGTATTGTAGTTTAAAATGTAAGGCTTTGACAGGCAGAGCTTCCCATGATGCCACTGTAACAAGGGGTGAAAGTGGGGCTGTAGATACAGCCTTAACTGTCCGTGAAGATAGATTGCTTTGCCCTACACTCCATTTAGTACGGCCAATTTTGGCTTTTTTTGTTGCCAATATAGCTGGGAGCCAAGAGAGAAATAGAGAGAAACTGTGAAGGTGAAGCTAATGATGCTCAACAGATGACTTGTAAAACACAATTCTGACAGGCTGAACAGGAAAAGGTCTATTTTCTCATGTCCTTAACCACTTGGCATCAGCTTGGGTAAATTTGGATTGGCCAAGTCAAATACATTGAATCAGGAGAGACGAGAAGAGGTCACTTTACAAACAACGAGAATGATCCAAATGTTGTTCTAGGCATCCGGCTCTCACGTCTCTGCCAGATATTCTTCGTTGTCATTGTCCAGTAACTGTGCCCAAGGCTTCAGGGAGATTAAGACGAATCATATATTAAAAGTAAATAAAAAATAAAGTTTTAAAATGTAGAATACTTCTCCCTTCAGTCAGGCCCGCGGCCAAGACTTCAGATTATTTTGACAAAGTACCGTAATTTAATGTTTTATCATGGCATTAAGGATTCATAAATGTGTTAATTTCATGTGAATAACCTGAAGGATCATGATCTCTGCCGCACGTAATGGCACTGCTATCATCAGCGGGACAAAACCCAAGACGTGACCTCAGGTCTCCCCTATCAGTCCCCTTTCATCATCACCCAGGACATTAGCGTGGTCGGGTCCCTCCGGTCCAGCAGTATCTGTCCTCCTCGAGATAGAAGCAGATGACTGAGAGCCTCCTGCTCCTCTGTGTCTCCTCTGTCTGCGTCACTGCCTGATAATCACTGCATTACCGGCAGCCTGCGCTTGATCCTCTATCTCCACCGGGGGCGCGCCAAAACGGATGCACACACTAATACGGGATCCATGTTTCCTAACAAGGGCTGATGTGGGGGTGTTGGGATCTGAGCGGTCATCGTTGAGTAGAGTTATCAGAGGCAGGTGAACTATGTCGACAGGTCGTCTGCTTCATGTGAATGTTGCGTGCCAAGCGGGAGAGATTTGGGATTGTTACCATTTTGCAAATTAAGTGTCAATGATTTCTCCAGACAAAGCCATGATGCGATGGTAACATTTCCCTTGAATCAGTGTGTGTCAGCATTTGTTAAGATGTACTAAAATGGGAAAGACAGAATTGTGGCTCTCGACTTATGGCATGGGGCCTTAAGTTTAAATCAGATATACGAGTGTATGCTTGATTGAAAACTTGCTTTAAAAGCTCTCACGTACAGATGAACTAACTGAAGCTTGATAACGTAATACTTGGAATGATGTTGCCATATAATGTGGAATCGGGCCATTACTCCGCCCAAGGATACGTAGACTTCCCAGCCGTAAAAGTTAAAAATATATCTGAATAGGAAATGATGTATGCGTTAACATATTTTTTTCCAGTTTACTAAACTTCCGCCCAGTACTTCAAAGCACAATTGTCAAATTCCATTTTTGACTGTATTCTAACTGTGCTGCTTCTGGTACAGAAAGCTGTCTGGGACTGGACAGCAGACAGCAGCACTATTGTCTTGGAAGGGGCAGATAGCTGCGATGTCACGTTGTGTGACACGGTCAGCTGACAGTTCCTTTACAGTAAAACTCTGTGAAGAGGAGTGTTGACTGCGAGGTTACTGACAAGGTCATCACAAACTTGTCACTGTCCATCTCTCTCCGGAAAGAATCCTAAGGACTTGAGATATGACCTGCCTGGTGCAGCAGCTGTCAAAGAGGTTTCCCCCTCAGTGTTGTGTCATTTTACTATGACATCCTGTGATTCACTTTAATATGATCAATCAATATTTTTGTATTTTGAAGATCTTTCACTCTCTCCACTTCCAGCGTACAAGTGTTTTGAAGTCGTTGCATATCCCATACTTGTGTGGAAAAAAGTATTGAAAACCATTATTAATGACACTTTATCTTACAGTATGGTATTATTATAACACTGACTAAACCAGGTGACAACAGGGGCAAACTAGTAATCAAAAGCGTAAAGTTTAAATGACAAAATCAACCTTCTCAAACTGGATTTCCAAAAAAATGTTCTTTAATAAATAGTGCCAAGCTCTTTGAGGCCAGTATGTAAGACAATTAGACACCTGAAGGGTTGATACCATTTTTGTTTACTGTGTACTACGACAATCATTGTGAAATATAACAGGGCACGGGTTACGGAGAGACTGCTAAGATCATTTGCAATCACACCTCATTACAATTCAGTTTACAAACATGAGCTTCCTCGTCAATCAGATGACATTTGATTCTGAAGGTCCTTTCTCTGGGGAATTCCCAACAGATAAATACAAATGTGACAAACTGCAACGGGATAACAACCGGTTTAATTGAGAAAGTCCGTTTTTTTTAGCAACTGTTTGAAATGTTTTGGGCAAACTTCAGAGCACTTGATCCATCAAGTGACCACACAACATGAAGTTTTTCCTTACAGATTTAAACTACATGGCAGATAGCAGAGGAAGTATTGGCCCCACACACACATCTGTAGTAAACATTCCACACACACCCTACACACACACCCCACACACACACACACACACACACACACACACACACACACACACATGCACGCACGCACGCACGCACATTGAAGTCCCTGGAGGAAATCTAGACACACTCGAGTCTGGGGCTCTCTGCTCAGCTCACCCCTCCTCCCATGCAGACACATCTTCTCTCTCCATGGCTCTGGTGACTGGCGATGGCTCTCCTCTTTGTACATTATCCAAGTCTCCGCTGGAGCTTCTGTTGTGCTTCTCGGATCATATTGTCCGTGCCTTGTTGTCTGTTCATCATCATCCAATCGTTCCCTTTGCGTGGGTCTCTGGACTGCTACTGTACGAAGAGTATACTGAAAGCCATGATGATACAGCAGCAGGCCACCCAGGGGCTCTTCCTCTCACCTGAGGTAGACAGAGACATCAAGTGAAATTCAAGACTACATCTGTCAAAACAGCCTTGGTGACATTTGATCGAAAATCCAAATACATAAATAAATAAATAAATAAATAAATAAATAAGCATGGCTCACCTATTCTGGCACATTTCCAGAAGATCCCTAGAAGCCTAAAAGACAAAAAAAACAACAAAATGACAAACACAAACAGGCTTTTGACATGTTGGCTACTCCTGCTTTTCACCTTTGTCTACATGTATCCCAGTGTGTAAAAGTAAACTGTTCAAAGGCAGAAATCACTGTCCTGATAGGAGGCCCAGCAGAGTGATGTTGGGCTATTCTATGTTAAAAGTCGGGTGCTGTGTTGAGCTGCCCAAGGGGAAGGTAGGTGAGTGCTGCACCTCTGTTACCACAGACTGTGATCCACTGCCTATATGACCCAGGCAGCCATGACACATCCATCTCCATGTAATGGCTGTGGAATCTGACAGCTGAAGGCATTCCAGGGCACTTTTCTTGTGTGTCTGTCTGTGTGTCTGTGTGTGTGTGTGTGTGTGTGTATGTGTGTGTGTGTGTATGTGTGCCTGCGTGTGAATGTAACTGCTTCATAATTCTATACATGAAAGCCACGTCAACTTTCCAACTGACCAGAGGGTGTCAGCATTCCATTCCAAACTTTTTGTGTCCAGACAGGATAAGCTTGGCCTAAATACTAAATTTTCCCTCATTATTTAGTCTAGGCTTATTAGCTCAACTTTATTATGTACATAAAAACATTTAAGTACAAAAGATACAAGCTTTGAATCTGTTTGCCAATTAAACAGATACCAACACCAGAATTATTTATATGTGGCACCAAAACAACAACAATATTAGTCCATGTCTTAGTCAACAAGTCAATCAACAGGGAAAAATATGAAATCATCCTATCTGCCACTCACAGTCTTTGTGTGTTTGTCTGAGGACATCCCTCCCTCCTCACTCCAAAGGGGTGCGTGCGTGTGTGTGTGTGTGTGTGTGTGTTTTCTTGGGTTGCCTCAGACTTATTAGAGGTGAATCATGGGGCTTGTACATCCAAGAAAAATAATGACCCAATAATGATGAAAACATAAGCCTGACGCTACTTTACTAGCCTCAATGAAGAGTTCTTTATTAGTTGAAAGAATAAGCCAAGATGCTATAATGCCACTGAATTTCAGCATCCACACATATAACAAACCCAGCATCTCTATTACAGTTCAGTTTGTATTGGTCAATTCTGCCTTTAACTGGCAAAGTCAGAAAAGGAGACAGAATTCATGGCACTATTATGAAATACAGCTCATTTGTGTGTAACCTAACCATAATGGAGGCTGTACTAATATATGTTTTGAATCATAACCTTCAAGTCTGTAGGTATCAGGTACACTTAATTATGTTCACAAACATGGATTATAATGTCCAGGCCCATACGATTTAAGATGTGACTTTATTGCACCTGAAGATAAAACTCAATAAACCTCATTCAACTTCAGCTGGGACTCTTTTTCAAAGACATCTCTTCATTTTAGTTGCTTCTATCTTAGTCAGGCTATTGTATGGGAGAGATGTGACACACCAGACACTGCACTGCAAAAGCATCATCATTTAATATTGCCATGCTCATTTGCCAAGCATTATCATAGTAGGGTTGGCACGATGGACGATGGCATCGACCATCGTGATGGGCCGACCCCCCATCGACCTCTGAGCCTTCTACATCGGATCATCGTAATTAATTATCTGTTCGAATTAAAATTGTGCCGTCTTAATAATAAAAAAGGCCAAGTCCACTTACCGTAACACGCGCCGGCGGCATTAAACAAGCGCACCCAGTCCAGAGAAGCCCCCCGCTCCTCTCTACTGCTTATCTGAACTGGGTGCGCTGTTGCCGGGGTGTCCCCTGCGCGTGAGAAGTCGGCTGTGTTGTTGTGAAAACTTTTTAAGACAAAGAAGAAACTGCACGTTCTTTCCTGTTTTCAACCCAAAGTGAGTACAAGTCTTCAACTGTGAATTTACCTCGCCTGTTTCCAAAGTGAAAGTTGGAGTCGCTACTCGCTCCAGATACAGCAGCTGTGTTTCTCGAGCCATTTCTCCTCAACTCTCTCTCATTACATTAGGTTCAAAAGCCCACGCGAATCTAACGTTATATCAGCCAGTAATTCAGCCAGTTTTCTGCCAGCTAGTTTAAATTCAACACACACACACACACGTTGTTGGTGAGGATCTGTAACGTTAATGTTATTTGTTTTGCGCCGTTCAAATTGCTGGTAGTGACAGCCACTGCCCACTTCAGTCGCCTGGCTCTGAGCAGAGGCTAATAGCCTATCCAAGCCCGCTGGTATCATGTCCTGTTGTTAACGTGAACGCATGGCAGCGGCTAGCCAAATAGAATTACAGCAACGCAGCGACTTAATAAATAATTAATTATTCCCCCCACCCCCTCCCCATTGACGATGCCATCGCCCAACACGATGTTTCACTGTGAAACAATCACGATGGGTATTTATATGATATCGCACAACCCTATATCATACATTACCTTATGGAATATTTAGGATTTATTTAAATTACCGCCAAATGTATACTTTTAACAGCTTATTAAAGTGATTAAAACAAAAAACAAAAAATGTGCTGATTGGTGGATCAGCTGTACAATGAATTTAAGGGTGGGTGAGTTAAGTAACACTGAACTGCCAGATTTGGTTATGCAGTTTGATGTGACATTGTCTACCATACAAAGAGAGGAAGAAACACAATGGCATTGGGGAGATTTGTATGGTGGCCTGGCCATATTGTAACATATCTTATGTAATTTATACACTGTATATGATTGAACATAACATACCCAGTCTTGTTCTTGTCTAGCAGGCTGGGAGCCATAGCTCTGATGTAGGCACAGGTACAGATCAGCAGGAGAATCACCGTTAGCAGTGACTGGAAGTTGAAAATGGCCGACTGCAAGACGAGTGAAAGACAAGAGAGTGATACATTTAACATTTAGTACAGAATAGAGTATATTTTTATATTCAAAAATGTTTAGGAAGGAGCGCTTCATGGAATCAAAAAATTGTTTGTTTGAGGTGCTCTTTGGAAAGGGATACCTATAGGCTGAAGAAATACAAGAAACTCCAAGGCACTCTCATTTTAAAAGGTTAAAATGCCTTTATTTGCGTGGCAATGTCATAATAGACTTTAAGAAAATCTGTTTTTAAAGTCTATTATGAATGATATTGCCATCCATGCAAATAAAGGCATTTTAACCTTTTAAAATGAGAGTGCCTTGGAGTTTTTTGTATATTTTTATATTGTTTAGAGACAAACTCAGAGTCAAACTCATTTTGATTCACGGGCCACATCACATGCAACCCAATTTTGTCTCAAGTGGGCCAGACAAATAAAAGCAATGCATAATAACATAAATATTATAACAACACCTCCAAATGTTCCCATTTCTTTTAGTGTAAACAAGAATTACAGATACATTTTAAGAACACATTTTCACATAGGGTTATCTCAGCTATAGACCTATCAAACAAATTGTCAAATATACTGTCTGTAACTGTGCATTACACTTGACGCCAACTGTGCAATTCTCTATAGGGTACTGAAAATAGTTTACATCTAGTGATGAATACAGAAAACATGAATAATAGGCTACTTAATATTTAACTTGCTCCTAAAACCTGGTAGCTCTTAGCCTTCACAAATGCATCACTTTGGTTTGAAGGACTTCTCATTGCAATTTTTACACTTTGCAAAATCATCCTGTGGGCCGGATTGGACCCTCTGGTGGGTTTGGTTCTGGCCTTGGGCTGTATGTTTGACAACCCTTGTTTAGAATCTAAACAGTATAATCATCCCAGTGCAAGTAGTAAGAATCATTAAAACAAAAGGAATTGGACTCAGTGCGTTATTTGAGCTGAGCAGGGTCTTCAGAGAATAATAACTATCACAACACAATGTCACTTATGAACGTTATATTCAAGTCATTCCAAGCTTGCAATTAACCCTGTATGTAACCACATGTAGCCTAAAGTTACTCGCATAAATACAACACACACAAATGCATGCTTGCTACAAACTGTGGTTTAGCTAACCTACGTGGCACAGCAACACAGGGGGAACCCGATGTTTCTTCCTCGCGTAAGTAGCACCGATTTATTAAACGTAACGCGATCGCCTTCGTTATCAAGCGAAATAACACGGGAACTTGAAAGTGTTTAACGTTATGATTATCGAAAGTTGCAATTGATGTAATTTGATTAATTGGCTAAAGTTAGCGGTTAGCTAACGTTAGGTTAGCATTAGCTGCCGTGCTACTTCCCACCAATGTAACGTTACACATTAGCTATTGTTGAGCTAGTGTCATGCCGACACATTTGCCATTTAGACGTAAAAATGATGCCGCTCTAACGCTAAATAACCGATGTACAAGAGTTTGACAGATCAATCTGTAAAAACAACCTTACCATTTTTGTTGTTGCTCAAAGCCACATCACACTTCCTCCTCCTCCCTGGAACTTACGTAACGTAACGTAACGTTGCGTAGGCACGTAGGCACGCACGCACGCACGCACGCACGCACGCACGTCTCTGCACTTCCTGGCAGAGGTTGAAACAGACATTCGAGCTGTCAGACTCAGCGGATAAGAAGACAGCCAGAGCCCAGCACAAAGGTTTCAGTTTCATAAACAAAACACATCGAGTGGACAACGCAGTAGTTAGCGTCTATGTAAGTTATTACCCGCAATTCTGCAGAATAGGGGTTGTCAAGGTTTGACCAAAGATGCTGAAATGTAGCTAATTTAGCCAAAGAGACACAATACAAAACATGTCACCTTCAGCATTGAATAAATGTTACTGTGTGGAGTGTGTGCAATGTAGATAGTTAGACGAGTTTAGGCATAAACCTCGCCAACTGTGTTGTAGTAACCTATATGGAACCTTGAAGTTGGTACATGGTCGTTACAGTAGCCTATTAATATTCTTTACATAACAGGTTAACTACATGTAGTGATAGTTTACTAAACATCTGTAAAAAGGCCATGTGGGAGGTAAGGAAAGTGAGCATCTGTCTAGTTAGTATAATTTAAAGTGTATTGACAATGATGGAGCCTTTTCTTTCCTGCTGACGTTGGACTTAAATGTTTGTGGTCCACTTTTCTCACAGAGTTTTCACAATGGGGTCCCCTCCCTTCACCCATGTAACGGCAGCATCTTGATTGCATTTAAACCATGTTTCATAAATCCCTCGACCCCTCCATCCCAGACACTAGAGTGCAATTAATGTAGGAAGACTTTGGGATTGTAAACCACACATAAATTATCTTTTGCATATTTTGCAGCAAGAGGGCTGCGGATGGAACCTTGTGTGAAAGAAGAGGCTTTGTGTCTTTGGAATGGAGACTGGTTTATTGAGAAGCAGAGATGAGTGTGTCAACTTTCAAGAGACTTGTCTTCACCATGATGTAGGCTAATTAGTTTTATATTGCACTGACCAATTTAGGCTCAGTAAGTAACTGACCGACTATTTTAGTTGATCATATCTGAGATCAGGGTTTGATAATGCTGGCTTTCTCTGTATGGGAGAGAACATCAGGTCAAACCCCACACCAAAATCAGTTTAATGTTGCGTTGCTTATGAACAAACATGCATATCTTTTAAAACATGGCTTAAACAGTTGTTAAGTTCCACTGGTAAATTCAACATATCATCCACCAAACAGCATTTATTACAAAAACAAAATAACATTTTCATGCCAGGTCGGAGCAAGTTTTGATTGGAGGGAAAGTCCTATAACTATTGGAAGTGACTCTGCTCACCAGCTTTCTCTGATGTTTCCAGCCTTGGACAAATCAGGAGTTCTGCAAACTGCAGAGCATGCTGGGAATGCAAGTTAGGCTAATTACGGTACACTTGTGTTTGGCTAATGGGTGTGTTTGGCTAATGGCTATATTGTGCTAGGCCTGTGTATTATTAGGGAACCAGTAATCTGTGAGAAGCAGCACCTTGAATTTGTGACTGAGCTCATGTATCGATTCAGCCAGCTTCTCACAACTATAACTCATCCTATGTGGATATTAGAGACACTTAAAAATGACCTGTTACTGCTCAGTTGTATCCAGGGTGAGTGTGAGGTTGTAGGTAAACAGCTCAGGTCAAGAGGTCAAGCAAGCCTCACACGTTAGCAACATATGTTTTGCTTTTGACAAAATAATTTCCCTCTTGTCAAAATGAATGTTGTCTTTAATGTTTGAAAAGTGTGATATTCGTGTAGTCGTGTGTCCAGCACATCACGGCTCAAGCACTTCTGGGTTCCTTTTGACTATTAACCTGAACAAAATGACAAAAAAAAGTGTTTGGGGAGCTTTTCAGTTTGAAACGGATTGGGATTCTTTTGGTTTCCATTAGGAAAGTTGCAGCAGGCATATATGCATTGCAATGCATCTTTTAGTATGCACGACACGTGGAATCCATCAAAAAGCTTTGACCATATATTGAGGAAAACCAATGACAGTGATGTTTGATAAATGCTTGTGACTTGTCCCACGTTGCATCTCTCATTCCGATCTCAAATGCTTTAGCTCCCCTAAGGCGACAAGACATCTTTTCAGCTATATGGAGTTTAGGAAAGCTAGCATCAGCTGGTGATGAAAGGTAGTGCGGCTAGCGCCTTACATCTTGCGTTGTCATGACTGGAGCTTGACCCTGACCCAATAGCACTACATCACAAGCCAACCATCAAGAGTATCGCCACTCCACTGCTCTTTGGTTAAATTATATTTGTCTCCTCAAACCTTGTCTTTCTCTTGTGACATACATCAACGTTAGCTGACACTTTGTACAATTTCTGTCTGTGAAAATTTGATCATGCATGTTGTCAACCAATTTTAAACACTCTAGATACCTTCACTTTCAGATGTGACCAGCATTGTTGTAGTGCAGTGTGAGTCATTCTAACAGCTATTTGCCAAATATGAACTGTGTCTGCTTTTGAAATGGCTTGGATAAGCTAAATGTACAATGCCTGCAAAGATGAATGAACAAGCCTATGGCACGGCCTGCTGCTGTTCAGACAGACACTGGAATGTTTCCTTATTGGTTATGAAGAGTGGACTAGCCAAAGAGAGCTACTAATTCAACTTGAAACAATAATCAATATATTGGGAGAAAGCCAGAGGGGAAAGTGCAGTGAAAGGCAACCCATTACAGAGAGTTAAGTGCCATGTCTCTTCTCCTCAGTCTGTATGAAGTCTTCATTGAAGTCAAATGAGAGATAATTAGAGGCTATCTTCTCTTCTACACCAGTGAACATATATACTCTATATGTTAGGGTTAGGTTCTATATTATAGAGCATGTCTAGCTGTTTTCATGTGCCACCAAACTGAAGAGATATCAGTAGAGCACAACATTGATAGAGAACAGATAGTGCAATAAGAAACGAGAATAAAAGTTTAAGTTCTGTGTGAAGGGTGGAGGTGGAGCTTTGCATGTTGGTTTATGGACCCAGGGCTTGTGTAGCCTGGTATCCAGCTTCCAGCCCCATATGAAGGGCAGTTGTCACTCTTCATAACGAAGGATTCATTGGGGCTGGTTAGCAGGCTAGCGATTGTGTCTGTAAATCGGGGGAATCGGACAGAAGCGAACAGGAAGATTCCAGAATTGGCTTTGAAGGTCCTGCGTGCTGCTCCATTCCTGACAGACAGAGTGCTGTTTATTTAATTGGAGTGTCCTTCTGTCATTACCACAGGGTCATCGTCCCAGCAGAGCAGATGTTACAGTAACTAATGAGTAGCCGGGCTCACTTTATGAGGTTAAAGTTCAACTCTTCAGATCCCTCTTCTGCCTCGGCCCCTATAGCTCCAGCCACACCCTTCACCCGTTCTGGAGCGCAAAGGGTCAACTTTAATCTACTGCAACTATGGCTGTGTGTCTGTGTGTCTGTCTGTGTGTGTCTGTCTGTGTGTGTGTGTGTGTGTGTGTGTGTGTGTGTGTGTGTGTGTGTGTGTGTGTGTGTGTGTGTGTGTGTGTGTGTGTGTGTGTATATCTGTGTCTGTGTCTGTGTGTGTGTGTCTGTGTGTCTGTGTGTGTGTGTTGACCACCTGCTCTGTCCGCCTATTTGGAGGGAGGACAAGAAGAGAAAAAACGTGTGGCACACTCTCCGAAGGGGCTCATTTTCATTTTTTCCAACATGTCCAAATTGGCCAACTGCCAATTTAGCTGTCCTTTTCCCTCCGTCCCGACGCACACTTTGCCCTGTATTTAAGCAGGGAAGATGTCCAACTCACATCTCACTTCACGTAGAAACCCTACTCACGTGTTCTGCCCTGGACTTCAGCAAGTAAAAGTTTCTCGAGCTCTTTGAGAGGAACTTTCTTAATTACCCAGTCAACCGAAGTGGCATTTTAGGCACAGCTTCAGGGATCATCTTGTAATCTCTAGATGGACATCTAATTCAGTGGATCTTCTCAAACGTTTTCACGTCAAGGACCCCCTAATCTGACACAAATTAGACCACAGACCCCCATTTGATAATATTTGGTCCCAGGGTCCCCCATCTGATAAGACTTTAGCTTTTGTGATGACCCTCCCTCTCTCCTGGCCTTGGTCTTGCAGGAGCCTGGTGTTGGGGTCCTCCTTAGGCTGATTGGGTGCACCTGGGCCTGGTGCAATCATAGGCCTTTTTTCCACAGTAGCCATTTTGTGTCTAAAAGGCAGGGTAAACACAGGTGCAACCAAAACATTAATGCGGGCCCCAGCACTGGAACACCTAAATGGATTGGAAGTTGGAAACCCTCATTAATGTTTACGCTGCCTTTTAGATCCAAAATGGCTGCTGTGAAAAAGGTCAATAGAGAGGTCCAGTAACGAGTCCGGAAATCATCGATGCTAACAGCCCTGGTTCTTCACAGTTTTCACCTATGGGAGTTTTGAATGGGTTTTTGGCGCGATGCTTCTAATAAGCTCTGTGGGCAACGCTGGCTTAATCAAACGCGAACCAGATGGTAGTAACATCATCTTCACACATGAAGACCACTTTTATGAGTTTTGAAGCTTTTATGTGCCGTTAAAAGGGTGGCTAGCTAGCAAACGGCTAAATGGGACTACACTGTTGAGTCGATGGGGATATATACGTCAATAACGTCATCACTCAAAGGACGAACACGGAAATTCTCTTTCCCTCACCTGGTTCAGCCCCGTTCAGCCCGGGGTAATCAGTGCACACATCAACAAAAGTCCAGGTTGAGTGCTGACGTGACGTGGAAGCCTATGCGACAGTGTGTAGTTCTGGATTAGCTTAGCACAAGCTTTTTACTTCTAGGGCTCGCATTTACGCTTCAAAACTCATGAAAGTGGTCCTCATGTGTGAAGATTATCCCGCTGAACCTTGGTTCGCGTTTGATTAAACTTGCGTTGCCCACAGACCTTATTTGAAGCATCGCGCCAAAAACCCATTTAAAAATCCCATAGACAGAAACAGTGAAGAACCAGGAAGTTCGGGGCTTCCGCATTCAGCCTACAAAAATACGTCATCCCTGGAGCTCTCTATTGGGCTCAAGAACAGCTTTAGACCATGCAGTCTCTCCCCTTCCTCACCGATGCACCTTTTGTTCTGTTCGTTTGTTTAATGTAGTTTGTGTTGTCTAGTTATTTTCCCTTAGTTTTAGTTAATTTGGTAGATTGTTGTTTTTACTTTTACTTTGGTGTATGACTCCCCTCATTTGTTACTTCCTTGAGCCAGGTTGTAACATCTGAGGGGAGCCATACACCAAAGTAAAAGTAAAAAGAATCATTTATTAACTCAAACTAAGGGGAACATAACTAGACACCACAAACTACAAATGAACAGAACAAAAGGTGCATCTATGAGGAGGGAGAGAGACTGAATGGTCTGATGGTCTTCTTAACCCCAACGAGTGCACCGAGCCCAAGTGCACCCAATCAGCAACAACCCCAACACCAGGCTCCTGCAAGAGGGTTGTCACACTTGTAGAAGTTTTATTAAAGAAAGTGTATGAAACCCATCACCATAATAGTCTGTCATTGTGTTACTTATGGTTGGAATTCTAGTGAAAATAATTGATTCCCATTTTTGCTGGGGTCCCCAGCAAAAATGGGTTACCCCCTCAAGGACCCCTGGGGGTCCCCGGACCCCACTTTGAGAACCACTGATCTAATTGACCTGTTAACTGTAAATCCTTTGTTGGCAATGGACTGAACTTTAACTGCAATGAGTCAGATCCCTGAGGGCATGGTGACATTAGCATCTAGTATCCACAGTACGCATGGTAATGGATTGGATTGCCCAATACGCTCTGTCATCAGTGTAGTATTGGCAAATAATGGTTGATCTCAATCTTGTACACGGTTAAATTGGCCTTTCTAATTGTAAGAACATCTTTCCTATATATCTTTTGCTATACGTACATGATCAGAGATGACAGATTGATTTTATTGTTGTATTTTTCGATTTCTACTACTTTTTCTACTCAGAGAGCAATTACCTTGCTGGTGGTCAAGGAGCCTGTGGGTCTACTGAGTCATAGAGACCCCCATTCAAGACACCCCCACCCCATGAGGACTTTTATTACCAAATCTAAGCAATAAAACAATGGGGCACATTGATGCAACTGCTAAGATCAACATTTTCTTTCAACGCCAAAAGTCAAGATGTTTGGCTATTGGAGGGCCTTCTTTTGGAAAAAACAGACCCTACTACCAAATACTGACATTTGGCCCACAAAATATCTTGAGCACATAATCTGGGAAATGAGCGAAGTTTTACAAAAGGTCATTTTAGCACAGCCAAGATCTTGTCACTGTGTGCATGAGGTAAAGCACGTACGCACGCATGCACTCACTCACTCACGCACGCACGCACGCACGCACACACACACACACACACACACACACACACACACACACACATACATATACATACAACAATATTGCCACCTCTGAGTCTTTAAGTGTCTGTCTTTGCTTCTCTGCACATCTTAGGAGAGAGACATGAGTGGTTCCATCCGCCAGATCGCTCTGACCTCTGACCCAGGTACACCCTACTTCCTGCGAGTGGATTGGGCCAGAGACCTGGGTGCTGGGTTCACACTAGCTCTCAGCGATGGCAGCTCAGCCTGGATAGGAGAAGGTAGGGGCCACAGATATGCACACAAACACTAACAGACACAGGCACAGTTCTGTCATTATGAGCGTATTCACCTTATCATTTTGCCCATATCAGGAGGCTTCTGCATACGTCATTTTGTAATCGTCCTTCCGTTTTAGACCCGGAAGTAGATTACTCCCATACCTTTATCATTTTTAGACTTGCCAAAAAGCTGTTTTCAAGCAAAAAAACAACAACAGTTATAAAGTTTTAATATTCTTTCGGATGAGAACGTAACATCCAAATATGTGACCAGTTTATCAGAATAACGCCTATTTGGAAATTTTTTACGAGCAGTGACGAGCGCTGGCTGTGACCGGTCGGACTAGCTAGTATCTGTCAACCCAGCTGGCAGTGAGAACACTGTCGACGTGCTTAATTGACATAGCCGACATAGCCATCGGCTCCTCGCAGCAGTAACGCTATGAGCATGTAACTGAAGTTGGCCACACTCGCTGCAGTGTAGCTGCTGAATGTTGCCAAACTTCATTCATAGTTTCCGGTTTATCGATGTTTTCTACAATGCAACCGGCCGGCCGGCACGCTGAACCTGAAGAAGAAATACAATTCCGACATGGAAGAGAAAAAGTGGGCGTGGCAACCATTGGTGGCAACATTTAAGCAATATCACATGAGAGGGAGTGCGGTTGTTGGCTAATATTGGCACTGCTGTGATTCGGTCGCAGGCATGAGGCCGCAGGCCGAGTGCCGAAGATAATCACAGCAGTAAGTAAGGGATAATGTATATTGAGGCGGTGATTACGGGGGAAATAATGACCGACAGGTGAATGATTGAGCCCGACGTGCAGTAATCACCGCCTCAATATACATTATCCCGCTTAGAACACGGCCTACAACTACGGTAAATCATTCAATAATCTGACAAAAATAATTATTCAAATAGATTTTTTAATAGCGCTTTCAACGACAAAGCGGTTTCATTCGTAATTGGCACACAAGACACCACAGCTGCAACTGGTTGGCCTAATTAGTAGTGTTTGCTGACAAAAAGCTCTTATCAACTGATTAATCCAGGTGTGGCAGAGCAGCGGTCGGTTGTCGAGAAATAATGACCGGTGAATCTTGTTGATTGACCAATCAGAATCGAGTATTCAAGAGAGCCGTGTTCTAAAAGGTGAATATAGTCCCAATCACAAAAGGACATTTTAAACATTTATTATAAATCTGTAAGCATTTTGAAGGCCGTTTGTCACAATTATACCCACAATTGTAGGCTTATGTGTGCTACAGAGCCTCACATCATTCACTGCTGACCAGCCTCATCAGGCTGTCCATACTGTGCAGGCACCTGGACGAAGCCCATCTCATTATACTGTAACGATCGGTCCTTTACCCAGAGGGACAGCGATGACCTTGTCTCATCCTCCTCCTTCACTCCTGTACTGCAGCTTACAGGTGTACAAAGTGGATTAAGCCTTACAAGGCTTGTCTTTGTATGTGCAACTCAGTGTTGTGTGTGTGTGTGTGTGTGTGTGTGTGTGTGTGTGTGTGTGTGTGTGTGTGAGCGCGTGCTTGTGTGCGTGCATGTGTGCATGTGTGTGTGTGTGTGTGTGGTTGCATATGCACATACATGAGTATGCTTGCCCTGGAAGGACACCTGGAACATAACTGCTGCCTGGTCTTTCTATTGCTGTCCATCTGCGGAGCTGACAGGCAGAGATGGGCTTGTGACAGATCTGTGTGGGCTGTAGTGTGTACGGGCTTCTGGCTCTCGTGGGTTCCTGTGTTTGATGTGTTAATTGGGACCCTCAACCCTGTGAGCAGCTGTGCAACAGCTGATGACATTCTGCTCCGTCTCTCTGCATGCTTCCCTTCTACATTGTCCTTTCACCTGCATTCATGCATTACTGCATAGTTCATGTTTACCCCCCCCCTCTTCCCTACTGCTACGCAACCTACTGTTAAATGCTTTTTGGCTGCATGCTTAACTGGTAGTGGCTTAGTTGGTTGAGGGCAGATGATGTACCCGAACCGTCCTGGGTTTCGCTTTGTTGCATGCCATCTTCCTTGCTTGTTTCTCTCTATTTTTCAACTTTCAAATAAGTTCTTTCAAATCTTTCAAAAGCAAACATGATGTTTCACCAAAACCTCTTTTGTGTCCAGTTTCAGAAGATGAGGTGACAAGGGAAATAAACGACATGGGCGTCGAACGGGAGAGCTATGTCGAGGATCTTCATCAAGCCCTGACAGGAGGTGAAGGAGGAGGTGGAAGCAGAGGAGAAAAAGCGATGAATTCTTTCCAGCTCACTCCAGATCACTGTCGTCTCTCCTACGAGAAGATCTGCAAAGGCATCTCGGTGAGCAGCAGCACTGGCCGACGGCTTTCAGGGATCCATCATACAGTATCGAACATCTAGTCTGAGAAGCAACTGTTGAAGATGACCTTTGGAAAGTTGTCAGTCTCAGTCAAGTAGGACTAGTAAAGGGTCTATCTAGCCTTCAATTCCCTCTCACCACTCCTCATTCCCTGAGGATAAATGCATCTTAACAGCATACAACAAAATAGAAAGGAAGTCTAATGCTTTACAGGGGGGCGTTAAAAAGATAAGCTTTATAGTCTGTCTACATTGCAGGATTAGGAAGGCTGAGGTGTCTTCAGGCCACGGTTGTAAAAGCCACAAATAGGAATCGTGCAAAATTGAAAGTTTTGTCGTAGAAAAAAGGTGAGTGACAAAATGGCGCTAGCCTGCGTGAATAGAAACAGTCAAGTCCCCACGTTTAAGCACACCTCATGCTACATGTCACGCCACTTTACCACTGACCAAAGCTTCAAGTATTCAGACTGACATGCATGCTGTGCCAAGGCGGTCGTTAACAGTTAACAGTGATCTGCCCTGCAGCTTTGATGGAGTGCAAGTCTTGGCGCTCTCAGCAGAGTTGGGTTTGTGGGAGGATGCTTTTGCCTGTAGGGAGCAGGTCACTGGGGGTCCTGGGACCCTGTGCAGGTGGAGGAGGCCAGAGGGTGAAGGCCAGGGGTTTAGGAGCACCGTAGAGGCCGTAACACCCTGATTTATAGACAGAGCTGTCTCCATCTAACGAGAGTGTGACAACCCACCCCCCCTGGCTTTCTGGCTCTCTGTTAGGTGTGCCTGTGTGTGCGAGTGACAGTATCTGTGCATGTGTCTTCTTTTTCTTATCCCTTGTCCACGTCCACTCGGGGACTGTGATTGTCACCGTGTGCAACAGTACGTGTGTGGTAGACGCAGCTCGAACAATCTTGGGGGCCTGTTTGCATTAAATGCTAACTAACGACCACTCTTCGCTAACACCTGCTTCTTTTCCCCTCGCTCTCCCTCTTTCGTCTTTTTTTGAACATGTCACACACAGAAGTTGAAAAGTGGAACATATTTTCCCAGACAGATAATTTGAGGGTAGAGAAATGACCAAAAATGAGGCAAGTTTCCTTTGGGAGCAGAAGAAAGGCGGGGAGAGACAAAACAGGTGGTGAACTTAACCTGACATTAATATTTTATGAATATGACCCCAGAAGTTGTAATGATAAATGTAATTTGGGGTTTTGTTGTTAAACTGTTACTGAGCAGGTGTTTTAGATGAGTTAGTCAGACATTTACTCCTCCTTTATGTCAGTTTAAGTACCTCTCCATCATTGGTGGAAAAAGAAATATCCTAAGACACTTGCTAACGTGAAGAAAGACAGAAATAATGAGTTTGCAGGGCTTTCAAGCAAACAGATTTAACTTTAGACTGAAAGCAAAGTACATTTCTACTTTTTCTTTTGTGTAGGCTAGGTCTAATCGTAAGTTGAAGCCAGTCGACTTGATGTTTTCTACAAGCCTTAATTCTGCTTCATCATTCATTCAGGTGTTGTTGATGTTTAAGGTTGTGGATGCACATTGGGCCTGATCTCAGCACAGTACTAAGAACCACAACTGTCACACAAGAGCGAGGTGCAGCAATCTCATGTCCTTATAGCTTTCCCAGTTACCATGTCATCACAAAGCTTCTTCAGATTAGATAGGTAACATATGAAGTATGATTGTATGTTCATAAACGACTCGCATGGTTTCTAAATCATTTATGCTCCATTTTAATATTTGAACACCAGTCTTGTCTCTTCTGGTTTAGCATTTTTTCAGATAATTCAAGTGAAAGAGGGAGGGGACAGCAGTTAGTCCACCTACAGTGAAGTGACATTTTCAATTGTATGGATCAAATATGCAGGCTTTGTCCCCGAGCTTTGTCCAAGGGGAGGCGGAGGCCCATAGCCTCAGACTTTGAAAATCCCTGGTTTATATGATGTCTGGACTCTCGAGCATTCACTTTGTGCATGTGAGAACAGTGCCATAGGAACACGGGTACGCACTGAATAACTGTTAGAGGATGTCATGATGATGATGATGATGATGATGGATGATGGATGATGTCAGCGCTGTTGTCGATGATGATGTCACCGCTGATGATGATGATGCAAATGATGATGTAACCTAGGATGTCAACAGTGATGCCACAGTGATGATGTCATAATTGATGATAATGTCATCATTGATGATTTCACTAATGAAGTCACTCTTGACATAACTGTTGAAGGTAATGATGCCACCGTGATGATGTCATAATTGATGATGATGTCATCATTGATGATGTTACACCTGACATCTGATGTCACTGTTGAAGATTAGTGATTTCACTTATGATGTCATAGTGATGTCAAGAGTCAGCTCTGCCAGCTTCATGCTGTCAGATCGTAAACGGCCAGTCTACGTCGAGTCTTTACTCTTGATTGCTTGAAAATGTGGGTCCTGGTCCCGTCAAAGACCTCAAACTGTTGATATGATATGCTATAATTAAATATATATTTTCAAATTTTGAAAGACCATAACTTCAAAAGTCTGATTTTAATTAACCCTGGAGGGATGCAGCATCTTGTTGCTGATTGGCCCAGTGGGTGCCTGCATAATTTGTGGGGGACAGCATGCTGCTGACTGTGTGTTCACCATGTTTCCACTTGTTGACAGGATAACAGACTATTAACATACCAACAGAGCAAAAAACGAATTTGGAACACTCACTTGCACAAATACACAATTAGTGAGGCTGATATGGCCTACAGAGGCCGACAGAGAGCACACTGTGCAACCAAACAACACATACGGAGGGCATTTACAGTACATGCTATTTGTCCTCATCAATCTCTATTACTTATCTTGTTGGTTAACAGCGCAAACAGGGTGTGAAATACAACATTCTAATTTTTCTTTTTGGATCAAGTTTGTACAGATTTTTCCTCCCCAATTGTACTTGGCCAATTCCCCCTGCTGTCCTGGTCATTGCTCCACCCCTCTGCCGATCTGGGGAGAGTTGGAGATTAGCACATTCCTCCCTCCAATACATGTGGAGCATGATAGATAGATAGATAGATAGATAGATAGATAGATAGATAGATAGATAGATAGATAGATAGATAGATAGATAGAGATCAATATATAGATAGATAGATAGATAGATAGATAGATAGATAGATAGATAGATAGATAGATAGATAGATTATTTATTGTCCTCTTAGATGGGGGAGGGAGCACAAAGAAGAGGACAAGAGCATAAATAAGCAGAGATGGGACAAGTACACACATTCTTTACGTAAGTAGAAGTGCAGTTACTTGTGTAAAAAAGTACAAGTTCCTGTTAACAAGAACAGCACGCAACCTGATAAGTTCCTGCACCAGCCTTCCCGCACAGGCAGCCCAATTGAGTAGTAGGTTTTTTGAGCAGTATCTGCTGCTGGTGTCGGCCCCGGCTTCCAGGAGGATCCGGACACAGTCCAGGTGACCGTAGAACACGGCCCAGAAGAGAGGCATCACTGATGATGACATTACTCCCTGATGACCTCACTATTGCTTGAGTTACATCACTGATGACATCGCAATTACTCGAGTGACATCACTGAGGACATCACAATAGCGCCCAACAGGCATGCAAGTTTTTCGTGATGTCATTGCCCCGGAAATATGTTCCCCATTCATTTTCTCCATAGACATTTAGAAAAATCCTTATAACAAGTTTTAAGGCTGGAACCAAGCCAACGCGTGACCTACTGAATCGTGAGTGACCATAAAACATTTGGTTTGGCGCAAAAAAAAAAGAGGGGAGGTTGGGAGTATGGAGACTGGTGGTCTTATGCGATTTTGAGGAGTTTGTCTCTGTAGGCGACAGTGAGCATGGTGAAATGGCATGTGGAACAGTAGAGAATGATGCTGCTGTACAGGAGGGGGGAGTGGGTGTGTGTGTGTGTGGAGAGCCTCTGTAGTGTTGACAACGTCTATGGATATCGGTGGTACGTTGGTCAAAGCTGAGTTTATTGTCCAGGGTGATTCCAAGGTATTTGAAGCTCTCCATAATCTCTACTGTTTCATTGTTGATGTAAATGAGGCAGTGGGGGGGGGGGGGGGCGCTGGCTTTATGCGGACATTGATAAGGAGTTCCTTTGTCTGGCAGACATTGAGGTGTAGGTGGTTATCTGTATGTCACTGAGTGAAGTGGGAGATGGACTGTTGATATGCAGTGACTGAGTTATTGTCCTTAAGGAGTGAAAGTATGGCTGTGTTGTCTGAATATTTGAAGTATTTTGTGATTTGGTGGGGGGGGGGGGCTAAGACAGTCATTGGTGTAATACAGAAATGGGCCTCAGAGCCTTGGGGGGCTCCAGTGTTGATGATGATGATGATGATGATGATGATGGTTGGTGATGTGGTGGTGCCCACCCTGACGTTTTGCTGTCTGTCACTGAGGAAACTGAATCCATCAGATGAGGAGAGGGTGGACAGAGAGACAGTGAAGTGTGTTTGTCATCACATATCATTGGATGGTATTAACCCATTGATACCTGATGCAGCATTTGTGTGTGTATCCCTTTAAGACCGCGAACCGCGTCATACGCCGTTTGCGGTCTTAAAGGGATACACACACAAATGCTGCATCAGGTATCAATGGGTTAAAGGCAATGCTGATATCCAGAATCCACAACATACAGTGCTAGTGGTCTTTAAACAAGGGAATTGTGTCCAGTCAAGCATGTTTCATGCAGGCTACTTGGTTGCTACTGTGTTGATCTTTACTCCATTGTTAAGATTTAGCCTGCCCTTTTTCCAAGTAGACACATTAAGACACTGTAATTGTAAAAGAACAAAATATATAATAACTAGTAGAGAAAAGGATGGTCTTACTTGTGTTAGGCCTACTTAGCATTTTCCTTTTCTGCTGAAGGTGATTTAGTATCTTTCACTGGATTCAAGAAAGCACAACAGTGATGCCAATGTCTGTAGGATTGCAAGAAATGCCTTTAAAATTAGTAAATGTTTCCGGGGGAGGGCTCCCAGCCCCCTGACCTTAAGTCACCCCCCCCCCCCCCCCCCAAGTTTGAGACACAATTACCACTGAATAACATTTCCTAACATTAAGGTTTGCAGGACAGCAGAAGATGTGGATATCTACAAATTGATGGCGAAGAGTGTGGCGCAATATATGAGATCCAATATCAGTGTGTGTGGGAGTCAATGTGGCATGAAGCCCATAGTGAGAGGCCATCTCTTTTCCTGTAGGTGCCATTTCACGAAGCGCCATCTCATTAAGCGTTACCTGACTGACTGACTGACCTGAATCTGCCTGTGCCGTCGCAAAAAATGTCCCTTGGTCAAGCTATTATTTGGGCATCACTGGTCTTGGCTTATAATTTATCTCCCAATGCTCTTTTCAGGAGAGCTCCAATCCAGGCAAATGGGGATTGTGATTGTTGATGTTTGTGGTGAAGTGAGACGGCAGGATTCTGGATGCGTCTGGGTGGATCAATGTGACATTTATTCCATGTTTTTTTTCTTTGTCAAACAGAACTTATGTTTCACTGGGGACTCGCAGCAGAGATCTGCAACATCGCCAGAGTTGATTTATACGGATCAAATCATCCCCTTGTGTGTGTGTGTGTGTGTGTGTGTGTGTGTGTGTGTGTGTGTGTGTGTGTGTGTGTGTGTGTGTGTGTGTGTGTGTGTGTGTGTGTGTGTGTGTGTGTGTGTGTGTTGTATCCAGGCTCATAGATAAACTGGAGAGAAGTTTATGTTTTATTTACTTTATTTATTTAATTGGTGTGCATCTTAATAACCAGCAGAGGTTTGTGAGCCATCAGGCATCGATTTACATCTACATATGTTCTGCTTGTCTCTGTGCTTGTTGTTCTGGTGCCTCCTTTGTTTTTCCCAGTCCTCAGTCTGTCAGGCCTGGGCCAGTGGGCCCAAAAACCTCACTGCTGGTGGTTGCTAAAAATCTAGTGAAAAAAGGTTTTTGGTGAGTTTTAAACCAGCTCTTGATTTTCCCAAGCATCCTTTTTTTTATCCTTTTTGTGGCTCCTCATCTGAAAACTCATCAGATGATCAGGAGACATGTTTTGTGCCCATATAGTTTGGCAGCTGCTCCAAACTATTTTTTAAAGTTCTCCTCATGTAACCCATGTTTAGGCTGTTGCCGCTCGTGTGGTCTTGCTGCCTCTTTTGATTGTCTCCACAAAATCCCTCAATCTCTTTGTAAAAAACGTTACCCAAGGACTCGATCTCCCACAATCCTCCACACTGCCCACTTGAACTTTCTGTGCATTCGATTATAACGGAGGTGGGAAGTTCCTAGTCCTAGTCGGAAACCCGGATATGATTTCTCAACCCCTAGTTGCTCCCAGTTTGTCATTTGATGTAATTTCAACATGGCCACCTACATCGTACTGTATATGGTGGAAAAAACAAGATTGTATGAATTAAAAAAATATGTTTGACACATCAGAGACCAATCAGCATACAGTATTTGGTTAAAGCCATACAATTAAACGTTGATGTTGTTATTACAGTACCTGTTAGCTGTCTAATAGCTTTATTTATTTATTTATTTATTTAAGATCCCCATTAACCACTGCCTCAAGCAGTGATTATTCTTGATAAGCTGATGCTATAGCATCCATGGTTTCCCGACTTGTAGCTCGGACGCACGTGCTGTAGGTCGGAGATGACACGTTTGCCTTCTTCCCACCTCCGACCTTAAAGGAATGCAGCATTGACCCCACTTCACCTCAAATACACACCTGCAGACAATAAGGATGTGCCCACTGCCCACAGCTAACTTTGTCCTTTACCTAAAGGTTGTGTTCCCACAGCTAACTATTACCTTAACATTCCCGCTACCTTTGAATTGTGTGCGTAACATGACAAAATGTAAGTAGTAAATGTAAGTACTCTAAATCCTTTTGGATTGTATCCCGATTCCCACACACACCTTACACTGGATTGTATCCCACCCACCCACCCACACACAGACACACACAGACACACACACGCACGCATGCACGCACACGCACACACACACACACACACACACATGCACACACCTTACGCTGGATTGTATCACAAACACACACACACACACACACACACGCACGCACACACCTTATGGATTGTATCCCACACACACCTTAAACTGGATTGCCTCACACCTTTAATTTCCCACACTTCCCTGCTCACCCTAAACCAACAAATAAATACACATTGAAATATAACAAAAAGAGAATTACCGAGTGCTCACTTTATAGCCTCCAGGAGGATGCGAGGTGCTCTTGAAGTTAAATAACAACTTGAATCAAACGGAAAGCCTCTTGACTTACTTCAGGCACTCTCACACAGAGCCAGGATTAAAGTTAAAATTCCTTTAATATAATTTAGGGGCAAATGTTAAAAGTTGGTTTTTGGACTTTTAACACTTTGATATTCCCTAAATCAGGGGTGCCCAATAGGTAGATCTCGGGCCATCAATAAGTAGCACGCCAAAGAAATCCAAAATGTATTATTTTTTATTTTTAATGCAAAAACCTAATCCCACTTATGTATAGCTATCTCAGTATATACAGTATTTAACATTATAACACGAATAAATAATGTTAAATAAATAACAATACTGTTAAAATGTGGTAAATATGTACTTCGGGGGACAAGGGGAAAAGAAGTAGCTCGCAACTGGTTTTATTTTTTGTAAGTAGCTCTCATCCTAAAAAAATTATGGCCAGGGGTTCCCAAACTTTTTGGGGCCAGGGACCCCTTACAGGGGAGAGAATCGTAACACTGATTAAGCATGCATACTACCACATTTGTAGGTCACTCTTAGATGCCATTGAAACCATTTGTATTCTAAAACTGTTCAACCTAAATACACATTTCAATATGAATCATGCTAACACCACACAACAAGGGGTAATATTATTCAAATTGCATTTGGACTCGACTTGACAGCATTTATAGCCTACTCTTCAAATAATGTGTGATCACTGGACAGGCGATCTGTCAATCACGCCCCAAAACAGTCTTTTCTTTCATCTATTTTACTTGAAATGGGACCATAATTTATAAAATGAACACCGGAGTCACCCCCTGCAGGCCATTTGGCGGAATGCAGGTTTAAGTTACTTCCAAATTGCAATGGCCTCACAAACGGAGCTCCCAGCTAGGCCCACTGGTCTCACCGGATGATTCTGCTCCTCTGCCCTGCTCTGTCTGCTGTTTTAAAGGCATCAGGAATAACCCCAGTCTCAAGGGATGTATTAATGATTTTCACAGCAGAGATTGAAACTTGAAAATGTTCTTAAAATGTAGTGGGGACATGGTGAAGAGAGCAGGCGGAATATTTACTCTGTATTACAGGCTGATAATATAGCAGCTTGCTCTGGATGGATTTAGGACGCATAGGCTGATGAAGACAGCAGCCCAGACCCCCCCGGTGTGATCGAGCCGATTTGCTGGTGGATGCTAATGCGGAAGTGCTCTGGGCAAGAGGAGCGTCACATCATGGAGTCATACGCCGTGGGCTGATTGAGGTTTATGCAAATTCCGGAATGATGGGTTATGCAGATTGTCAGGACATGGGCTGACTGAAGTTTAAGCAGGATGCAGGGATAATGGGTTGAGCAAGTTGTCAGGACGTGGGCTGACTTGTCAGGACGTGGGCTGACTGAGGTTAAGCAATGGCAAGGACGCTTATGGGGTTATATGCAAATTGCCCGGCATGGGCACCAAACGGGGATTGGGAGAGAAGACCACTACAATCTTATTAAGTTCTGCAACAGAAGAACTAGAAAATGCGCTCATGGAGCTTTGACTTTTACAAGGTTATATACTGCACAGCCTGAAGGCCTGTTGTCCCTTCCTCAGTCCTCTCTTGTTTCGCTCCACTGCTGCCTGAGCACGACCATCATCCTCTGCATCATCCTCTTCCTCAGCTCTGGTTTGGCAGGCACTAGTTCATACATCTCTTGTTTGGTATTGTTCTCCCTGTTGCCAAACTCTTGGCGTAGATCTTTGCTGCTCATGGGTCACCTAATGGCAAATGCCTGATCACCTTTTTTTTCCCAGTCTACTGAGGAATGCCCAGAGGAGCTCTGCTTAAGAATCTCAGGCTGCATTCTGGCTCATGTGATAAAGTGTAGCTAGGCACCAGACCTAGTCAATTCTGACAGTGTGTTAAAACCCTGGTGGTGGGATTCTCTGTCTTTCTCCTTAGATCCTTTTAGCAACCTTTGCCTTTTCCTCTTTCATGTCCCCACATGAGTTTGTTTTCTCAGTTTGAGTCATCATTTGCCGACTCCTCCAGCCTCTCCCTCTCTGTTCATCTGCCTTTCTGGCACCCTCTGGCTCAGATGTTGTTTCTCCTCCTTCAGAGCCTCTGTGTTCTTCTTAGAAGGCCAGTCCATGATCCTCCATCCTCGGTCCTCCTCTCATCTCTGTACTGCCCGAGCACGCCCATCCCCCTCTCCCTCGGCTCTGGCTTGGCACGCAGCACTTCATAAATCTCTTGTTTTGAAACCTTCTCACTGATGTCGAACTCTTGGAAAGTCTCTGAAATGATCTTCACTGTTAACCTGATGGCCATGATCTGTGTGTGTGCGTGTGTGTGTGCGTGCATGTGTTTTTTATATAGTTCATCTTTATACAGTATTCTCTCCAAATAATCCTTCTTTCATGTCTTCCCTACAGAGCTGCTGCCTGACCTCTACAAGGCTGTAGGTTTTTGTCCATACTCTCATTTTCTTGCCATCTTGTCATTCACTCCAGCAGGCTTCTGTTCAGGTGTTCTTTCTCAATCTTCAATTTGCATCAAACAACAACAAGAACAACAACAATAACAACAACTTGTATAGCACCATTCATACACATCATGCAGCTCTAAGGGCCCAATCTTCCCAACGGCGGTAATTTTGCGTTAGCGCCCGTTTTGCACTGGAATAGCGCCGCGCAAAGCCCTAATTGTGGGCATGTCGGCCCGCTGCGCTTCACGTCATCTCGGCGCACATCTCCGTATAGGCCACTGAGAGTAGACTCAGTTCTCAGTCTCTATCTGCTTCGGGACTAGAGTGACAGAGAGAAAGAGGGAGAGAGAAAAGATAGCCTAGATGGGGAGAGGGAGAGAGTCAGAGAGAGAGAGAGGGGGGAGAGAACGAGAGAGGGAAGAGAGAATTGGAGGATGAACCAGTTCGGATTCGTAACGAAACTTGATGCTTTTGTAATTAGTAGCCTTTTAATTAGTCGTTTCGCTCATATAGGCTATATGCTATAACATACACATTTAAAATTATTAGTTTCTTTAATAGGGTGGGGATGTGTGAGATTTTATTTCAATAGCCTATACCAGAATTGTCCACTCGGGCTAAGCTATTGTTGCATGGTGCAATGGTGCAGGGAGAGAGGTTACTGTATACTATCAATGGTTACTGTATAGCCTACTGGCCGGTGTTGTGTCAGAAAGTGATTTGCTGCCAGAAACTGATTTCGATCCGCGGGACCACGGACAGCGCTGCCTCGGCAGTGCCTCTACCCACCCTGTGCACCGACCCCCCCCCCCCCCCCCCCCCCGGCCTGCCTACCCGGCCCAGCTCACACCTTATCCGGGAAGACCCCCCTTCAGGACACGGCACACTAGCCGAACACAAAGCACCCCTCCCCGCGCTACACACAGTCTCCCGCCCTGCCAGACCCTCGTTCCCCTGGTAATCCAATTCAAAACGCAAATCACTTTTTCGCACAAAACCATGACAAACGAATTCTCATTGAAGGTGTGTTTTTTTCTGCAGTGTAGGTTAGTTGAAAATCAACGTGGCATTGGAGGGAAGTGTGTCCACGCGCGAGCCATGCGTAATGGGCCTATCCAAGCGAGGATTTCCTGCACTGCGCCGGAGAATGCTGTCTGTGCTCAGGCATACGCCTGGCGTAGTGGGGTTGTTTGCGCTAAGACCAGCTATTTGCTGGCGTTAAAATTGAGAGCACCCAAGGCCTCTTTTTCTAACACATTGCGCTGGAACGCCTATTTTGGAACGGGCAACGCCCAAACCTCTCTTTGCGCTCGGCACATACCAACGGTATCTTCCCCACATCGCTAAATGACACTTGCGCGAGACACATGATAGGCTAGAGGCCCACCGACACGCCTGGGCCACGCCTACACCTGTGTCATCCCAGCGCATTGCGCGAAACTTGACGGTGGAGGCAGATGATAGCTTAAGACGCTGGGAAGATAGCAATAAGAGGCGCGCAAATGCAGCGCAAACAATGGCGCCGTACGAAGATAGGGCCCTATGTGCTTTACATCAATAGAGACACTGCATTCTGCATCTCCATTCACTTCCATACACCTGCATCATTTTCCTTGAATTAAACATAGCTAAAAGCTGTTGTGTGGTGGGCTGCGCAGACAACAAATGTAGAAAATCGCCAATCAAAGTTTTTTTGTACTCCAGAGCAAAACAAGGAAGCCATTGAGAAAAATGTGGATCTAGCTGTCAAGGAAGTAAGTTGGAGTGTTCATCTTCCGTATATATTATCTTTGTGTGCAACATGTGACATAGGAGAACGCCAGGATTGGGGGGGGAGTTTTTGTTTCCCCCCGTTTTGTGTCACAGTGTCTCTATAGAAGGCAGATAAGACATCAGATAACAAGCTAAAATTCACATGAAAGAACGAGCAAAATGCATTCTTTCCCCCTGTCCTTCCGGATTCTACTCATGATCCAATATTTACGTCAGATCTCACTGCCTAAAGCAGGCGAGAATCCTAAATTAGATTCTCCTCTTGGTCAGAAACCTCACCATCCACAGAAGATGAGAATCATACAGGCTATCATACAGGTTAAAGCAATTTTTCTGGGTTAGGAAGGGCAGTAATATTTCTAAGATGAAAGAATGCTGTTCTGTTCACCTTGTTTATATGGGAATTAAAACTTTGATCACAATATAAGATAACACGCAGGGTGGTTACTTCTGATTTGATCGAGGGATTCATGGTCCCAAGACTTGTGGATAGTTCTTCTCTTTTGGCTTTGGGCCCGACCAAAAGTATTTTTGTCTTATCTTCATTCAGTTTGAACAAATTTGTGTTCATCCAATTGATAGCCAATAGACAAGTAGTGAGGGTGCTTAATGCTTCTGCATGATTTGGCTCTGCAGAAATGTATAGTTGTGGATCATCAGTATAACTATGGAAATTTACATTGCATTCTCTGACAATATCACATTATGGAAGCATGCATAGTGAGAAAAGCAGGGGACCAAACAGCAGAATTTAGACAGATGAAAGACAGATGAAAAATGTCCTCCCTGTAATGTAAGTTGTGAACCAGTTTAGGACACATTCACAGAGACCAACCCAGTTCTCGAGATGATCTATGAGAAAATTGTGGTCGATGGTGTCAAATGCTGCACTCAAGACCAAAAGAACCAGAACTGAGACCCTATTGGCATTAGTACTAAGTCTCAAATCATTGACTATTTTGGTGAGAGCAGTTTCTGCGCTCTGGTTGGCTCTGAACCTGACTGAAACTTCTCCAGAATGTTGTTTTCATTTAAAAAGTTGTTAATTTAGTTAGAAACCACTTTTGAGAAGCTTTGATATGCACTTGTTTTTGCTCAAAAAAGTTATATATTACACATTACACATTACTTGAAAAAGTAATGCCTAACTTTACTTAATTACTCCCTGGAGTCTCTCTGGCGAGATGACGACGGAGAGAAATAACATTAAACATTGTAAACTGTGGTTATACTTCAGTAGAATCAATCTATGAGGACAACGCTGGATGGTTGAAACACGACGAGCGTTCTCTCTAAACACAGCAAACGTGCAAATTGAACGTGCAGTGAAAGTAAAAAGTGCATGCGGAGAAATGCCATTTTCAACTACCTCGCTCATCAGGTAACGTTATGCAGGCTCAGCCTAGAGCCCACACACGGAGTTAACTATATTATACGAGCATAGGTTAATGATCTAATTGTGTCGCTATGGGTGTGTTCATAAATTCATTCTGAAATGGTCAGAGCATCATCTGAGCTGTCCTTCAGAAATTCAGTTTTCAGAGTTTCAGAGCAGGGGGGCGGATAATTATTTGGAGGCTGCAGGCACCCAACACTATTACAGACTTGTAATGTGATTACAGTAATGTGTTACTTTGTAATGCCTTACCCCCACCATTGGTAGTTATTTGGGACGCCACAGTTCAAATGTGATTTTTCTTCAACAGCTCTAATGATTTTCAGAGCAGTTTGAAACATTATCAAAAACCTTCTTAAACATTTAGTGGAGACAGGGTGAAGAGAGCAGGTGGAAGATTTACTCTGTATTACAATCTTATCTGTAACAGAAATACTAGAAAATGCGCTCAGGGATGTTTGACTTTTTTAACTTATATAGACAGTTCCAACTTGACGGCATAAACATTCTAAATGGTCCCAGCTAACTTCCTGTTGCAGTGTATACAGTCTACGATCCCAATATAATAGAGCTCAACAGTCACGTGACTTTTCGGGACGACATTTGCCCTGGAAGTAAGTTCCGCATTCATTTTCTCCATAGACATTTCGATAAATCCTTATATAACGAGTTTTAAGGCTGGAACCAAGCCAACCTGTGACCTACTGAATCATACGGGTGATTTATTTTTTATTTTTTCATGTTGTCGTTTCCTGACAGGAAATAAGCTAGGTTTCAAACTGTTCCCTACCAACACAATTCAGTGA
This sequence comes from Poromitra crassiceps, assembly GCF_964638095.1. NCBI lineage: Eukaryota > Metazoa > Chordata > Actinopteri > Beryciformes > Melamphaidae > Poromitra > Poromitra crassiceps. The sequence goes on along the minus strand of NC_139631.1, from coordinate 27,997,804 downwards.
AAACGGTCTACACTGCATAGCCTGAAGAAGGCCTGTTGTCCCTCCATCGGTCCTCTCTCGTTTCTGTCCACTGCGCTGCCTGAGCACGGCCATCATCTTCTCCATCACTACATTCCACCACAAGCCACTGTAGAGGAAACACAACGCTTCCTTGCTGATCAGCTATTGAATGAAGAGAGAAAAAGCCTGGACTGCCTTGTTGTCGTCCTCGGTGACTTCAGTCAAGGAAAACTATCCCAAGATCAGATATATCAGATCTCGAGTCTACATTCCACCACAAGCCAACGTAGAGGAAACACAACGCTTGCTTGCTGATCAGATGTTGAATGAAGAGAGAAAAAGCATAGACTCCCTTGTTGTAGTCTTCGGTGACTTAAATCAAGGAAAACTATGCCAAGAGCTCCCCACATACTGCCAGCTGATAACATGCCCGAGTAGAGGTGAGGATGTAGTGGATCACTGCTCCTGCACTATAAAAAATGCTTACCGCGCAGTTCCCCACGCTCCCCTGGGACACTCAGACCATGCCATCATACATTTGATTCCCACATACAGAGAGCTACTCAAATGTGCCAAACCTGTTCTGAAGACGTCAAAAAAGTGGAACAATGAAGCTGTGGAGGACCTCCCTCCATGCTCTGATCGCACAGATTGGGTTGTTTTCAGGGCTGCCATGACCAGTCTGGACGAAGATACTGATGCAGTCTGAGTCACATCCTATATGAGTTTCTGTGAGGATACCTGCATTCCAACACGCTCCACAGTGGACTACACCAACAACAAAATGCTGATTCACTGCCCACCTCAAGAAGCTCAGACTGGAGAAAGAGGAGGCGTTCAGAAGTGGAGACAAACAGCAGTTTAAAGAGAGCAAATACAGGTTTGAAAAAGCAATATGAGCTGCTAATTGCCTGCATTCACAACGTCTCCATCAGCAGGTCTCGGACAAATGACTCAGCCTCTGTCTGGAAAGCATTGAGAAAGATCATGGGCTACACGCCATCTGCCAAACACTCCATCGATGACCCTCATCTAGCCAGCTGCTTGAATGAGTTCTTCTGCTGCTTCGACAGACAACGCAGCCATGACCCCATCCCCTGCAACACCTCTCATATGCTCAGCCAGGCCGCCAACCTCTCCATCTGATTACTCACTATGGCTATTAAAATGAATGTTGAATCTTGAGTCATCCTCTCCCTCAGCCCTGGTTTGCTCAGGCACTAGTTCATAACTCTCTTGTTTGGTATTGTTCTCCTTGATGCCAAGCTCTTGGCGTAGCGTAGATCATTGAAGTGTTGCTTATGGGTTTCCTAATGGCAAATGCATGATCACCCTTTGTTTTCAGTCTAGACTGAGGAACAGCCAGAGGAGCTCTGCCTAAGGATCTCAGGCTGCATTCTGACTCTGTGATGTTAAAACATCTGAAATGTAGCTATAGACGGTTTTCACGGAATTGTCAGTCCTGCTCTGCTTCTCTTTTTTCTTTTTTCCTGTCCATAGCAAACACTGCAACAGGAAGTGAGCTGGGGTTCAATTTAGAATGTTTTTTGTTGTCAAGTTAAAACCGTCTATAGGCGCCAGACCAAGTCGTGCTTTAAAAGTGATCAGTAAAATGTCAAAATCGATTCTGACAGTTAAAACCCTGGTGGCTGCATTCTGTATGAGCTGGAGGTGTGAGAGGGACTTTCAACTGAGGCGGGAAACGAGAGTTGTAGTAATCTAGACTAGAGGAGATAAAGACATGGGTGACCTTCACCAGGTCGGTAGAAGATAAGAATAGTTTAATTTTTGATATATTTCTCAGCTGAAAGAAACAGGATTGCATTAACCTCTTGACATGCTCTTCAAAGCTGAGGTTACTGTCAAGAAACACCACCAAAGTTCTGTCCACTAGCATCATATTTCAAGGTAGGCCAATGGGGGAAAAAACTCACTACATAATGGATACAAGAAAATTCTAACTTGTAACTTTATTCAATGTATTTCAAGAACATAATCAGTACTTGCTGTGGTAACTGTCAGAAATGTGAACTAATAGGAATTCACATCTATGCGAGTGTGTTATTTATGTATTCATGAATTCATAGAAATGTGCTAAGGGGAATTACAATATACAGTGTTTAGGTGGTCCCAGCATGAGATAAATACAGTGTGCACTTGTACACCAAGCAGTGCGGTAGAAGTCAAACGAGCATCAACCCAGCTGGAGGCTGGTGCGCTATACATTCACATACAGTACCAGGAAGTCTCTAACTGCAGTGATTAAGTGCTCCAGCAAAATACAACATTAGTCTGCGCTGATTCACTGCTACAACATATCGTGTGTTCTTGACACGTTTGTTTCTCCCCTGGTGGTAAGGCATCTGAGTTTATTGGCCTTAAGTGCATATAATTCACAGCACTAATAAGTAGGCAGAGAGCCTGAGACTGGGAGCTGGAAATGCACATGGCCCGTAGTGTAAAGCTAAACATGGGACTCTTTCACTGGCATTCCCTTTCCGGCTTTATGAAACAGAAGCACAGGAGAAACCTAGACCACCTCAGGTTCTCTTTGAGAGAGAGAGAGAGAGAAAAAAGCCTTGGAAGTTTTTGAAAAATAATGGATGGCCTCAAAAGTCTTTCTGTCTCTGCTCTCTCTCTCTCTCTCTCTGTCTTGTCTGTGTGTCTCTACCTCTCTCTCTGTCTGTTTGTCTCTCTCGGATCAACTGAGGAAAAGCCTGTGATGGATATTTGTGTTGATATAGCAGTGATTTTAAAATGATTTCATCAGGAGTTCTTGACTGGACAAGACCATGAGGAAAAACCGAGGTCTTTGTGATGTCTAGTTTTGACCAATGGCATGTCTTACCCCAAAATGGGCCAATTCTGAATCCTTGCATTTGAACTAACAGGACCTGTACCACAGCTCTTTGAGGGTGGACAGGCCAAGACCGTAACAATCATTTCAATAAAACAACATCCATTTGATGTGTTTCCACTTTTCAACTCCATGACGTGGTGGAAGAATACTGTTTGACTGCCGATATGCAGAAAAACAAACAAACAAGAAAACCACAACCAGAGTAATAATAAAAATGACAACCGCTAAAAAGAAAAATGTTAAGCAAATTGGGTTACATGTTTGGCTTTTGCAGTTTTCTTTTTGATTCTTGTCTCTGGGAAACGGCGGTATGACTGGAAGAGTCTACTCCCGACCGCACTACAGTGGAGAGACTATACCGAGTGATTCACAGACAGTTACACCTCGCAGTGGATCGCCGCCGTTTGTCTTGGTGGTTGATATTTATTTACAGTATTCATGTGAGTGAACCACAGGCTGCTCAGACCTCGCTGTAGTCCATACAGTTCATGTGAGTGAACCACAGGCTGCTCAGACCTCGCTGTAGTCCATACAGTTCATGTGAGTGAACCACAGGCTGCTCAGACCTCGCTGTCCATACAGCTCATGTGAGTGAACCACAGGCTGCTCAGACCTCGCTGTAGTCCATACAGTTCATGTGAGTGAACCACAGGCTGCTCAGACCTCACTGTAGTCCTCCATACAGTTCATGTGAGTGAACCACAGGCTGCTCAGACCTCACTGTAGTCCATACAGTTCATGTGAGTGAACCACAGGCTGCTCAGACCTCGCTGTAGTCCATACAGTTCATGTGAGTGAACCACAGGCTGCTCAGACCTCGCTGTAGTCCATACAGTTCATGTGAGTGAACCACAGGCTGCTCAGACCTCGCTGTAGTCCATACAGTTCATGTGAGTGAACCACAGGCTGCTCAGACCTCGCTGTCCATACAGCTCATGTGAGTGAACCACAGGCTGCTCAGACCTCGCTGTAGTCCATACAGTTCATGTGAGTGAACCACAGGCTGCTCAGACCTCACTGTAGTCCTCCATACAGTTCATGTGAGTGAACCACAGGCTGCTCAGACCTCGCTGTAGTCCATACAGTCCATGTGAGTGAACCACAGGCTGCTCAGACCTCGCTGTAGTCCATACAGTTCATGTGAGTGAACCACAGGCTGCTCAGACCTCACTGTCCATACAGTTCATGTGAGTGAACCACAGGCTGCTCAGACCTCGCTGTAGTCCATACAGTCCATGTGAGTGAACCACAGGCTGCTCAGACCTCGCTGTAGTCCATACAGTTCATGTGAGTGAACCACAGGCTGCTCAGACCTCGCTGTAGTCCATACAGTTCATGTGAGTGAACCACAGGCTGCTCAGACCTCACTGTCCATACAGTTCATGTGAGTGAACCACAGGCTGCTCAGACCTCGCTGTAGTCCATACAGTCCATGTGAGTGAACCACAGGCTGCTCAGACCTCGCTGTAGTCCATACAGTTCATGTGAGTGAACCACAGGCTGCTCAGACCTCGCTGTAGTCCATACAGTTCATGTGAGTGAACCACAGGCTGCTCAGACCTCGCTGTAGTCCATACAGTTCATGTGAGTGAACCACAGGCTGCTCAGACCTCACTGTAGTCCATACCGTTCATGTGAGTGAACCACAGGCTGCTCAGACCTCACTGTAGTCCATACAGTTCATGTGAGTGAACCACAGACTGCTCAGACCTCACTGTAGTCCATACAGTTCATGTGAGTGAACCACAGGCTGCTCAGACCTCACTGTAGTCCATACAGTTCATGTGAGTGAACCACAGGCTGCTCAGACCTCACTGTCATACTTACATACAGTTTGTCTTGGTGGTTGATATTTATTTACAGTATTTATGTGAGTGAACCACTCAGACCTCGCTGCAGTCCATACAGTTCCCTGACACTGAATGCAGTATGTTTCCCTCTGTCTGCTTTCAGGCCACATAGTGCCACACTGTGCCCACGATTTATGGGAATTCTTCACATTATCAGTGCCTGCCTGGCCGCTGTCGCCTCTCACTTCCTGCTCTTTATCTGACCTGACGCCTCTGCACGCTGGCCGAGGGCGCTGATGGGGCGAGCTCGCTCCTCCGTGCCCAAACCTCCCCTGCTGAGGACCCTTGACCACCCGTGTACACGCAGATACAGAGGTTCTTTCTCTCTGTCTCTGCCATGCTTCTGCCTACACAGCACCCACCCACTCACTTCCTTGTTTTCTCTGACAGACTTGTTATTTTGAGACAGAAAAACAAATGGGGACTTGAGCATCGCTGATGTTATTAGGATTTAATTGACATTTTGGTCTGCTGTATTTTACGATGTGTTACATTATAAATTAGTATGAGGGTGGTGCCAGGCCCAGCATAAAGTAAGTGAAAATGCTCCACTATAAAAAATAAAAATAAAAGTTAAACCTTTGTTTTTGAATGGCAATAGAAGGCAAAGATAACCTAGCTTATTGTAATAGGGGGGGTATTGTCCTCTGAGCCATGGGAATAAAAGGTGACTTTAGGACAGCAGCAGGGAGTTGGGCAGACTGATAAGGAAAGCTTTGTTTCCCTCCATGCCCACAGTGAGTTGTGGTATCGTTTTCAGTGTGGCTGCGTTCTTTTGGCTTTGTCTTCCACACCTACGTTTCCCTCCTCTCCATGGGTTTGACCTTATGGTCTGGCTAGCTGTCTGGAGAAGCACACAAACAAACAGGCAGACCACACACATGCACGCATGCATACGCACACACAGACACACACACACACACACACACACACACACACACACACACACACACACACACACACACAGAGAGGCACAGGCACACACACACACACACACACACACACACGCACAGGCATACACACACACACAGGCACACACCATGTTGTAATGTGGCTTACATACTAACTGAACACAATATTTTACATGCCCATATTCTGCTAATTCTCTAATCCAGGTGTGTTGTTCTTGTTTGCAGCCACAGGTGTAGTGGATGAGCGCAGTATCGTTTTACATACATTTCATCCTGAGAGTCGATTTCTCAGGTCGTGACCTCTGCCCCAGATGAGTCTGCCGCAGAGAGTTAAGTCTTCAGTCTGTTTGTTTTACCTTAAAGCGTACATGTAGGTATGTGGTGGTGAGTGAGGCCTCCGCTTCTTTCCGCATCAGAACTCTTCTCCTCTCCTTTCTTTCTTTCTTGTTATCTGCACTGATCGTGCAATATTCAAAAATGGAATTGTCAAAGCACATTTACATCTTAGGCCACCGTGTGATGTAAAATTCATATTGTTATCAGTATTGTAGATGCATCAAACTTCTTATATACGACTGAACAACTGCTCTGAAAAGATGCTGTGTCTTCTGTGTGAGTGTGTCAGTAGCTCAGTGGAAACATGTGGCAGTGGGTCTGACTTCCCACACCTTGGCAGGAGCTGGACTGACCTTTAGCTTTATCTCTGTGTCTCAGGAGGGAAGCAGAAGAATGAGAGAAGAAGGAGAGAACCAAGAAAGTGTTTCCCTTTCCACAGCGACCTTCAATCAATTAGACAAAAATAACCTTCTATCCATTTCTTTAACCCTTGTGCCTCACTAGCGACCTAAAAGCGCCCTTTCAATTGTTGTTTTTTCCGATCATCTTGGCTGTGATTATGCTATAGCCATGTGGCAAACCACAGATCCTATATTCAACGTACAATTATGTAATTTTCTGCCGATAGGGGTCTCACTCTCACAATAATAACAAAAGAGAGGGTGTCATGGCGTCGTGAAGGCGCATGGGAGCTTACTAAAATGATATGTGCGTGTGTTTAGTTGCTATTTAATTTAATTGGTCAGAGTGTGGTGTGTGTATAGCCTGGGAAACGGATGTTTCTGCGAGCTCATGTTTTAGTTGCTCTGGCAGATGCGTCTGGCCGCCCTTCTGTTCAGACACATTTCCTCCCGGCCTGAAAACCGCCGAGCCAATCACAGCCCCTTTATTACACGGCTTTGTTTAATATTCCTCTGATTGGTCAATCACGGCATTCTACGTCTGTTATTTCTATATAGCAGCAACCCGCTGTTAGTAGACCGTTGCTACTGTATGAACGCGGTTCTGATGAACTCTGGAGGACAACGTTCAGTCATGTCAATCCACAGGAAGAAGTCCAGTAAATGTAACAGTTGCTTCACGTCGTGGCCCGGACGTCATCCTGTCAGGGTTTATTTCACGATAATGACCGGCTCGCTGTAACAGCTGATCTCATGGTGGTTGGCAAATCAGCTGATCAGTAGCGTTAGTCTGTTTACATATAGTATGTTTCAGCGCTCCATCACACGTTTCATTGCTCTGATTGGTTGAGACATCTTGGAATGCGTCTGTTGGTAGCGCCCCCCTGGAAATAGAATTTGCATTGAGAGATTCCAGACTCATTTGCATTTGTGATGCACACCATGCATCACTTTTAGCTATTGTCCTACTAGCAGAGTAGACTGTTTATATACACGATACTTGACTGTTGTTTCCCCAGAGGGCAAACACACCACTGGCAGAACAATGTAACACACAGATGACCCTCAGGTTCAGAAAGATATATGATGGTGTTTTACAGTACAGTCACCTTTGATTTGGTCATAATAATGACTGGGACCTTGTCTTATTATACAGTAGACGTACTGTACGTTAAAGGTTTAATTATACACTTGACACTGTTCAGTTAGTGTGCTTAGCATGTCAGTGTCCCAAGCCCTCACATTATCCTTTATCTTAGATGGCTGATTTATGACTCAAAGACTTTCTACTGGAAGTCCTGCTGAAATTCAGGCACATGTAGCAGAGGGTTCAGGCACATGTAGCAGAGGGGAGGAGAGGCGGTATTTGACCTTCAAGTTTATGACTCATTGCAATTTGTGCAACTCCACATGTGTGCACACACATACGCTCTACTGTGTACTCCCCTCTTATCTGGACTTGTCCATCTATCTCTCCTCCGCTCTCCGCCTTTATTCTCTCTCTCTCTCTCTCTCTCTCTCTCTCTCTCTCTCTCCAGTTCTCAACTCTCCACTGTGATAGCTGATGTGTGCTGAGCGTTCTGGCTGCCGTGCATCACCCAAGTGGATGCTACACATCGATGGTGGTGGATGAGTTGAGCCCCCCCTCCCACCCCCTGATATGTGAATCTAGAAAGGAGCTATATAAATTCAATTCATTATTGGTCTGTACTGTAAAAGTCAGTGCATCCTTCAACCCAGGCATGATCACTCTTAAACTGCAGCAGGATCCAGTCCAAAATTCATCATTAATGTAAGACCAAGCTAAACACAACCCACTCTCATTGGGCCTTTACTTACTCTAGTCTCACTGATTCAAACAAGCCGTTGTACAGTTGTGTAAGAAGCTGCTTGGAGTCATGCAGCCTTGCACAAACACAGCCTCCCAGCTGTGTCAAGTTGTCCGAGACCTACGGAGCTCTGTGTCATACGGCCTCGCTCTCAGTCCCAGAGAGAGGCTGCACTGGATCACTGTGACATCCTGATGTGTCTCTACACTTTTATGAGGCTTTGGGAGCCTCGTCTTCTTTAGATCCTGGGTGGTCCCCTCCGTGTGCCGATTCCATTAGGGCCACTTTTGTTAAATCACTGATTTCCTTGTTGTGATCAGGCTGGCCTCATCACGTTTGGGACTCCTTCCTCATTGGCTCAGCGGACCATGACTGAGCAGCTTTAGAAAACTTCTGCAAAGATCTTTTTTTTTGTCAAGTGTTGTTCCGTGTTAATTTGTTTGTTGAATGATATTGTATAGGGTTCATTGTCACTCAGCGGTCACAGTCTACAGTGGTGATTCTCAACTCTTTTCATATCAAGGACCCCTTATTTAGTCCACATTAGGGCTACAGACCCCCATTCGATGACTTTACTTTTCTCTTAAACCCTAATCTGAGGACATTTTGTGTGTTAGATATGATTTGGTCCATGACTAGCTGTATTGTACTGTAGGTAGAGGGATAACAGTGAAACTATGATAAAAAAAAACAGCCATAGTGTAATTCAGTTAGCTTCTTGTAAATTAAACCCCCCCCCCAAGTACCCTGGTGGTCCCTGGACCCCATAACCAGCTCTTAAATAAGACTTAACCATGTTAATGTTTTTGTGGTTTCCTTAAATAAGAGAATTTTGCAGGGGTAAATGTGCAGAAAGCAGAGAGAGAAAGAGAGAAAGATGAAAGAAAGGGAGAGGGAGACTAGCAGAGAATAGGACTATTTGAGACGTAACAGCTAGAGACAGGTAGCCTGGCTCAGAGACAGGTAGCAAGAGATGGGAAGCTAATGTCCACTCATGCAACGTGTTCAGGTTCAGCGACGGCGGGGAAAACAGCTGTGTGGCCTGCCAGGACAGCATCGGCCCCGGACAAAAATGACAAGTATTTTATGAGAGCTTTTGAAGATGGCAGCTTTATTATAGTGGGTCTGCGACCCCGACGCAGTCCAGTGAAGATTTAGCACCTCACCACCTTCTGGTTTCCCAGTGCGTTATGACCAGTCCCTCTCTGTCTCTTTCTGCGTGTGCGAGAAAGAGCGTCTGAGAGCTGTTTCCAAGGTAACAGGCAAACAAATATTGTGCGGTTTTCTGCAGGTATGTTTAGAATGACAACTTTGATGAGTATATACTCATTCCAGGCCAGGCTGCTGTTCTGATTCTCTGTGCCTCAGGGTTGTCTCTTGAATAACAGCATATCTAATTGTTGCTGCACAGTGCACACCATTTCGTGTCGGGCCATATGAAATCCATCTTTTCCCCCCAAATTAAATTCAGTTATATATATATACGGTATATATATATATATATATATATATATATATATATATATATATATATATATATATATATACACCGTATATATATATATATATATATATATATATATATATATGAGAAAACCAAGTTGTGAGGTAAGGGTGCCATGCAAGACCGACCCCCCTCTCAAAACACCCCAATCGAAAACTGAATAATTTTTCTAGGCCTATTTCACAATGATGGAATCATTTAGGTTACTACTTTTGATTTTGATAATTAGGCTTACTTTGATCAATTTCAGCCAAATCATGGCTTTTTGCGGAAATCATATGGCCCTAATTTCTTGCGCAGCAACAATTCGTCAGTAGTATATCGTCCTATATACCCCATTTCAAATCGACTGGAGTGGAATCTCTGAAATTTAACAGACCAACAAAAATTTTACAAAATTGTCTCCATTTATCTGTAGCCCACTGTAATATCTGTGCACTGCTCCGTGGCTCTGTGGCTCTGCACCACAATGAAAACCACAAGGCTGGAACTATTCTATCTTCTGCTTCAGATCTATCAGATCTGAAGCTGTTCTGCGAGTGGAGGAGAGAGGAACTGTCCGCTCACACCGACAGTTTTACAGTGAGCACTGAATTCATGCTGTCTTTCCCCAGTTATAACACTTCATCATCTGAAAAGTATCCCACTTCAAAGGAAACAAGCTGTTGTATTGTTGCCGCTTATGAAAAAAAAATGCTTGTTCATATTACAAGGCTACTGGAGATGATGGTGAGGTATAGATGCATTGTCTCAAATCCATCCATCCATCCATCCACTCTCTAGCAGCTTATCCAGGTACACAGAAAAGTATTGAGTCTAGTCTTATTTTGGTCTCAGTCTCTCTCTTTCCTCCTTCCTTCAGGTGCACTTGGGCTCTGTGGAGCTACAGCCGGCCCCGGACGCCCAGGAGCTGAACCGCGAGATGATTGGCCAGTCCCTCCAGCACAGCACTGATCTGGAGTCAGAAAATCAACAGCTATCGGAGGAGAACCTTAGACTCAAACAGGAGCACCAGCGCATCCTCGGAGAGTAAGGACACAGAGAAAAGCAGCCTCGTGTTTTGCGCTGGTGGATCAGAATGTGTGCGTGTTTATGCACATGTAAAAAATGATTCGTGTGACGGAGAATAAGTGATCTAATTCAATAGGAAAGTAAGAAAGCCCTAAAGAATATTATTATTTCCTTAAGATGTTGGGATCTCGTGTTTGTTGATTGTGTTGTTTGCATGCCAGCTGTTTTCAAGCACAGTAATCACCCAGAATGACATCATCACTGGTCGCCCTCTTCAGAGCACTGCGGGTTCCACCCAGGGTTTGCAAAGTGAGCTTGTGATTTCTGGGAACTGATTCAAATTGATTTCCTTGTATTTACTTCATGCCTGGTGCTTTTCAATAGCATTTCATGTAATTGTTTCTCTGCTGGCTTAATCCTTGGCTCTGTGCTAACGCATGGAGCGTTGCCACAGACGGCAGATGAGAGTGGCTTACGCCTGGGCAGGGTGGAGTCAGCAGCATCCTACTCTTTAGTAAATGACTCACAGAGAGGACAGACAGACAAGTAGCTTCAGCTGTTAAAGTGTGTGTCTCTGTGTGTGTGGGGGGGGGGGGGCGGCTTGAGGTGCCACTGTATGGCGGCACGGTGGTGAAGCAAGAAGGTCCTGGGTTCGATTCCTGCCTGGGACGCTGTTGGCACTGGGGGTATGTCTCCCCCTGCCTTCAGTGCCTAGTGCCCAGGTGGGGTATCTTGTGAAAAGGGCCTTTCTGTGTGGAGTTTGCATGTTCTCCCCGTGCTCACCTGGGATTTCCTCCAGATAAGCCCCCCCCCACTAAAAACAGGCAAGGAGATCATTGCCTGACCAACCACGTTTGGAAGAAGAACAGTCCCCGGGCGCTTCACTGCAGGCTGCCCACCGCTCCTGGCCTATCCCCATGGAGGACGAGCCGGGGTCAAATAGGGAGAACAAGTTTCACGGCACCACTGTAGCATGTTTGTGTGTGTGCACCCGTGTGTCGTGTGTGTGTGTGCATGCGGTGCGTTTGTTTGTGATAAATAAAGACGCGTTTGTCCGTCCGGTTTAATCTTAATCTAATGTGCGTTTGTGTGTCCATGTCTGTGTGTTTCTCTCACCAGACTGGGGCAGCATGTTCAAGATAAGGAGAAGATGGAGAGTAAACTGTACTCTCGTTTTGTCATGGTGTTGAATGAGAAGAAGGCCAAGATCAGAGGCCTGCAGGATCAGCTGCAGCAGATAAAAGAGCGGCAGAGAGAAGAGGAGGGGAGAGAGAGGTCAGTAGACTGCTTCTGTCTTTCCAGCCTTTCCAGTTTGAGACTCGGGACCCAATCACATATCTAAAATGTTGTCCATTGTTCCCTTTTCTAGTGTTATTTTCATGCATTCGATTTTTGACATGGTTTACCACCCATTTTTACCATCAATGTAATCAATCTGTATAGGAAGCAACAAAAAGTGACATATTTCTTTGAAATAGTCATTACAGGAAGTCCTTATCCTGAGTCCAGTGAAATGCTGGCCAACAGTTGTTGCCCTGTTGATGCATAGACATACTAGATTGTCCTTGCCACTGGGGGATTTACGTTTAGTATTCATCAGACACAGCTTTCATGACTTGTTACTGTACCTGACTAACTCCAGATGATGCACTAATCTGTCCCCAGTTAGGCTCAACTTTGAATGATTATTTGCAGTTGCTTCTACTGTAGGGCTGCAACTAACAATTATTTTCATTATTGATTAATCTGTTCTTAATTAATTAATCTGTTGTTCTCGTTTGGTCTATAAAATGTCACAAAATGGTGAAAAATGTCGATCGCCCTTTTCCCCAATGTCCAAGATGACATCCTCAAATGTCTTCCTTTGTCCTGACCAACAGTCCATGAGCCAAAAGAGAATCAGTTTACTGTCATAGAAGACTAAAGAAACCAGAAAATATTTACAAGACATTATTCTTTTATCTATCTTCTTGGCAATTCTTATATCTATTATTCAAGATATTATTATTATCTACATTATTATATATATATTAAGATATTATACAAGATAAGGCTCTGTCCGTCTCCGTCTTTAACGTAGGGTATAATTGGGCCTTTAGCGAGCCCTGTAACTCATAGTTTTTCAGGCACTTAAATCTCTGATTGAGTCTCTGTCTGATTATTGAGGCTACTAACTGTTTAACTGTCTAACTGTTTCTCCATTGAGTTTGTGTCAGCACAGACACACCGAGACTCAAAGCAGCACATATGTGCGGTGTCATAAGTGCAGGAAATCGTCATTTCCTGTATTGTACCGGTAGTTCATTGTCGTTCACTAAAACACTTTCAGCGCTTGACAGCATTACATCTTGATTGTTTGAAAACTACATTAGCGAGAATCGCCAGCTCCATGCATCATGCACTTGAAATGAATCCAAAACAAAAACGTCTTGGCGGGCTGTAAACGTAACGATGGGCTGTTCAATTATAAGATGTATGGGAAACAATACTCAATGGGACACCAGCAAACTAATATAATGTATAGCAATCAGAGTTTTGACCGAATACATGTCAGGTCATTTACTCTTCTTTTTTCTAAGCTCATTGTCCTCTTGTAGCTACAAAGGGAAACTTGTGTCTAAGCAGGCCAGGGCTGTTAGAACTGTGTACTGTATGTGTTGGCCACACCTCTGGCATTTGTGGAGCACAGACGGTGGCTAATTTATGTTATTACAAGTCTGCTTTATATCTCCCGTCATTGCAGGCCACATGCGTATGAATGGAAGATTACTCATAGCCATAATCATAATCGCTCTTCGTGTGCCTGGCTGTGCCGCTGTCCCTTGGGCTCAATAATATCAAATACTGTAAGATGATTACCTAGAGGCTTTGCCAGCATTGTAAAGTGCGATATTGTCTAATGCGTATTCAGCAGTTAGCTCGGGGTCTCCTCGCTTTGTTTCCACTCTTTTCCCACTTCCTCACTTTCCTCCCCTTTCATTTCCCTCAGTGGCCATGACGCATCAGAGGGTGAAGATGGCCATGACGCATCAGAGGGTGAAGATGGCCATGGTGCATCAGAGGGTGAAGATGGCCATGGTGCATCAGAGGGTGAAGATGGCCATGGTGCATCAGAGGGTGAAGATGGCAGTGGCAACAGACAGGAAGAAGCAGCCCAGAGCATCGCCCCAACTCAGGACGCAACTATTCTCATCACAGGTGTGTGTGTGTGTGTGTGTGTGTGTGTGTGTGTGTGTGTGTGTGTGTGTGTGTGTGTGTGTGTGTGTGTGTGTGTGTGTGTGTGTGTGTGTGTGTGTGTGTGTGTGTGTGTGTGTGTGTGTGTGTGTGTGTGTGTGTGTTTATCAGAAGGAAGCTCGTCTGGCACACTGCAAATTCTCTCACAAATCAAGTGTCATCAGGAGGAATATTTGCGTATTACAAATGAATAATATAAACAATATAAATAAAACTAATGGTGGCAAATTTGTGTCATTTGTCTAAAAAAAAGTGCTGAAAAATAAATAATGGGAACAAATCTTTGCCTAAGAATTGATGGCACAATAAAAGGTCAAACTTAGCCCTCTGTGTCTCACGGCAAGGTCAGTCAATTGTTTTAGTGTTTGTATGGACTGTCGTAGATTCTACACATCATGTGTTTGTATGGACTGTAGTAGATTCTACACATCATGTGTTTGTATGGACTGTAGTAGATTCTACACATCATGTGTTTGTATGGACTGTAGTAGATTCTACACATCATGTGTTTGTATGGACTGTCGTAGATTCTACACATCATGAATCATCTCTTTGCCCTCTCATTACTCACAATGCAATAACAAACACAGGGCTTTCTCCAGGCATAAGGCCCAGCCAGACCAATACACATCATAATACATGATGAGATTTGGCATTCGTGTGTGTGTGTGTGTGTGTGTGTGTGTGTGTGTGTGTGTGTGTGTGTGTGTGTGTGTGTGTGTGTGTGTGTGTGTGTGTGTGTGTGTGTGTGTGTGTGTGTGTGTGTGTTTGTGTGTGTGCGCGCGCGCGCGCATGCAATGGGATTTCGTTAGGTTTCCGTTCATGGGATAATGACTGTAATTCAGCATAAATTAACTAATTAACATTTAATCACAAAGCGACCTAAACACACACACACACACGTCACACGGGGTAAAGCAGATGGGGCCATGTAAGGTAAATGCTGTATGCCTGAACATGTGTTGTGTGTTGGCTTCCAGGAATATGCTTCAAACTTGGATGGACTGCTGTTATGATCCCAGCCATCTGTTCTGTTCGACTGGTGATTACGGCTGTCTAATAAGGAAGGTTTTGGATAGTCGTCCACTCCTGTTACAGGCTACTGTAACTCACTGCTGTTTGACTTTGGCATAGGGCACCCTTATAGAAATGTACTGTTACACTGACACACAGAGCACATTTCATTCCCATATTGCAGTGGTTCCCAACCTTTTGTGTCTTATGTACCCGGGCCGTTGAGCTGTTTTTCCATGACAATAGTACCCCTCACTCATGCGTGTTGATGATTAGATACAAGTAAATCTATACAAAATATATGTTTCACTGAACTGCCGGTGTTTGGGCTTTTTAGTTGTTGTTTTTTGCCATTATCAGTAGCAGAACAGTGTAGCAGTTGACACTTGCCAGCAGAGCTAGTTGCGGCACACACATCACATTTTAACAATGGGCTTATGAAATGACTTGGAATATATATATATATTTATTTATCATTTAGGAGGTCAATTGTATTCCCCAATCATTCCAAGTACCCCCTGCAAGCTGCTCAAGTACCCTTAGGGGTACACGTACCCCTGGTTGGGAATCACTGCCATATTGCACCGTTGCTCTGTGTACAGCATAAGCATATCAGGGTGTAGCAGGGTGTGAGTATTGAACATGGCACATGTTCGCCCATTCCCGTTACTCCGTATGATGTCATAGGTCACGCTGTGACTCAGTGACGATGCCGACTCTTAAGTGAAACTCTTAGATTTGCTCGAGCTCCTTTTACTGTCCAATAAACTGCACAGTTGAAAGTAATGGATTATGGAGGCGGGGGGGTTTCGACCTAACTTGAAAACGCACATGGACAGAGCATAGACCCTGGGGTAGCTGGGTTCTGGGAAGCACTATTCGGTGAGTCATATAAACCCACCCAGCAAAGTCCACTGTGATTGTTTCAACACAGCGAGGTGGTCTTGCCCTAACAGCATCATGGAGAGCCGGCGTGATGTCACGCTTTGCTGAGTCATACCCCCCCCCCCCTCCCGCACTACAGCGCTGCAATGTGCTGGGGTGACCACACGGCCTGCTCTCTCAACGGCCCCGCCCCCTCCCAAGTGCTTCATTCAGTTTGCAAAACACATGGATGCTGTAGTAACATCAGCCGGTCCCAACAAAGACTATCAGCATTATTCCTCCACCGTGGCGTGTGCTGTCTGCTGTTATTTGTTGATCTTCTGCTCTCTTTCATACGCACACACTGCTGCCCTCCCTGCGCTCTCTCTCTCTCTCATACGCACACACTGCCGCTCTCTCTCTCTCTCTCTCTCTCTCTCTCTCTCATACGCACACACTGCTGCCCTCCCTGCGCTCTCTCTCTCTCTCTCTCTCTCTCTCTCATATGCACACACTGCCACCCTCCCTGTGCTCTCTCTCTCTCATATGCACACACTGCCACCCTCCCTGTGCTCTCTCTCTCTCATATGCACACACTGCCACCCTCCCTGCGCTTTCTCTCTCTCTCTCTCTCTCTCTCTCATACGCACACACTGCCGCCCTCCCTGCGCGCTCTCTCTCTCTCTCTCATACGCACACACTGCCGCCCTCCCTGCGCGCTCTCTCTCTCTCTCTCATATGCACACACTGCCACCCTCCCTGTGCTCTCTCTCTCTCATATGCACACACTGCCACCCTCCCTGTGCTCTCTCTCTCTCTCTCTCTCTCTCTCTCTCTCATATGCACACACTGCCACCCTCCCTGTGCTCTCTCTCTCTCATATGCACACACTGCCACCCTCCCTGCGCTTTCTCTCTCTCTCTCTCTCTCTCTCATACGCACACACTGCCGCCCTCCCTGCGCGCTCGCTCT